>NC_092177.1:38814990-39155490 GCF_045791955.1 Oncorhynchus clarkii lewisi | reverse complement strand
AAATGTGTATAATTGCAGGGAAATGGGGGCCAAGATGGGGGCCTCTAAAATATTCTCTTAAATTCAACCAAGCTGACGGGAAGACCGCACCCCCGTCACACCCCTTCCATGCCCCCTGCCACACCTACCACCTAAGCCCCTTTAAGATCCAGAAGAAACCCTGTATAGTCTAAATTATAACGAGGAGAGTAGCAAAAATGAAAGTGAAACACATGGTAGTCTGTGCTAGTTTCTGCAGTCCAGAATGTTATAAGATTCCTATTCAACCTAGTATTAGTGCAGCATGCCATATTTTTTTTTTACAACTATGCAACCATTTCGGGTCTTGGCCACCGAAATGAGGAGATAATCCAAAATCTGTTATTCTGTAGCCGCTCAACTGAGCAGAGTATAACGGAAGAGGCAGGAGGCAGACACAGATATAAAGAAAATGCATCGCTTCATCAATGTCTCAGAGAAGCGTACCCAGGTAAAGTGTGTGAGAGAGAGAGAGAGGGAGAGAAAGAGAGAGGGACATATTGTGTGTCTGTTTGGGAGAGAGGCGGGGAGAGAAAGAGAGCGAGAGGAAGAGCGAGAGAGAAAGAGACAGTCTGTTAAGTCAAGCCCCATGCACTCATTCTTCCATCACTCACATTTACCCATGAAGGCACTGTGACTGATGAGACCTTGGGTTGGAATGAAAAAATACTAATCAATGGGATAAAAAAAAAAGCCAGTCGCACCGTCAAAATACAAATATTACCCCAGCTTAAACCTTCTCGCCTGTATAGGGGGACATCCATATAACAGGCTTACTGGTGGAAACGGTATAAAACGGCATATCTTTGAGATACATTTCCAAGGTATTGTTCAACTCACTCGACCCCTCCCTGCTTGTAAGGCAGAGTAGAAAGCAATGTGATTTTCTGGGTCAGGGATGGCATTGACAAAATTCTGCGTTTTCCTGAGCAAAGCTACTGTGTCTGTGGAAAAGCAGAGCCTAGTTCAGGGAAGTAAGCACAACCTGACGAGTGTTGAATGGGGAACATCTTGGCAGGGACTGTCACAAAATGGGATTTTATTTGAAGTCTGGTGTGACGATGTCACTTCATCTTCCTCTGAGGAAATGGAGATATAGCCGGTGAAATTAAGTATTATTGACATAGCGAAAGTTGGTAACAACTTAGATGGGTTAGCGAACAAGCAACGGTGAACAAGCTTCAAAGGTGCAGAAGGCCATGTGTTGTTGTGATTCTGGAATGCTATATAGCTAGCAACAATGGTAAGAAGCTGCCATGTTGGGAATCATGGGTGGCTCGTTCGAGCTAATTTTATCTTGTTCTTGATTCCATGCCTTGTTTTGAGTTGTTTTGACTGACGTCACGTCTATGATAATATGACAAAAAATTCACTAGCTTCCTAACCAACAATTGAAACAATGCATTTCAGAGACAGTGCTCATTCTGCAAATGTATTTATGTTTTCAATAAACATTGGAGAAGAATGTTGTCACCAATCTTAGCCAATTGCCCTAAAGTTGAGCACTTGTCCGTTTTGTTGCTTAACAACAAACCCCATCTATTAGGCATTAATGAAATAATACATAACAAAGGCTATATACAGTATCACATGTTTTTAATTAGCCTACAACATAAACATTTATAAATGCATAGGTTATCCTGCAGTAGTAAATACTGATTGTTTATGCGGTGGTTATGAACTATGAATTCCATTCGTTTTTTCCAACAGGACAATGATCCAAAAGACACCTCCAGGATGTAGAAGGGCTATTCGACCACGAAGGAGAGTGATGGAGTGCTGCATCAGATGACCTGACTTCCAAATGATAGTCTCACTAAGTGCAAACCAGATGGGATGGCGCATCGCTGCAGAATGCTGTGGTAGCCATGCTGGTTAAGTGTGCCTTGAATTCTAAAAACCACTGACAGTGTCACCAGCAATGCACCCCCACACCATCACACCTCCTCCTCCTTGCTTCACGGTGGGAACCACAGATGCAGAGATCATCTGTTCACCTACTCTGCGTCTAACAAAGACACAGCGGTTGAACCAAAAATCTCAAATTTGGACTAATCAGACCAAAGGACAGATTTCCATTGGTCTAATGTCCATGGCTTGTGTTTCTTGGCCCAAACAAGTCTCTTCTTCTTATTGGTGTCCTTTAGTAGTAGTTTCTATGCAGCAATTCGACCATGATGGCCTGATTCACGCAGTCTCCTCGGAACAGTTGATGTTGAGATGTGTCCGTTACTTGAACTCTGTGAAGCACTTATTTGGGCTGCAATTTCTGAGGCTGGTAACTTAAATGAACTGATCCTCTGCAGCAGAGGTAACTCTGGGTCTTCCTTTCCTGTGGTGGTCCTTATGAGAGCCAGTTTCATCATAGCACCTGAAGAAACTTTCAAAGCTCTTGACATTCTCTGGATTGACTGACATTCACGTCTTTGTATTATTTGTATTTTTTTAGTGGGTAGATCAGCTTTAATATTGCAGATAGATTGTAGCTTCCATCAATGTAATTGTCTGCATCATTTCCAATCCCCCATATATTTTTGGCGTATATATATATATATATTTATATATACTGTATATACATACCCTTAATATATATATATATATACACACACACACACACATCTTTAAAATATATTTTCCTTTATCATTCCCCACAAACCCTTCCACCCCTCCCCTAATTGGAGTAAACAAATAAACAAGAACACTTAGGCTTCTACTTCCAGCTTATCAAACCAAATCAATTGTTATTAGTCACATGCGTCGGATCTTACAGTGAAATGCTTACTTACTTACAAGACCCTAACCAACAATGCAGTTTAAAAAATATGAATAAGAATAAGAAATAAAAGGAACAAGTAGTTAAAGAGCAGCAGTAAAATAACAATAGCGAGGCTACATACCATTACAGAATCAATGTGCGGGGGCACCGGTTAGTCGAGGTAATGGAGGTAATGTGTGCATGTAGGTAGAGTTATTAAAGTGACTATGTATAGATAATAACAAAGAGTAGCAGTGGCGTAAAAGAGGGGTTGGGGGTGTGGGCAATGCAAATAGTCTGGGAAGCCATTTGATTAGATGTTCAGGAGTCTTATGGCTTGGGGGTAGAAGCTGTTTAGAAGCCTCTTGGACCCAGACTTGGCGCTCCGGTACCGCTTGCCAAGTGGTAGCAGAGAGAACAGTCTATGACTAGGGTGGCTGGAGTCCTTGACAATTTTTAGGTCATTCCTCTGACACCGCCTGGTATAGAGATCCTGGATGGCAGGAAGCTTGGCCCCAGTGATGTACTGGGCCGTGCGCACTACCCTCTGTAGTGCCTTGCAGTCAGAGGCCGAGCAGTTGCCATGCCAGGTAGTGCTGCTGTAGAAACTTTTGAGGATCTGAGGACCCATGCTACATTTTTTCAGTCTCCTGAGGGGGAATAGGTTTTTGTCGTGCCCTCTTCAAGACTGTCTTGGTGTGCTTGGACCATGTTAGTTTGTTGGTGATGTGGACACAAAGGAACTTGCAGCTCTCAACCTGCTTCACTACAGCCCAGTCGATGAGAATGGGGGCGTGCTCAGCCTACTTTTCCTGAAGACCACAATCATCTCCTTTGTCTTGATCATGTTGAGGAAGAGGTTGTTGTCCTGGCACCACACAATTTTTCTAGGCGCACTGGTGCTCCTAAATTTAAATTCCCGATCGCAGCTAAATATTTAGACGCATATGCGGACAAAATGGTCACACTGTAAAGCCCTCATAGATCCAGTCGCTAGGGAGAACAGAATTTGTCTTGACAAACAGAGCCAACGGGTCTGTCTGAGGAAGAGAGCGAGATGGAGAGAAAGTCTTGTCTTTCAGGACGTGCATCACAGGAGGTTGGCGGCACCTTAATTGGGGAGGACGGACCTGTGGTAATGGCTGGAGTGAAGTAAGTGGAATGGTATCAAATATTTGATGCCATTCTATTTGCTCTGTTCCAGCCATTATTGTGAGGCGTCCTTCCCTCAGCAGCCTTCACTGACGTGCATCCATAGTGGAGTGCTAATAAAAAGGGTATTAAGTGGTTTATAAGGTAATAACCGACTGGAAGAAACTTAACGCACATATTTCAATTAGAAAGCTGGGAGACAAGGCAAATTAGTTTAAGATGAAGCTATATTTCAATTGCTGTTTTTATTAGACAGATACAAGTGTAGGGTCTTAATTTGAGCCAGTTTTCTACAGCAGAAAAAATTATCCTGCAGCAATGGGAAATGTGCATTATTATGTGGATTATAATAGACATTTTTGTAGGGGTTGATACATTTTTCGTTAGTGCAAATCAAGTCTGAGTTTCCAAAGTGGACAAACTTTAGAAGCCTTTTTCAAACTCAAATACACTCCACGTTTGCATTTCCTGTTGTAAGCAGTGGATCAGGAGCGCATATGTGAAGCTGCAAGCAAACAGAGATGTTAGCGAGGCAGTTGAGGCTCTTGTGTGAAGCTGAAGGCAAACAGAGGTCTTGTCAAGGCAGCTGAGGCTCTTGTGTGAAGCTGCAAGCAAACAAAGGTCTTATCGAGGCAGCTGCAGGCAAACAGAGGTCTTATCGAGGCAGCTGAGGTTTTTTGTGTGAAGCTGCAGGCAAACAGAGGTCTTATTGTGGCAGCTGAGGATTTTGTGTGAAGCTGCAAGCAAACAGAGGTCTTATCGAGGCAGCTGAGGCTCTTGTGTGAATCTGCAGGCAAACAGAGGTCTTATCGAGGCAGCTGAGGCTCTTGTGGGAAGCTGCAAGCAAACAAAGGTCTTATCGAGGCAGCTGCAGGCAAACAGAGGTCTTATCGAGGCAGCTGAGGTTTTTTGTGTGAAGCTGCAGGCAAACAGAGGTCTTATTGTGGCAGCTGACGATTTTGTGTGAAGCTGCAAGCAAACAGAGGTCTTATCGAGGCAGCTGAGGCTCTTGTGTGAATCTGCAGGCAAACAGAGGTCTTATCGAGGCAGCTGAGGCTCTTGTGTGAAGCTGCAGGCAAACAAAGGTCTTATCGAGGCAGCTGAGGTACTTTTGTGAAGCTGCAGGCAAATAGAGGTGTTATAGAGGCAGCTGAAGCTCTTGGCTGCATCTGCCAAGTCCACACTAATACTGTCTCAACTAATACTGTCCATGTGCCAACACAGAGTATTACTCAGGCATACAAACACAAACACGTATGCATGGTTAAGCATACACACGTACAGTACGTACAGTATGAAAGCACATCAGAGAGAACTCAAAGAGATAGGAAACATGGACGAGTTGAGAAAAACACACAAATACAGACAAACAGACAGACAGGCAAGCACGTATACACAGTAAGATGTTAGAATGAATGCAGAGGCCATAAAGTTACTAGTTGGCAAGACTGAAAGCAAGGCACATACACATTTTTTCACCATGCAGATGCATTCATGCATACAGTATCTAAAGCAGGGGTTCTCAAACGTTTTGGGGCTGAGGACGCCTTTTGTGATAGCAAATTCATAATCAGAACAGAACTAGAGTGAGATATAAAAAAAAATAGCATACAAGGAGTTATACTATGACTTCGGCAGGGCATGGACAGGCAAACCAAGTCCCGGGCCCTGGGAAGGAACATTTTAAAAGGCCCGTCTTGTCATCGGAGAGAAAATGTGTCCGTTTCCAGCTAATTTCCTGTAAACCCCCCCCCCAAAAAAATCCACGACACAGAGAGAAAAATGTGCAGTTTTAAAGCTTAAGTTAGAGTGCATTTATTTATTTTAAATATTGAAATTAAAAAATGATAATTGGTGGACTAAGAGCCATGTTTCCCAGGGTTAAGAACATAAACAATATTACATTGTATTGTCTTTTATAGTCTAAACCTATTCCTCGGATTCCTTGGCCAAAATTAGTTTAACCTGTTGTTGTTGTTAGTCATTTTCCTTAAATACATTTTTCTTAAACACAAGAGGGACATATTTCTTCCACATAGCTCATCAAATGGCTCGTCTTGTTGGGGCTCTGGCGATAAAGACAATGTTTTCCTTCGTGTTTTTCTCCTCGTTGATTTGAGTCTTTTCACCCCGAGGCAGCATCATAGACATCATTTCCACTTGTTTACATCCTTATTAAGAATAATCATTATTATTCCCTGTGGCGGGCGGAAGGAAGAGTAACCGGCCACATAGAAAAGAGCTCGGAAAAGGGGAATGGTTTCAGTCTCGTTTACATTTTGGGGTTATGGCCTCCTGATTGCTGCCTCTTTGTTTGCTGCATGATTCACTCAAAGCACTTGAGTAAGAACCCAAGGGAGAGAAATTGTCATGGAGAACTGGATGAAATGACCATAAAATGTGTCAAACTAGCATGAGCTCATTGTTACACTACATGAGCACACGTTGTTCTGTAGAGATTGGAACCACATCCAAGTGTTAGGCACAGCACAGTACAATGGTTTAGGCCTAGGTCTACTGCAAGGTGTGGAGCATCACACATTCCAAGTTTAGCCTAGTTTTCAGGATTTTCACACATTCTTCTTAATTCCCCTTTAAACACATTATCCCCCCCCCCCCCCCCCCCCCCCCCCCAACTCATGGGTTTACCCATTAGGAACTTTATGCCCTAATTATTGCCAACGTTTTATGAATTTGTCAGTATTATTTTAGTTCCATATTCAAGGTTACTAACTAGGCCAGAAAAACTGTTGTCCTGAAAATCTTACACATTTCACAAATAGGGATTTGGGAAGGTGGGAAACCTTCACTCCCAGTGGCTAACTGTTAGTTTATATAAAACACACTTGAGAACTGTGGTTAGCCCAACTGGCTCACACAAAAGAGTTAAAGTGGAAAGGTCATCTGAATCAGTATCCCACTAATTATATATATAAAAAAAGAAATTGGGGGGGGGGTGATCTCCATTAGCTCTTGCGAAAGCAGCAGCTACACTTCCTGGGGTCCACACAAAACATGAATTATGACATAATACAGAACATTAATAGACAAGAACAGCTCAAGGACAGCTAGGCTAACTGTTGTAAAGCAGTGGGTGGCTGAGGATTGGCTATGCACGTCAGAGGTGCAGGTAGACACAATCCCTGATTAACATCAGTTTGCAGGAGCTAAACCAGTGTCACGGCGACAATGAAGGACAGACAACTCTAACTACAGAGGGCGGGTGCCTATTGATCAGAGAAGGAAACCTAAATCCACCCCACACACTGTCAATAAAACAGATGGAGCTGTGTAATCATGTGTTGTTCGCTATCGGAAGCACGGGTCTTAAACATGCGGCACATGGGCAATTTTCAGTCCGCCATCTGATTTAAAGTGGACCCTACTTGTGATCCCATCAGTAGGCTAACCTTTTTGATTATTTGACATTCTATGTTGGGGAAAAACTACTCACATGCAAAGAGGCACTGCACTCAGTGTCTGTGTGAAAAAGTAATTGAAGGATAATTAGGGTGCGCCCTAAACCAATTAGCATTAGCATTGGTTTTCGAGAGATAATTGATATATCCCTGACACCAACCAATCCCAGTCCTCAAGAGCTAAATTACACACTCTTAACCTCACTTCTTCATTGTGACACAGACTATCAGTGGTACATTTAACTGAGGGCCCCCTGTCTCTTAAACGTAGTAAGGCTAAAAGGATACTCTGAAGTAGCACTGAAGCTGATGCCACGCAGAGTGGGTCGTCCGAGTAGTCATCTCAGGCGTTGGCAGGTTGACCCTTACTGCAGCACATCTGCAATTACAACTCACCATGTCCCCAGTGCCAGCTCCCAGAGGGCACGGCTGCGCCCACCAATGAAGCTGAACTAAAGGATGGAGAGGATGCATGACTTGCCGTCCATTCACCAGGACAGTGGCTTGCTCGCCTGCTCGGCTTCCCAGGGCTGACCCATATATGACGTGCCCGAGCGAGACATGGCCGCAACCGCCGCTTCATGATGATGATGCGCTCTCTCTATTTGTCTCTCCCACACGCTCTCTCTTTTTCATTCTTTCTCCCTCTCCTTTTCTTCGCTGCTTCTCTTGATCTTTATATTGTTCTCCCTCTTTTCTCTCTAAGGGACGCCATGTTTGTTTTCCTGTTTGGATCTTTGACTGTTTTGTTTCCTATCTCTATGTGGATTTCCTGCTTTTTACCCTCTGTTTTCTCTGTGGTTCTCTCTCTGTCTTTTCATCACATTCCCTTCTTTCTTTGGCAGATTGAACCTATGCCGATTGAAGCGACGTTGGTGGCATTGTGCGAATAGCATTACCTGAAAGGCTCAAAGTACCAGGACATCTCAATTCCATATCTCATATCATATGTTCCATCCTCGCTCTGCCAATACGCCAGCCTAGTGTTTGGTAAGGCGAGCTTCAATTAATGAGACACAGCGCTTGCCTTTTGGATCAGAATTACCGGAAATACCTTATGTCCTTTACAATCAATTTGTGGCACCCCGTTGAAGAGCACATACAGATTTGCCGGCATACTTAACGATCATTCACTTTACAGAGAAAAAAACGGGCAATTAGGAGTCTTTCAGCACTCTGAACTCTCAGAATTCTTTGTCTTGCGGCTCGGGCGAAATCCCATCCAAAGCTATGTGAAGGAAAGTAGCTCCACTAAAATTAAGCATTTCATTCAGCACTAGTGATTTGGCTTCCATCCCCTTGGCGGAATCGAGTTCCTGCAGGGTTTCCAAGTTCTTTATTACTGCACTAACGTGGAACACCATGCAAAGGTATTTTTCGGGGGGGTGGGGGGGTGGGGTGGGGGGGGGGGGGGGGTTAAATGCAAATGCAACCATCACAAAGGGGAGGGGGGGGGGGCATGAGCTCATATGACAGAATTAATCTTGGATTCTCTAGCGTCGGCTTAAAGTCGAGGAGAAATTCATGTGTAGGCCTAGTTAGTTATAAACTGCACGGAAGAGAAGATCTCTGACTTCAAACTGCTTTGAAAAGTTGAGAGCCGTCTCAACAAGTTGTGTCTGCAAAAAGGAGTGGATTTTGTTTCCAGCGTTATCTCTGAACGTGAGGAGGAAATTCACTCAACCTTCATCTGTAATCTTTAAGAGCGTTATTTCATTTGAATGGGAGGAGTGACGGAGAGTTGATTTCAGGCAATATTGTAGCTCATGCATGTCAAATGTTGGCAGACTGTGCACATGAATCTATGCTATATTGCTGCTGGCCTCAAGACAGTGCGACATAGTTAAGCTATAAGACGTTGGGGTGAGAGAAACGACAGCCTGGCAGAACAGGATTAACGGTTATAGGTTAGCCTACATCCTCAATTCTTCATCGGATAATGCTTTATCCCAACGGACACAAATGACACAATATCATTACATAAAACGGCATAAATGGTACACTCGTATGACATTTGATAGCCTAGCGTAAATTAACAGAAAGGAATCCCATGCTTCAAATAATCAAACCAGTACTGTGGTAGCTATGGTGATGGGGAAACCAAAGATAAGAGCAAAGGTAGGGGTTTTGGCATTTGCTTTGTGTAGTAGGAACAAAATACGGTATATTCAGAAAGTATTCAGACCCCTTCATCTTTTCCACATTTTGTTATGTTACAGCCTTATTCTAAAATAGATTAAATACAAATATGTACTCATCAATCTACACACATTACCTCTTAATGAAAATACGAAAACAGGTTTTTGTAAATTTTTGCAAATGAATTTAAAAATAAAAAACAGAAATAGCTTACTTACATAAGTATTCAGACCCTTTGCAATGAGACTTGAAATTGAGCTCAGGTGCAGCCTGTGTTTGGAACCACCAAACCTCTTCCTACAGCTGACTGCCCGGCCAAACTAAGCAATCGGGGAAGAAGGGCCTTGGTCAGGGAGGTGAGCAAGAACCTGATGGTCACTCTGACAGAGCTCCATAGTTTCTCTGGGGAGATAGGAAAACCTTCCAGAAGGACAACCATCTCTGTAGCACTCCACCAATCAGGCCTTATAGTAGAGTGGCCAGACGGAATCCACTCCTCAGTAAAAGGCACAAGATAGCCTGCTTGGAGTTTGCCAAAAGGCACCTAAAGACTCTCAGACCATGAGAAACAAGATTCTCTGGTCTGATGAAACCAAGATTCAACTCTTTGGTCTGAATGCCAACCGTCACATCTGGAGGAAACCTGGCACACTCCATACGGTGAAGCATAGTGGTGGCAGCATCATACTTCGGGGATGTTTTTCATCGGCAGGGACTGGAGACTAGTCAGGATTGAGGGAAAGATGAATGGAGCAAAGTACAGAGCGATCCTTGATAAAAACCTGCTGCAGAGTGCTCAGGACCTCAGACAGGGTCGAAGGACCTGATAATGGCGGCGATGAATAGGGCTGCCGTGCTTCGAGCGCTTAGGACATTTTTTGTGTTATTACATACAGCCGGGAAGAACTTTTGGATACCAGAGTGGCGGTAACTATAAGCATTTCGCTACACCCGCAATAACATCTGCTAAGCACATGTACGTATGTGACAAATAAAATGTCATTTAATTTAATTTGAGGTTCACCATCCAACAGGACAACAATCCTAAGCACACAGCCAAGACAACACAGGAGTGGCTTCGGGACGAGTCTCTGAATTTCTTTGAGTGGCCCAGCCAGAGCCTGGACTTGAACCTAATCGAGCATCTCTGGATAGATCTGAAAATAGCTGTGCAGCAACACTCCCCATCCAACCTGACAGAGCTTGAGAGGATATGCAGAGAAGGATGGGAGAAACTCCCCAAATACAGGTGTGTCAAGCTTGTAGCATCATACCCAAGAAGACTCGAGGCTGTAATCGCTGCCAAAGCTGCTACCCCATTTGCAATTAATTTATGTCCAATGCATCATTACAAATAAATGCCATCTGTGCTGTAACACACATAAAGCAAGTAGCTCATGAAAACAAAATGATCACTAATACCTCAATAAAAGTAGAATGAATGTAACGGGCCACCATTTAGGATAGCTCTTCTGTTTGTGCTATATCCAGAGCCCCCTTAGTATTGAGTTGCCTTTAAATATATCACACAAAGCAGTATGGTCCAGACAAGGTAGTCACAAATCAACTTCAAAAGATTTTGGCCTAGGCCAAAAAAACAAATAACTCCAAGGAAACAAATAACTCCAAGCACCTGTCCCAGCCATTGTTGGTGTATGAGTGACTAATTTCCATGCCTCACACTAGTCTATTTTATATCATTTTGTTATCATTAAATTCTTGAGGTTATTTTGTCTTTTGGTTTGGCAGTAGGTTATATCAGGATTGCGGTAAAAACTGTGTTATTTTGATATCAACCATGAACAGAGTGAGTGGGCCATAGTTAGCCTAGTCACTACTGTTGCTACACAATGGAGTAGCAAACACTAAACAACCCATAATGATAGGCTCTGAACGACAGAATAATGTTGATCTATTTGTGCTCACTGCTTATATTACATGGTATGCCATTTGAGCCCAATGTACACAATGTCCAGCTAGCTACTCTTTGTCGTACTCTTTGTCAGTCCATTTCAAGACGTTCGCCTATAGCCTACCTCATATGGGCTAAAAGTACATTAAGTCTATAAACAAAGCCTAAATAATTGAAAACATACAAAGGAAATGACTCAATATGGTGCAGGCGAATGCATAGGCCGACTTAGCTACGTGACAGAGTGGCACTTTGCCACAGGCGTTCAGCTGGCATTATGTTAGGCAAGTAAGACCATGCCCATGGCTGTCTTGGAGCATTACCACACTACGGGCACCACAGTCACTACAGTGACATGACTGTGTGTGACAGGCGCTGATACACACCAGGGAAACTGTGTCATACATCCAGCCAACTCACATTTTCACGTCCTGTTACAGTAACAGTGCGGCTGAGCTCTAGACACAGATATGCTTACATGTCATCGGGTTGATAAGCAAGTGATAGGTGTTCTGATTGCATCCCACTCACTAGGAGTGTTATCTGAACGTGAGAAGCAACCAATTGAAATGGACAGGATGTCATGCTCATTTCACTGTGCACCACAGCGGGAATTTGATGTGCAGTACTCAGGGAGTATATCGCAATTTCAGACCCACAATGCAATGCAACTGGAAAAGGGTCCGTGTTCAGTCAGGGAACAAATCGTGATAGACAATGACACATACTCGTGCTCCGTATGTATGGATGAGTCATAGGCTCATATTTATAGCTTACTGTATACCTTTTTCATTAAACAGTGTGTTATAAAAACTGTTTGTACACTTTTAGTTTAGAGTACATAGCAGGGACATTCAGACACAGCCATGTTGTCCTGAGAGGACCCAGCAGAGCTAAGGAGGGAGACCATTGTGATTAGAAGTGACCCCAGATTGATGCCCACTGCTGATGCCATCCGCGACAAGCTGACCAATCCCTGCCCCATCATCCCACTACTGCCTTTCACATCCACAAAAACATAGGCATAAACATATTCATATCATGATGGACATTTCAGACACAGCACATAACTGACATTTCAGACACAGTGCCACTGCAGAAACATGACATAGGCCTTCTATAGTGTGGCGTATCATGGCTAGGGTCTACTAAAATGTAACACTTTCTCCCTTCATGTGTTAAACAAAGAATCCATCGTGTCCATGAAAACAATGTATTTTAGTACTAGATACACTCAATACTGGGATTGAAAGGAGCTGCGTCTCTCAGCGAAGCACCTGCGGCACAGTGGAAATATGAGTTGCTAAAACCGCAAAAACGCTGCAGTTGCCTCCAAAACCCTGTCTCAGTTCACCCTTTATATCAAATGAGCGCATGCAGACATACAATGCCTTCAGAAAGTATTCACACCCCTCTAAAAACATAATTTGACATTATGGGTTATTGTGTTTAGATCGGTGACACAAAATCTCAATTGAATCCATTTTAAATTCAGGCTGTAACACAATAACATGTGGGGAAAGTCAAGGGGTGTAAATACTTTCTGAATTGACTGTATGAATTGACTGTATGAATTGACTGTATGCAAAATTAGGGAAATTAAAATACATTGCCTGCCGGTGTGTGTGTGTGTGTCTCCCTGGCAACTGTTACCTAGCCTTAACTAATTCCTGTTCCCTCGCCGAATTGCTGTGTCCAGTCCACGGAGTCAATATTACACCTGTCATAGCTACGTCTGGGAGAGGAGATATCAAACATACTTTTCGAATTGTGCTGTTAATGAGAAAACCTTCTATTTGTCACGAGCACTTTCCGACCAGGATTCGCATGGCTTCAGGTAGCATAATCCCCCTAGTCTCATACCAACAGACTCGGAATGACAGTAGAAACGGCATAAGAAGACCTCATTCACATCTTGTCTTAAGTTTTAGAGTGACTTATGTTACAGAACAGTTCTACTAAAATAGGTCAAACGGTTTGAAATGACAGCAAACGGATGACAGAAACTTGACAACATGAATGAGACATTTTCTGTACAGGTTCTGTTGCTGTGTGATTTTGTGTGGGTGATGTGCACGGGTATGGCCATATGTGTCAGATAGCACTATGGTTGCATGAGTGGGTGGAAGTGACAGACAAGGTGACAAATGTTGCTAGATTGCTAATAACAGCTCTCACGGGTTGGCGGGTAGTGGAGGAAAGGTGTTATTAACAACAGAATGGTGACATATCGCAGTTCAGCTGTGTGATGTAGGCTACTCCCATAAATCATAACAAAATGATGGATGTTATGGACATAGGCATTATTGTCCATTATAGTACTCACGGCACCAGTTTGTGATGATGTAACCAAGAGGAAACACTGTGCCATAGACATGATGGTTTAATCTAATGTGCTGGGGACGAGAACACCCTCTAACCACCTCTGCCAGTGTAAGAAGTGTTTCCCTTGTCATTACTTAGGTGTGGTGAGCTCCATCCCAACCAGTGCGTAGAATGGCCTGTCTCCGAGTGCGTACATGTAAGTCGGAATATCTTTAATGATAAGAATCAGTATTGAGAAGACAGAATATAAACAGAGCTTGACCGGTCTTGATTTGCCGGCTCTGGGAGGTCAAAGATCTTTACACACACTAATAGCCTCCAACACAGTGTCTATTGTCCTCGGGTGTGTTCGTGCATTCAATCTGGAATGCCAGAGTGCATTCAGAGCGTTTTGCTCTCGGAGAGTTCAGAGCACACACAAGATGCTCTGGCCGAGGAGTAGGGTTGATCCTAGCGTTCTGACCTAACAACAGTAGTCCCAAGCTAGCAGGCTAATGTTGGCTAGCTTGCTAGTTATTTCAGACACAAATGAGAGAACAACTCACTCTGACCATTTTACTCGCCCTAGCAGAGTAAAGTAGAGTGTTTTTATGTTATCCAGAGCGTTGGTGAACATAACTGTGCTTCTGGCAACAATTTAATTACGATTTTTTTTGCCAACGTTTACTGACGCCGGCCACATTCAATGGGTTTTGAGCGTTCGTAAATCCGTCAGTTATTCTGCACTGTGGCACACGCTAGTGCTCTGGAATCGGAGTAGATAGCCAGACCAAATGTACCAGCTACGTCTATCGACAGTTGTCGCAGTGACATCATGAACATTCTATTGAAATAGTTACTTGCATAGTGGAGTCTTTTGTTAAGAAATGTAGCTAGCTAGCTAAACAATGAACCATAATCCCATCTCATAACGTTACTACCCTGCATGAATCTGCAGGTAGCTAAACAACCAGGTTCAATGTTAGCTAGCTAGATAACATTAGGCTATAACTAGCAATGCAAATGGCTCTGAGATACAAATAATATTACTACACAGATCCTACACATAACGTTAGCTAGCGAGCCAGCCAACTAATGTTAGCTAGATAGCTAAATAGATAGCTAGATAGTTCACTTGAAATGAAAACGACTTTCTGACTAAATTAGAAATGTGTTATATCTGAAAATGTAGCTAGCTTGACTATATTACCCATATACATGGATGGACGCTTCTCCCTCTCTGTCACGGATGCCATGGTTGCCCTTAGTTTGAAGATGTAAACCAGAGACAGGTGTTTTATACAATAGCCGTCTGTGTGTTCTCTTTTCGACACCCTCTGCATATTTGCAATCAAGCAACATAATTTTCTCCATCTCCTTAGGTATCATGCTCTAACTCCACTGGGCATTCAACTGATTTCAAAACTAAGGCCTCCAGAAAGTGGAGAGCAACACCTTTGCTGCTCTACTACGTGATATCTTTCAAAAAAGTTACGTTAGAAAGGATTACATGTTATAGACAGAAGCGTGCTACAAGGCAGACCAATCCGAACTCATCTCTTGGCATTGCTTGCCCATTATCTCAGCCAATCACGGCCCAACTTTTTCATGGCTAAACCAACTAGGCTCGTAATTTAACAATGTTATTCGTATTACAGATGGCATACAAGTTTGTTATTATTAAGGCACATGAAAGTTCACATGTTCCAGAAGGCATTTCTGCTCAAAAATGCATTTTGATAAAAAAATAAAAGTTTATGTCCAAATGGCTCTCCTGTGAAGTAGTGACGTGCGACATACGCCTAGTTTCACCTAGATCTTGAAGGTGAGTGGTCTCATAAAGACATGGACTGGCTGTAACATAATTCTATATCTTACAATTTTCTCATGGATTTTGATGCATGTAACCACTGCTAATACACCACACACTGACGCCTCAGGTGCAGCTGCAAACCGGTATTGGACTGAAAGAGCGGCATAAGTCGTCGGACACCCCGGACAGAGCAAAGGACATCAAAAAGCAAAAGGCAGCATCGCCAGAGACACGATAGTTTATAAATGTAAACCAATCCATACATTTTGAAGTGCAGTACTGAATTTTGAAAAGTTGAGACTTCTTCCACAGCTTTTAGTGTGTGTACTTTTTTGGCTTTTTTTTTATTTTTAAATATTATCATTCCAGAGTTGGAGACCATTTGTTAATTAGGCAGAATAACTTATTGTCGCATGTAATTTCACAGGCTCCGGCCAGTCGGTCAAAATAACTCTCTGCTGAAGAGAAGCAGTGATTTGCGGGTGCAACTGGAGACATGATGTCTGATGTGGAGACAGACCCAGGGGAACCCAACGCATTTTTAATAACCTCCCCTGAGTTTGAGGACCTGATTGTGTCAGCAGACCGGAAAAGGGCCAAGCATGCTTATGGGGAGAAAAGGCGCCGTCAGAACTAAAATCGGAGCCAGCATGCACATCCAGCGCAGACCTACCCAGAACAAATGATTGTGCAATACACCACAGACAGCCTGAACAATTCCTCGGTGTACACATCCCTAAGGAATTAACATGGTCCACACACCCACACAGTTGTGAAGAGGGCACGACAGCACCTCTTCCCCCGCAGGAAGCTGAAAAGATTTGGCACGGGTCAGAAATTGTCAGACTCCAGACACCCAAGCCATAAAGTGCTCTCTCTACTACTGCAAGGCAAGCGGTGCCAGTGCACCAAGTATGGAACCAACAGGACCCTGAACAGCTTCTACCACCAAGCCATAATACTACTAAACAAGACTGCTAAATAGCTAATCAAATGGCTACACGGACAACCTGCATTGACCCTTTTTTGCTCTAACTCTCTTGTACTGACTCTATGCACACACACAGGACACAACACACCTTCACTCACCACATATGCTGCTGCTACTGTCTATTCTCTATCCTCAGTCATTTTGCCCCTATATGTACATAGCTACCTCAATTACCTCGTAACCCTGCACATCGACTTGGTACTGGTTCTCCCTGTATACAGCCATGTTATTTTGGACTTGTTATTGTTCGTTATTCACTGTGTATTTACTCTTTATGTCACTTACATTTTATAACTCTGCATTGTTGTAAAAGGACCTGTATGTAAACATGTCACTGTTAGTCTACACCTGTTTGTGCATCATCTCCCACACATCTATAGTTTGGAAGGGGATCAGCAAGTACGTATTTTTTTTCCACTGTGAGCTTGGATTATTTTCAGACCAATTTGTGTAAATAGCCCTTGGTAAATGTTGGGTCTTTTAAGAAGGACTGGCCTCACCTGTCTTCCCTGACTATTTAAGTCGTAGTGCATCATCTATAGTTTGGAAAGGGATCAACTCTTACAAGAGCAACAAGTACATTTTTGGATTCAATAAGTAGCTGTTGGTATTGTCTTGCTAGGGCAATTGAATTTAAGTGCTGTCTTTTACCTAGTAGTCTATAAGCTGTCTGATTGCTCAGTACGTGTGACTGCCGTTGTGGACTTGGATAAGTTATAGGCCTACTTGTGTAACAGTCTTGCTCATTTGTAGGCGTGTTGTATTGTAGGGAGTGTTTTCTTCAGCTCTGCCAGGCAATCAGCATTCAGTGCTGGGAGGTGTGTCTTCACCTCTACTAGGCATTTAGTGCTAGTACTAAAAGCGTCTGTATTGTTAATTTATCGGTGTTGTTGCCGAAACAAAGACATTCTGCCGAGTTGTTTGAGGAAGGCTCCCACCACACTCTCACTTGAGTATCTTACCTAGTTCTTTTCTGATGATCTCATTTTGCTCTTTTGCAGCTTTGGCAAGTTTGTGTGTTTCCCATCTCAGTTTGCTCCTGGCTGTAACCCTTCCTAATTTAGTGTACCCTGCGCGCACAACCCGTGTGGAATTCCTAGTCTCTGGTAGCGTTTGGAACTCATCTGAGCCTTTTGAGTTCATCTCAGCCCATTTGCTCTTCAGTCCCTTGACTTCTTGGCCGTGGCGGCGACATGGTTTTCCCCAGAGAACACTGCAACTCCAGCTGCTCTCTCGTCATCTGACTATGTGTTCTCTCATAGTCCGAGAGCATCTGGTGGTCGGGATGGTGGCACAGGGCTAGGGCTGGGTGATATGGCCAAAATATTATATCACAGTATTTGAAAAAAAAAATGGACGGTAATGATGGTATTTGACATTATTTTTAGTTTTTGAATAATAAAAGTTGTACATTTGCTTTATGAGTAGTGAGTGATCCTAGGGTGGCAACACATACATTCTAAGTGATTTCAATGAGTCTTTCTCCAATCTGATTGTTTTATACTGTTCAATTCAACTTCAACCTAAACAAATTACAGCACTTTTATCATGTCTGCATTTCCTGCACTCAATCGCAGTGGTGGAAAAAGTACCCAATTGTCAGACTTGAGTAAAAGTCTAAAAGTCTTTCCAGATTAAATCCTGCAGCTAGTGATACCCAGCCACCCAACAACCTGCCCACTCGATCCCATCCCCTCCTCCAGACCACTCTCCTCTTGTGTCACAGAGACTCTATGCTCTACCAAAGCTGGACTCTCTCCTCTGTTCTCATTGACACTCAATTACTCTTCTCCTTCCCCCTCCTGACACTGAGGTGGCGACAAGCATCTCTGCGTGACTGGCAGACATCTCAGCTCGGATGTCGGCCCACCACCTCAAGCTCCACCTCGCACCATCTTCAAGACCCTGGTGCTTGCCTACGGAGCAGCAAGGGGAACTGCACCTCCTTTACCTTCAGGCTCTGCTCAAACCCTACATCCCAACCAGAGCACTTCGTTCCACCACCTCTGGTCTCTTGGCCCGCCGACCCCTGCGGGAGGCCAGCTCCCACTCAGCCCAGTCAAAACTCTTCTCTGTCCAGGCTGGGTGATATGGCCAAAATATCATATCACAGTATTTTTTTAAAATGTGACTTATGTTTTTTAATAATAAAAGTTCTAAATGTGCTTTGAGTAGTGCGTGACCCTACGGTGGCAACACATGCATTTCAATCGGTCTTGGGTCAATGGGTCTTTCTCCATTCTGATTGTTTTTATGTTCAATGAAACTTCAAACTAAAATAATTTCCCGCATTTCCATCAATTTCTGCATTTCCTGCACTCATTTGAGATCATTTACACACTGCCATGTAGGGCTGCACGATTTGAACAAAAAACATGGCCCTATTTTTTTAACAAATGTTGCAATTGCAATTTGACTTGTGATTTAGATCAATACACTTGGGTGAACTGTTGGAATCATGGAAATATCATATTTATTCATAGTTCGAATATAAATAATAGTGGGCACTTTGAATAAAGTTTGACATGACAACGAATTAAAATTCCAGGGAGTTATTGTTACAGGGTACGAACCAAAGTCATGGCCAGTTTTTCCTAGGGGACCCTATAATCTTTGGCTACATTAAATGTTTCTTCATGCAGCAAACATATTCATGCTTTGCTAATTCCTATTTGATTTAGCAGATACTGTTGAACGATCAACATGCAGTTTTAGGCTTACACCTGCACTGATATCAGGCTATATTAGCTAGCTACATTTGCTCTGACTCAGTACATGTATTAGCTAGCTAGCTAGCCAGCTAACTAGTGATTAGCATTAACGGGTAACACAATTTAGCTAAAACATGCTAAGAAAAGACAAACTAGCTGATTTCAGATGTAAGAAACAAACTAATAGTGTAATTATAGAATGCTAGTGGATTTATATTAAGAAGTGGAAACAACATCGTCATCAACATCGTTGCATGCGCTGCATTGACCATGCAGACTGAACGCAAGTGTCTTGTGGTCAAGCAACAACAAATGCGCTCCTTGAGTGACAGGGGATGGGGCTAGGTCTGTGTGAAAAACAGCATGGAGAGAGGAAAGGGGGATACCTAGTCAGTTGTATATATTAAATGTATCTTCCGCATTTAACCCAACCCCTCTGAATCAGAAAGGTGTGGGGAGCTGCTTTAATCGGGATGACTCAAGTAGCGGTGTAAACTATAAAAATCGACGTTACAACACGGCATATCACATTTAACAAACCAACCATTCAAATAAAACCCAAACCGGTCCATACATCAATACCATGACTCTTTCGCCCCCCCGTTCCCATGTGGCGTTTCCTACTAGCACTGACTTTGCTGATAAATAATTTGTTGGGGGGAGAATGTACATGATACGATTGTGATGTGTTGTTGTCTCGCCTAGCTATCTTAAGATGAAGGCACTAATTGTAAGTCGCTCTGCATGAGAGCGTCTTTGAAATGACAAAAATATTAAAATGTATAAGACGCAAATACGAAGTATTTGACCAAATACTTTTCACAAAATCTTCACAGCTGCTTCTCAACTTTTTGTATCCCCAACTCACCCACCGTTACATACTGTGTACACACACACAGAACAATACCATGTTGTTTTCACAGTGCTTTATAACTTTTTTTAAAATATATAAATGTCTTGATATTGTGTATTTTATACTATGAATGTGTGTTGATTGCACTGTTAGAGCTGGCAATTTTTTTGTTTTGTTATTTCATTACTTATTTTTTTGGCAGGGGGTTTGGGAATATTTTTTTGTTTATTTATGCGTAATGTTGTACACTTGACATTTTTTTACTTCATTAGATGTTGTATTTTATAATTTGCTTGACTTTTGAACACGTGTTCTTTTTGGGGTTGGGGGGCAATGCAGTGCAAATGTATATGACTTGTTTATTTATTTAACTGATTTCATTACCTATTTTTTGGGCAATGGTGAGGTGTGAGTGTCAGGATAACTTACTGGCATGTATCAGGCTGGACACATTGGCAGTCAGGATCTCTAGTATCCACCGAGTGCTGTTAACATCCCATGGTTCCTCTTATCCCATTGTCGGTGGAAAAACTAGCTTTTGTGTGTTCAGAGATAAAACACTTACGTTCTTCCGACTGTCATGGAAGTGGCTAGATTATTCAGAGGTGTAAGGATAATTAGAAGTCTGAATTAGGGATTTTGGTGCAGTGCATCTACCTGTAGTTCTGTTGCCTCCCACCTGAACTAATTATTTGGCCTCTATTGGTTTCAAATGGGATATTTTGGGAGTTTACAGTCCTGATTGTTGGTTTGGGGGCAGTGGTGCACCAATAAATGAATCTAGGGGAACAGGTATATCATACATTTTATATGATTGCATTAAGAAATCAGAAATCAAGATACATTTTTCTTCGAAAATTGTCCACTGCCACACTATGTATGATGATTTACGGCAGTCACAACAGTGTTATGGGGAAGCATTAGGGGCTGGTACAGCCTGTCCCTTCCAATCAAAATAGGCCTGACAGATCACTGGATTATCATGCTAAATCTCCATGTGTGCATTTTTATGTCCCAGTTAATTGGCAGACATGTGACTGTACAGCTGAGGCTATCTGGTTTCAATTAAGCATAGGATTAATTTGAAATAATAATGAAACCCCCTACAGTAATATGGATGGATGTCTAAAATATATTGCCTAATAATAATAATAATTGTCTAATAATGGTCATATAATTAATTTCGGTGTTCATTTTTTTTTTTTTTTTTTTTTTTTTTGCATTCATGGAACATTTTTAAGACACTGTCCAGAAGAATTCCTATAGACAGTTCATACAATACAAACCCCACTATCTCTAACATGGGATTTCAACTTTACCTATAGATGTGTAATAGAACCCAACAAAGACATCCAATGAACAAATTGAACATCCATTGTGTAAGTGAGTTTGAGCCATATATCAACGAATGCCTCTGACAACCCTTGAAACTAAAAGCACAGCAACATATGGCATTCCAGATTATGGGATTACCTAGTTAAATCTGTGACACAGGGAGACACTCCTAATCTCCAGATTTACTAAATGATTATGAACACTGAGATGGGGTAGTATTGCCTACCAACCCCCTCAATTCAAGTGACCACGCAATACTTACTTTAAAGACACCTTATTTGAGTTATATGGAAAGTTAGGCCTAATTGCATTAAATTGGACCAACGGTCCATCGTCCAACCCATTCCATCCCCATTGGGTCTTGGCATTTTCTCGTGAATTGTGTGCCCAGACTATTTAGTGACCAGTGACCACATGATGCAAAGTCAGTAAGGGTCGGTTTAATTGTAATTATGTTGACACCGGCAGGCAGCACACTGTAGGCAAAATACTCTTAAAGCACAACAAGAATGTAGAAATATGATGCAAATAAACACAATTTTACGCATTGGATCGGCATGTTTTGCGTAAACCTGTGTGACATATTCACAGCTGCCAAATAAAAGATAAAGCCCTTCCTGCGATGATTTGAACATCTCTGCACGCATGTGTCATAGCAAATAACTTATCTTGCCATTGGCAAACTTTGTAAACGACAATGACGGCGCTGACGCTAAACGAGGACGAAGTGCCTCACTGTGCGGCACTTATAATGAGTTGAAGCTAGATGGCTTGTTACCTACGGTGTATTCTTATGAAATGTTATTGGACAGCATCAATGGGCATCAAAACAACATTGCACTTACCTTCCGGGAACGGGTTGGGCTGCACAACATATAGGAAAGCGTGCACCATGTGGAACAGTAACCCTATTACTCCAGGTTCGTAATAGGCGAGGGTTTGGTAAACTCCCTGAGGCACATAGCCAAAATCCAACTTTCCCGACGGTGGCAGACTTCGGCGCTCTGGCTCCGTTTCTTCTTGCTGGAGTTCACCAGACGTTAATAGTCCCCAAAAGAGGAGAAGAATACCGGTTTTCCACATCGTCCCAAGACACTGTCAAGCTCAATGTACAGGGGTTAAAATAGGCTACAACGAGGGAGATGGTACAAAAATGTCGCTACGTCCGTATCTCTACTAAAATGTGGAAATAAAAGGGAAGGGTTGAGCAGTGGGACTGCAGGTTTTAAGTCCTGCTGTCCGGGGAAGGATTCGTGATTATCATCGTTCCCACGGTCAGTGGCTCCTCATATGGACGCAAACCGGGTGTTTCTTTTCTCCGGTCCTCCAACCGCTCAGTTCCTCAGAGATGATATCAGACCGACTGTCAAATTGGCTGGAGCATCTGTGCAGTGTGCTAGAGGAACGGGAAGGTTTGGATGGCTGCGCGAGAGAATGCGTGCGCATTCACTCTACTGGCTGTGGGAGGCTCGGGCAGGGGCGGACTGGAACAATAATTCGGCCTTGGCATTTCATCCACACTAGCCCATATCAATGCGCATGCCGCCAAACCCAGTGACTGGCGAGTGATGCTCCTCCTCATCTTTTTTAACCAATTCATGTTTAAAACAAATACAATATGTAAAAACACCACTGGGTTGTTCCACCTCAAAAAGCACAAAAAATAGGATTTTGACACCCACCATCTCAGATTGTTCTGAAATTGTTTATGTTGTTAGTAGCAGATACAATTAGCATTCCTGAAACATTATTTTGTTGAAATATAATTTTATCTCTAAGAAATGAAACTAATTAATTGCACAAAAATTGGCAGTTTTAGTTGATATGATTGAGATAATATTCAATAAATATAGTACCCATCACCCACATAGGCTTGGGCGGTATCTAGATGTTTATATTGTT
The DNA here is from genome assembly GCF_045791955.1 of Oncorhynchus clarkii lewisi. Lineage (NCBI taxonomy): Eukaryota > Metazoa > Chordata > Actinopteri > Salmoniformes > Salmonidae > Oncorhynchus > Oncorhynchus clarkii. Next base: position 39,132,186 of record NC_092177.1, on the reverse strand, counting down.
GTGAAAGGGCCTAGTCAATATTTTTTGTTGACTCCCCCAGTCCCTAGACAAGACAGACAAGACTCTGGTAACACTGAAACAAGAAAAGATAAGAAGAAGTGGAAGAAGAGGCCTCAACCACAAGCATCTGCAGCCAGAGAGCGGCAGGACCAAGTCAAAGAAAGAGAAGAAATGACGGGTGTGGGTGGACCATATGCAGATGTTCCTCTGCTGGAGGGCGGAGGTTCATCGTATATGGCAACACCCCTGTCAGATCTCGGCCCTGCGATGGAGTTGGTAGAGTTGCTTGATCGTACGTAGAGCAGATGAAACCACGGATTGTCGTCACCTTCGAAGGAACCAATGTGTTACCAATGGCAAAATTGAATATTCATACATGTAAAATCACTAATAAAAAAAACACTCTTCCGTGTTTTCTATCAGGAATTTGAGCATTACATTAAGACCATTCTACATTCTTCTAAGAAATAAATCTGTGAAAACAATCAATACCTGAGAACCTCTTATGGATCTACGGGATTGGGGTCCCTATACCGGAACAGTTGTTACTAATGTGTGCTATTGTGACTAGAATGACATTGTAAGTAACAGCAAACTTCCCAAGACATAGACATGTTTTATATGGGCAGAAAGGTTAAATTCTTGTTAATCTAACTGCACTGTCCAATTTACAGTAGCTATTACAGTGAAAAAACACCATGCTATTTGAGGAGAGTACACAACAACAAAAACTTATCACGGCAACTAAAATGATACATTCACCTCTGAAAGGAAAATAATGTACTTACAGTCAGTAATCTCTATATATATTGCTACCTGTCCCAGACCTGCTGTTTTCAACTCTCTAGAGACAGCAGGAGTGGTAGAGATACTCTTAATGATTGGCTATGAAAAGCCAACTGACATTTACTCCTGAGGTGCTGACTTGCTGCACCCTCGACAACTACTGTGATTATTATTATTTGACCATGCTGGTCATTTATGAACATTTGAACATCTTGGCCACGTTCTGTTATAATCTCCACCCGGCACAGCCAGAAGAGGACTGGCCACCCCTCATAGCCTGGTTCCTCTCTAAGTTTCTTCCTAGGTTTTGGCCTTTCTAGGGAGTTTTTCCTAGCCACCGTGCTTCTACACCTGCATTGCTTGCTGTTTGGGGTTTTAGGCTGGGTTTCTGTACAGCACTTCGAGATATCAGCTGATGTTCGAAGGGCAATATAAATACATTTGATTTGATATGAAATCGGAAGTTTACATACACCTTAGCCAAATGAATTTAAACTCAGTTTTTTACAATTCCTGACATTTAATCCTTGTAAAAAGTCCCTGTCTTAGGTCAGTTGGGATCACCACTTTATTTTAAGAACATGAAATGTCAGAATAATAGTAGGATTTATTTCAACTTTCATCACATTCCCAGTGGGTCAGAAGTTTACATACACTCAATTAGTATTTGGTATCATTGCCTTTAAATTGTTTAACTTGGGTAAAACGTTTTGGGTAGCCTTCCACAAGCTCCCCACAATAAGATGGGTGAATTTTGTCCCATTCCTCCTGACAGAGCTGGTGTAACTGAGTCAAGTTTGTAGGCCTCATGCTCGCACATGCTTATTCAGTTCTGCTCACACATTTTCCATAGGATTGGGGTCAGGGCTTTGTGATGGTCACTCCAATACCTTGACTTTGTTGTCCTTAACCTCTTGAACCTCTGGGGGCAGTATTTCATTTTTGGATGAAAAACGTTCCCGTTTTAAGCGCAATATTTTGTCACGAAAAGATGCTCGACTATGCATATAATTGACAGCTTTGGAAAGAAAACACTCTGACGTTTCCAAATCTGCAAAGATATTGTCTGTGAGTGCCCCAGAACTGATGCTACAGGCGAAACCAAGATGAAACTTCAAATAGGAAGTGAGCAAAATGTTCTCCTTATATCTCCTTATATGGCTGTGAATGCGCAAGGAATGAGCCTACACTTTCTGTCGTTTCCCCAAGGTGTTTGCAGCATTGTGACGTATTTGTAGGCATATCATTGGAAGATTGACCATAAGAGACTACATTTACCAGGTGTCCGTCCGCCTGGTGTCCTGCGTCGAAATTGGTGCGTAATCTCCAGCTGCAAGCATTCTTCAATGTGATTCAGAGGTGAAACCAGACTTCCACAAACGATATATCATCGAAGAGATATGTGAAAAACACCTTGAGGATTGATTCTAAACAACGTTTGCCATGTTTCTGTCAATATTATGGAGTTAATTTGGAAAAAAGTTCGGCGTTTTGATGACTGAATTTTCGGGGTTTTTTGGTAGCCAAATGTGATTAACAAAACGAAGCGATTTCTCCTACACAAATAATATTTTTGGAAAAACTGAACATTTGCTATCTAACTGAGAGTCTCCTCATTGAAAACATCCGTTCTTCGGTTTGCAAGCCTCCCCCTTTTTCCTCCAAACACAACGATTGTCATTATGGCCAAACAGTTATATTTTTGTTTCATCAGACCAGAGGACTTTTCTCCAAAAAGTACAATCTTTGTCCCCATGTGCAGTTGCAAACCGTAGCCTAGTTTTTTTATGGCGGTTTTGGAGCAATTGCTTCTCCTTGCTGACCGGACTTTAAGGTGATGTTGATATAGGACTCGTTTTACTGCGGATATAGATCCTTTTGTACTTGTTTCCTCCAGCATCTTCACAAGGTCCTTGTCTGTTGTTCTGGGATTGATTTGCTCTTTTCGCACCAAAGTACGTTCATGTCTAGGAGAGCAGAAAGCGTCTCCTTCCTGAGCGGTATGACGGCTGTGTTGTCTCATGGAATTTATACTTGCGTGCTATTGTTTGTACAGATGAACGAGGTACCTTCATGCGTTTGGAAATTGCTCCCAGGGATGAACCAGACTTGTGGAGGTCTACAATTTGTTTTCTGAAGTCTTGGCTGGTTTCTTTTGATTTTCCCGTGATGTCAAGCAAACAGGCACTGAGTTTGAAGGTAGGCCTTGAAAGGTAGGCCTTGAAATACATCCACAGGTACACCTCCAATTGACTCTGAACATCACATGTAAAGGAGACAATGTGCTACCTGACTCTGTCTAAACATCACATGTAAAGGAGACAATGTGCTATGGAACAATGTGTTTGCTTAAATGTCATGTATAAGGGGGAGGATTTCTTGTGTGTCTGTAGTCAAAGGAGGCATTGGCTTGGGCGGTTAAGGGGTATTAAAACCCCATGTGAAAGATAAGGAAAGCGGAGCGGAGATTCTGGGCGAAGACAGATCAGGAGCTGAATGATGTATTAGAAGTTAAAAGACTTTTGGGGTAAGAACAGAACTTGATTGTTATTGTTAGAAGTTTTTACATTATAATTGCTATATTTAAAAAACAATAAATCCATCAGTTGTGAAACCTTGGAACCAGAAGAGAAGTGTTACTTGTTTTCATGAACTTGTTCAATTATTTGTTGAATAAAGTGCTGAAGGAGAAGAGAAGCATTGTAACAACTACAAGCTTGGTGGGTTCACCTTAGGTGTCCGCGGCCAGACTATATTGTGGGCTCGAACCACAGGGGAGCTCAAGGGTAGTTGTGTAAAAGACACACAAAAGGAGCACTGGGTATTTATAGTTTGACTTTACTCAGACGAAGTGTTCGGACCCCTGATTTCAACTAAGAATTACTTTCAAGATATTAGTCTTAGCTGAAACCCTATACCCGGGACTTAGCGAGTGTGAGTCACCCGTGAGGGTGTTGTCCTGTCAACTAGAAAGGGAGGACCAGCCGCTAGCAGGAGTATCTGAGCCGCTCTTATAAAAACAGTATAACCCTGTGGTTGAACATATCCTGCGTGAAAGGTGAGATACACTACACTGCCAAAAGCATGTGGACACCTGCTCATTGAACATCTCATTCCAAAATCATGAGCATTAATATGGAGTTGGCCCCCCCTTTGCTGCTATAACAGCCTCCACTCTACTGGGAAGGCTTTCCACTAGATGTTGGAACACTGCTGCGGGAACTTATTTCCATTCAGCTACAAGAGCATTAGTGAGATCAGGAACTGATGTTGGACGATTAGGCCTGGCTCACAGTCGGCATTCAATTCATCCCAAAGGTGTTCGATGGGGTTGAGGTCAGGGCTCTGTGCAGGCCAGTCAAGTTCTTCCACACCAATATCGACAAACCATTTCTGTATGGAACTCGCTTTGTGCACAGGGGTATTGTCATGCTCCAACAGGAAAGGAGCTTCCTCAAACTGTTGCAACAAAGTTGGAAGCACAGAATCGTCTAGAATGTCATTGTATGCTGTAGCGTTCAGATTTCCCTTCACCCAAACCATTATTCCTCTTCCATCAAACTTTACAGTTGGTAGCGTTCTCCTGGCACCCGCCAAACCCAGATTTATCTGTCGGACTGCCAGATGGTGAAGCGTGATTCATCACTCCAGAGAACGCGTTTCCATTACTCCAGAGTCCAATGGCGATGGGCTTTACACCACTCCAGCTGACGCTTGGCATTGCTCATGGTGATCTTAGGCTTGTGTGCAGCAGCTCGACCTTGGAAACACATTACATGAAGCTTCCGACAAACAGTTATTGTGCTGACGTTGCTTTCAGAGGCAGTTTGGAACTCCAGTGTTGCAACCGAGGACAGACGATCTTTACACGGTACGCGCTTCAGCACTTGGCGGTCCAGGACTTTGAGCTTGTCTGGTCTACTACTTCGTGGCTGAGCCATTGCTGCTCCTAGACGTTTCCACATTTCCACTTCACAATAACAGCACAGTTGACCGCGGCAGCTCTAGCAGGGCAGAAATTTGAGGTACTGACTTGTTGGAAAGGTGGCATCTTATGACGGTGCCACATTGAAAGTCACTGAGCTCTTCTGTAAGGCCCTTCAATTGCCAATGTTTGTCTATGGAGATTGCATCTTGTCAGCAACAGGTGTGACTGAAATAGCTGAATCCACTCATTTGAAGGGGAGTCCACATACTGTTGGCCATGTAGTGTAACACGTAGTAAGAGCTGACCCACGTTAAAATAGTGCAGAGCTGACTATAAATAAATATCGGATTGCTCATTGGTGTTGTACACAAAAATAGCCCCGCTGACACGTAGCATACTGCATCACAAATGACCTGTGAAGTGTTAACAGTAGGAAGGAGTGAGCTAACCTCTGTGGCAAGCAAGAGATGGACCAAGAGGGGAGCCTGGGGTCGAAAGACAGGGAGGCCCCCTCACCAGCAAAGAGGCTCATACCGCGGGATAATCCAGGCCTACCGGCACGCAGTGGTAGTTGACCCACACTGTGTGGTCAAGAGAAGATCCACAGGTAAGAATACCTGCGCAGTAGTGAATGCGGCCATACTTGTCACTTCGACATTCTTGATGCCCAAGGTGGGGCCTTAAATAGTTAAAAATCTATAGAGGAACCTAAAGTAACTGGTTAACAGATTTAAAGGCAAAGCGCCACACTAGAAGGGGCCCTGTGAAAAACAATAAAACTCTGATAAGGGTCTTAACTAATTAAATCCAATTAGGGACAACCGGTCTATAACCCTAGATTGGTAAATGGTTACGATTTATGACCTAAAGTAACTGTGCAGAATAGCCATGGTGGATACACCCGGTAGCAGATAAAACAACTTAAAGTAACTAGTGAAGAAAAGGCCTTTTCATTTTGGATAAGATATAAGTCAAAGGAATCCAAATGGTTCAAACGAAGGCTCAGCAATACCAGTGACCCTAATACCCGTCCTAGAAGTGTGGGATAATTTGCCAGAAAAAGAAAGAGGGATGTTAATGAGAGGAGAAATTAACTGTAAAAAATGGGTTAAGGTAATGGTAGAGCTGAAAGGAGGGCAATTCTACTGGAATCAGTTTATAAGGCAGCATAGACTGATACTGACCAGAGCCCCTCTCTCCGGTGTAGTGGCAGAAGCAACACGAGAATTGGGTGGCCTGGCAAAAAAATGTAAGAAGAAAGGAGGGAAATTCAGGGAAATGGACAGATGGCTGGTGGCGTTTGGTAAGTATGACCCCAGCTTGATTGTACGGACATGTGAGTATGTGGATCCAGAGAATGTCATGAACGTCACACCCCCAATAGTAATACAAGCAGTCCATAAATTCAGCTTACACTATGAGAAGGGAGTGCCTAGTGCAGTGTGTGGGTATAGTAACTTAAGAAGGTAGAAATGGTGAATGAGGAGCCCTGGGGAAGCGACGGGGGGAGAGGGACAAGCAGTAATGCAGTGTCCCCTATAACGTCAACACCTATGGTGTCCTCAGAAACGGAATGGCACGCTATTTACAGCTGCTTGAGAAGTGGGATAGACAGGACCAGTTACCTGAAGGGAGAGGTTCAGGGCCATAGTACCTAGACCTGGCACCACAGGTGCACCACACCCAGTGTGTCACATAGGCCCACCCACTGTGGATCAGGCCCAGCCAATCAGAAGGAGTTTTTCCCCACTAAAGGGCTTTATTACAGACAGAAATACTCCTCAGTTTCATCAGCTGTCCGGGTGGAGGTCATGGGCTGGCGTGGTTACACGTGGTCTGCGGTTTTTAGTCCGTACTGCCAAATTCACCAAAACAACGTGGGTGGCGGCTTATGGTAGAGAAATGAATATTCAATTCTCTGGCAACAACTCTGGTGGAAATTCCTGCAGTAAGCATGCCAATTGCACGCTCCCTCAAAACTTGAGACATGTGGCATTGTGTTGTGTCACAAAATTGCACATTTTAGAGTGGCCTTTTATTGTCCCCAGCACAAGGTGCACCTGTGTAATGATCATGCTGTTTAATCATCTTCTTGATATGCCACACCTGTCAGGTGGATGGATTATCTTCGCAAAGGATAAATTCTCACCAACAGGGATGTGAACAAATTTGTGTACAACATTTTAAAGAAATAAGCTTTTTGTGCATATAGAACATTTCTGGGATCTTTTATTTCAGCCCATGAAACATGTTGCGTTTATATTTTTGCTAAGTATATGTTCTTAGGACAGAACAGCTCATTGTTACCCCTCCTAGATCATGGGTGGATAAGATGGATGAGGGAACACGTGAGACACGGTTCATTTATGGGGATTATGGAAATTTTGCCAACCAGCCCTCCACTAAGCGCTTAATATTAGCTCAGGGCCTCATTCTCCCTCTCAAAACGTCTTTAATGGAAGTGGCGCATGATGTCATGTTGCAGCAATGTAGGAGAAAGATAAAAAATAATTAAAGTTGAAACTAGAAACTGAAAAGAAGAGTTAGAAGAATCAGATGGAGATGACTCTAGCTCTGAGATGTTAAACAGCAACAGCACCTGGGCTCCCAGTGCTTCCTCAAGAGGAAGTGCTGGCAGTTTTGATCTGAACTCTTAACAGATTGCTACAGGAAGCTGGGTTATGCAAACACAGGCGGTACCCATGACAGCCTTGCTTCAGTCTGATGAACATATAATATATAGACAGTGTTGCCTAAAAGAGAGACAACATATAGACTCCTTGGCTAGAGATAAACATTTACTAGACACTTATGGCTTTTGCGGGTAACTTCAGACAGCTGAAGTATCAGCAATACTGGAAGGACTATTGAAAGCTAAAGACAAACACATACAAAACACAAATTGAGGAATTTGGGATAGTATGACTTCTCTCCCCAGTAAACAATCGAACGGCCTGGTAGAGAGGTCTATTACACTTGTAAAAAATTGGAATAGCGAAAAATCTGAATGATGACCACTGGAGTGACAAAATTAGGATTGTTTATAAACAATAGGAACCAAGATAATAGAAATACGCCTGCGTACTAACTAAATGGGTGGCCATTTGAGACTCCAGAAATAGGCAGGAAAGGTACCGTTGGGGATGCCACACTGTCCTCTCTCCATAGGGCAAGAAGTGTAGATTAAGACATAGGAAAGGGACACAGGTGGCAGACCTATTCAATGAAAATACGACCGAAAGGATAAGGTAATACAAGTCCTAGACGCTAACACAGAATACAGTGCGTAGATCAATTAAAAAACCCATTGTGATTAGCTAATAACCTAGTATCGGAAAAGTGGGCTAAATCAGCACTCCAAGGCAGACCCTATGACCGAACCTAGAGCTCAAGTAGCATTTCCTCTGTTGGTGGAGGTAGTGAATGTGAAGGGCCTGGTGCTTGTAAGAAGGGGACACACCCATACAGTGCCTTGCGAAAGTATTCGGCCCCCTTGAACTTTGCGACCTTTTGCCACATTTCAGGCTTCAAACATAAAGATATAAAACTGTATTTTTTGTGAAGAATCAACAACAAGTGGGACACAATCATGAAGTGGAACGACATTTATTGGATATTTCAAACTTTTTTAACACATCAAAAACTGAAAAATTGGGCGTGCAAAATTATTCAGCCCCCTTAAGTTAATACTTTGTAGCGCCACCTTTTGCTGCGATTACAGCTGTAAGTCACTTGGGGTATGTCTCTATCAGTTTTGCACATCGAGAGACTGACATTTTTTCCCATTCCTCCTTGCAAAACAGCTCGAGCTCAGTGAGGTTGGATGGAGAGCATTTGTGAACAGCAGTTTTCAGTTCTTTCCACAGATTCTCGATTGGATTCAGGTCTGGACTTTGACTTGGCCATTCTAACACCTGGATATGTTTATTTTTGAACCATTCCATTGTAGATTTTGCTTTATGTTTTGGATCATTGTCTTGTTGGAAGACAAATCTCCGTCCCAGTCTCAGGTCTTTTGCAGACTCCATCAGGTTTTCTTCCAGAATGGTCCTGTATTTGGCTCCATCCATCTTCCCATCAATTTTAACCATCTTCCCTGTCCCTGCTGAAGAAAAGCAGACCCAAACCATGATGCTGCCACCACCATGTTTGACAGTGGGGATGGTGTGTTCAGAGTGATAAGCTGTGTTGCTTTTACGCCAAACATAACGTTTTGCATTGTTGCCAAAAAGTTCAATTTTGGTTTCATCTGACCAGAGCACCTTCTTCCACATGTTTGGTGTGTCTCCCAGGTGGCTTGTGGCAAACTTTAAACGACACTTTTTATGGATATCTTTAAGAAATGGCTTTCTTCTTGCCACTCTTCCATAAAGGCCAGATTTGTGCAATATACGACTGATTGTTGTCCTATGGACAGAGTCTCCCACCTCAGCTGTAGATCTCTGCAGTTCATCCAGAGTGATCATGGGCCTCTTGGCAGCATCTCTGATCAGTCTTCTCCTTGTATGAGCTGAAAGTTTAGAGGGACGGCCAGGTCTTGGTAGATTTGCAGTGGTCTGATACTCCTTCCATTTCAATATTATCGCTTGCACAGTGCTCCTTGGGATGTTTAAAGCCTGGGAAATCTTTTTGTATCCAAATCCGGCTTTAAACTTCTTCACAACAGTATCTCGGACCTGCCTGGTGTGTTCCTTGTTCTTCATGATGCTCTCTGCGCTTTTGACGGACCTCTGAGACTATCACAGTGCAGGTGCATTTATACGGAGACTTGATTACACACAGGTGGATTGTATTTATCATCATTCGTCATTTAGGTCAACATTGGATCATTCAGAGATCCTCACTGAACTTCTGGAGAGAGTTTGCTGCACTGAAAGTAAAGGGGCTGAATAATTTTGCACACCCAATTTTTCAGTTTTTGATTTGTTAAAAAAGTTTGAAATATCCAATAAATGTCGTTCCACTTCATGATTGTGTCCCACTTGTTGTTGATTCTTCACAAAAAAATACAGTTTTATATCTTTATGTTTGAAGCCTGAAATGTGGCAAAAGGTCGCAAAGTTCAAGGGGGCCGAATACTTTCACAAGGCACTGTATGGCTCAGAAGAGCCTTAGCGCTACTAGAGCTTGCGAAGGACGGCATGACTAGCAAGGTGTCTGAAGGTCTGAAGTGGCTGTAGACTGCAAGTGTGCCACCTACCCCGGGACGCCATTGCCAGTAAGGAAAGGCCAGGAAGGATACCTGGCGGGAACGATGCCCTGATAAGATTAGATGGATAGTAGTTAACCTACTCCCTAGACTGAAAATAGCTCAGGAGTCTGAAAATAAGGGTAATAAAGTAATGATACCCACTGACTGTACCTGTAAGTGGGATGGTGCCCAGTTGTTTAAGTGTGAAAAATGCAGAGAGGGTGACCATTAAAGCTAGGAGGGGGACGAACGCAATTCAGGGTCACTTGATGATCTCAGGGACTCGGAAGCCCCTGCCAGAGGGAGCAGCCGGACAATTGTTTGAAATAACTATTAAGGTGTGGTGCCACGCAAAGGTGTTTTTTTTCACTCTTTATGCAGGTAGCATCAGGATTTACAGAGCCAGAAAGACCCGAAACTGAAACCACCTAAAGTAAGCGATAAGAAGGGTAAACAAAGGGCCCCAAAGAAGGAGGCCAGAGATACTGCATAAAGGGTGAGTATAGACGATGGAGAAGGAGGAAGAGCTGGGCGTGGTGGGGAGCCTTCCAGGAAGTGTTCGTTCTTCTTTAGACTCCCTAACATTCTCAGACGATGAACCTCTCCTTCAGCAGGGCCATCCAGCAAAGTGTAAATACTGTCACCATGGGAGCATGGGCATGCTGTTTCTAGTACTGATGGAGGTGACTCTGTATTTGATTGGGGAGCCAGGCTGGGAACAAATGCATGATAAAGTAGGGATAAAGACAACAGAAAGATTAAACCAGACTGACTACATTCCACTGTTTGAGACCCATGCCCTCCCGATGATATGTGAAAGGGGGGCTGGGAATGAACGCCATTAAAAGGGGTTTGCTATTCAGGAACTGGAATTTCAGCAGAAATGGGAAAATATTTTGAGGGAAGTAGGGAAAGAGTTCAATGAACCTCGAGCTGGATGCGCGCAGAGACCAGTGAATGGTTGACGGTTGACTGTCACTTAAATGATGAGGTTGGTTACTGGGTTTTGGATTTGAACTGGGACTGTGAATACTTATACTGGGTCACAGTGCACTGGGCTAGAAGATAAAGGCGTACAAGTGAACTGGACTAAAAAGGAGGGAGAACAACCAAGGCTGTACTCAGATTGGTGTGCTCAGTATTTCAAAGGGGACCCGGACACCCCTTTATGGTAAAGGGAGTGTGTAGAAAACAGTGAATCAAGGGCTGGAGGAGTGTAAGGCTAACATACCCTGTGGTCACTCAAATCTGACATACCCCAGAACAGAGAAGTTGGTTAATGCAAAAGGGACCCAGAGCGAACCTCTTGAAGGAAAATCACGAGGCCGTAGACAGACTAAGGTAGACCCAGTCCTTTATCCGTACCGAATAAAGGACTGTAGGTGGATGGACAACCTTGCCCCTCATGGGGGTGTGGCCCCAATAACTGTAACCATTTATCCTATGGGTGGGGGGTAATTGGCCAGGCTGTCACAGTATAATGAGGGTAGGGATAGAGAGTGAGATTAATAAGACTCTACCCTGGGTGTGGAAAATACCTGTTACCTTATACCTGCTCTCCCATAGAAGAATGTGAGAAAGTGAAAGAGGAGACGTGGGTGCAACGCCAGCCTAGTCCTGGGGACTTGAAAGGGGGTTAACAAAACACATTTTAGAGAGCTGGATACGTGTGTGAGTAAGACAATTGCAGAGATGCTGGAGGGAAGGGACTTCCCCGTAGATTCATTTACAAGGAATTCATCAGGAAATCCTAGATGCCCAATATGTCAAACAAGACCAATGGAAGAGGGATACTGGTTATATAATTTCACAGCGGTCAGGTACTGTTAAAAAGGTGATTTGAGGTCTTACACACAGGTCTTCACTACGGATAGAGGTAGAGTAGGGTGGGGATTAGAAACTACAGAAGTGTTGAAATAATTATGTGAAACCATGCTTGGATAATTTAGACTGGTGAAACAATTACTGGACTAGCTACCAATACCTCGCTACGGGCCCGTTTCCGTGGTTAACGTCTAAGAAATTAAAAGAGGTGGTTATAGAACGAGCCAGAGGGAGCCTGGACCGTTTTGGGTTAAACAAAGGCTAGATAGGAGCAATTGAAAGATAAGAAATGGGTTAGAATAGTAACTGGGCAGGTGTCTTGTAGGAGTTATGTAAGTGGGGGAATTATGGGACACGCTTTTTCCTCAGGAATGGTCGTTTGAATGGCTTAATAATGTTTATTGGGTAATTAGGGAAACAAATAGGAAATTAAACATCCAGCCATGCACGTAGAGAATCCGCTCTGGTGCGGACATAGAGTTCATGAATGGCGGAGAGATTTGTGCAATGGAAAAGTGCAGAAAGGATTAGATTGGGTTGGGAGTAACAATATGTACTGTATACCAACACTACGGGTAGGAAGCAGTGCAGGAAAGGCTCCAGTCTGGGGATCCTGACTGTACTATCCCAGAGTTATGGGGGCAATCAGCAGTGTAGGGAGATAGAGAGGTAGTGGAGACGGTTGTGTGGAGGAGTGTGTGAAGGATATGCTGTGGGAATGGGCCGGAGTGTTTTTAACAATGGTGGGTGCTCTGGCTGGAAGGCTACTATTGTTGATGATAGGAAAGTGCTGTGTGAGTGCAGCAATAAACAGGATGTGCGCCCGGGAAATAAGATTAAGTGAAGCTGCTTAGAGAGGTTAAAAAAACAGCAGAGAATGAAGAGGGAGAAGGCGTCTACTGATTGCCATTCTTTCGCATTCAAAACAACCATCTTTTATACAAGGAGTAGGAGATAGACATTGTGTGTAGAAATTGTGTAGAAATTGTGTAGAAATTGTGTAGAAATTGTGTAGAAATTGTGCACCTTTAAATTAAGGGGGGTGATGAGTTGTTTAGAACGGAAGGGGGGTAATGGGCATCTAGTAATTTATAGATCAGGGTGATAATCCTAGAACTTCCAAACCACTTAATACGAACATGGATGATGTTCTATGGAACTGTGTTCTCAGAAGCCTGCCGGATGGCAAGAAAACCTTGGTGTCCTACCCAGACAGACTGAATCCATCCCATTGTCACCAATGCCCAAAATAGTTAGAGGGGGGTTAGGTTTGCAGTGATCCTGGGAGGAATTGTGGCTGTGTGCTGGCAATGTTGTGAAGGGAAACGTGACTACAGAGCACTAGGCAGAGCAAGTACTCCAGGATGCATGGTAAAAAAGGGCCTAAAGCTGACAGTGACAGGAATAAACGGGGAAGACATGTTTTAAGGGCAAATATTGAATGGTGGTGGGAGGATATAACATTCAAATAGAGGGACGAAGACCACAGGTTGCAGACAAGAAAAAGCCAACACCAATGCAGAAAGGGTGTGGGGAAATTGGTGGAAGGCACTGATTATTCAAACTACATGGCCGGTACAGGGGAAAGTACGGAATATACAGTGCATTCGTAAAGTATTCAGACCCCTTAACTTTTTCCACATTTTGATCCGTTACAGCCTTATTCTAAAACTGATTACATGTTTTTTTTCCTCATGAATCTACACACAGTACCCCATAATGACGAAGCAAAAACAGATTTTCCGAAATTGTAGAAAATATATATTAAACATAACTATTCAGACCCTTTACTCAGTACTTTGTTGAAGCACCTTTGGCAGAGATTACAGCCTTGAATGTTCTTGGTTATGACGCTACAAGCTTGGCACACCTGTATTTGGGGAGTTTCTCCAATTCTTCTGTGCTGATCCTCTCAAGCTCTGTCAGGTTGGTTGGGGAGCATCGCTGCACAGCTATTTTCAGGTCTCTCCAGAGATGTTGGATCGGGTTCAAGTCTGGGCTCTGTCTGGGCCACTCAAGGACATTCAGAGACTTGTCCCGAAGCCACTCCTGTGCTGTCTTGGCTGTGTGCTTCATGTCATTGTCCTATTTTAAGGTGAACATTTGCCCCCGTCTCTGAGGTCCTAAGCAATCTGGAACAGGTTTTCATCAAGGATCTCTCTGTACTATGCTCCCGTTCATCTTTCCCTTGATCCTGATTAGTCTCCCAGTCCCTGCCGCTGAAAAACATCCCAAATCAAATCAAATTTTATTGGTCACATACACGTGTTTAGCAGATGTTATCAGCGTAGATTTTAATAGTCACAGTGGATATAACATCTTCTATACACTTATTGAAAACTCAGTAATCGTCATAGTATATACATCGATATTATTCTCTGAAGCTAACCGGAACATATTTCCAGTCCGCGTGATCAAAACAATCTTGAAGCGTGGATTCCGATTGGTCAGACCAGCGTTGAATAGTCCTTAGCACGGGTACTTCCTGTTTGAGGTTCTGCCTATTGGAAGGGAGGAGCAAAATGGAGTTGTCGTCAGATTTGCCGAAAGGAGGGCGGGAAAGGGCATTGTATGCATCCCGGAAGTTGGAATAACAATGGTTGAGTGTTTTTCCAGCGTGAGTACTACAGTCAATATGCTGATGATAGAATTTAGGTAGCCTTTTCCTTAAATTTGCCTCAACGTCCCCAGCTACAATAAATGCAGCCTCAGGATATATGGTTTCCAGTTTGCATAAAGTCCAGTGAAGTTCCTTGAGGGCAGTCGTGGTATCGGCTTGGATATACACAGCTGTGACAATAACCGAAGATAATTATTTTGGAAGATAATATGGTCGGCATTTGATTGTGAGGTATTCTAGGTCGATTGAACAAAAGGACTTCAGTGCCTGTATGTTATTACAGTTACACCATGAGAATCCAGATGGCTGGACCGACTCCGACAGTATATCCCGAGTGAGCCATGTTTCCGTGAAACAGAGTATGTTACAATCCCTGATGTCCCTCTGGAAAGAAACCATTGCCCTGATCTCATCAACTTTGTTATCCAGGGACTGAACATTAGCAAGTAATATACTCGGAAGAGGTGTGTGGTGTGCGCACCTCCTATGTCTGACCAGAAGACCGCTTCGAATCCCTCTTCTCCGCCAGCGTTGTTTTGGGTCGGCCTTTGTAATCAGTTCAATTGCCCTGGGTGGTGCGAACAAAGGATCTGCTTTGGGAAAGTTGTATTCCTGGTCGTAATGCTGGTAGTGCTGGCGAGTTTCCGCCATTCTGTTATCCAATATTTCTGGCCGGCTGTATGTGATAACACAATCAATTTTCTGGTCTAACAATATAAGAAATAATACATAAAAAACAAAATACTGCAAAGTTTCCTAAGAACTAGAAGCGAGGCAGCCCTCTCTGTCAGCTCCATTTTGTAGAGTGTTAGTGTAATGCTGCCACCAACATGCTTCACCGTAGTGATGGTTCCAGGTTTCCTCCAGATGTGGCCCTTGGCATTTAGGCCAAAGAGTTCAATCTTGGTTTCATCAGACCAGAGAATCTTGTTTCTCATGGTCAGAGTCCTTTAGGTGCCTTTTAGCAAACTCCAAGCGGGCTATCATGTGCCTTTTACTTAGGAGTGGCTTCCATCTGGCCACTCTACCATAAAGACCTGATTGGTGGAGTGCTGCAGAGATGATTGTCCTTCTGGAAGGTTCTACCATTTCCACAGAGAAACTCTGGAGCACTATCAGAGTGACCATCGGGTTCTTGGTCACCTCCCTGACCAAGGCCCTTCTCCCCCGATTGCTCAAATTGGCCCTCTTTCTGGGACTCCCCAGATTAGATAAGATGAGAGCACCACAAAACAGGACCAAGCCTGGCCTGCTGAGGAGTGACGGACTTCATCCTAGCTGGAGGGGTGCTCTCATCTTATCTATGAACATAGACAAGGCTCTAACTCCTCTAGCTCCACAATGAGATAGGGTGCAGGCCAGGCAGCCACTAGCACAGTCAGTGTAGTCGGCTCAGCTATCCCCATTGAGGCCTTGTTTGTCCCTCGATCTAGGTTGAGCAAAACAAAACATGGCAGTGTTTGCCTTAGCAATCTCACTGGAATAAAGATATCCTCCATTCATGTCATTATTGAAAGAGATTGTGATGTCTCACATCTCAAAATAGGGCTACTTAATATTAGATCCCTCACTTCCAAGGCAATTATAGTCAATGAACTAATCACTGATCATAATCAGTCTAAGCTTGATGCAATCAATCTCACAGAAATGATCAATGAACCTACCAGGTACAACCCCAAATCCGTAGACATGGGCACCCTCATAGATATCATCCTAACCAACCTGCCCTCCAAATACACCTTCAACCAGGATCTCAGCAATCACTGCCTAATTGCCTGCGTCCTTAATGGGTCTGCGGTCAAACGACCACCCCTCATCATTGTCAAACGCTTCCTAAAACACTTCAGCGAGCAGGCTTTTCTAATCACCTGGCCCGGGTATCCTGGAAGGATATTGACCTCATCCCGTCAGTAGAAGATGCCTGGTTATTCTTTAAATGTGCTTTCCTCACCATCTTAAATAAGCATGCCCCATTCAAAAAATGTAGAACCAGGAACAGATATAGCCCTTGGTTCACTCCAGACCTGACTGCCCTTGACCAGCACTGCAATCAAATTAGCATTGAATAGCCCCCGCGGTATGCAACTTTTCAGGGAAGTTAGGAACCAATATACACAGGCAGTTAGGAAAGCAAAGGCTAGTTTTTTCAAACAGAAATTTGCATCCTGTAGCACAAACTCCAAAAAGTTCTGGGACACTGTAAAGTTCATGGAGAATAAGAGCACCTCCTCCCAGCTGCCCACTGCACTGAGGCTAGGAAACACTGTCACCACTGATAAATCCACTATAATTGAGAATTTCAATAAGCATTTTTCTATGGCTGGCCATGTTTTCCACCTGGCTGCACCTACCCCGGTCAACAGCCCTGCGCCCCCCACAGCAACTTGCCCAAGCCTCCCCCATTTCTCCTTCCCCCAAATCCAGATAGCTGATGTTCTGAAAGAACTGCAAAATCTGGACTCCTACAAATCAGCCGGTCTAGACAATCTGGACCCTCTCTTTCTAAAATTATCCGCCGAAATTGTTTAAACCCCTACTACTGGCCTGTTCAACCTTTCTTTTGTATCGTCTGAGATTTCAAAGATTGGAAAGCTGCCGCGGTCATCCCCCTCTTCAAAGGGGGAGACACTTTAAACCCAAACTGCTACAGACCTATATCTATCCTACCCTGCCTTTCTAAGGTCTTCGAAAGCCAAGTTAACAAACAGATCACCGAACATTTCAAATTCCACCGTACCTTCTCCACTATGCAATCTGGTTTTTGAGCTGGTCATGGGTGCAACACAGCCAAGCTCAAGGTCCTAAACGATATCATAACCGCCATCGATAATAAGACAGCTGTGCAGCTGTATTCATCGACCTTTCGACTCTGTCAATCACCACATTCTAATCGGCAGACTCAACAGCCTTGGTTTCTCAAATGACTGTCTCGCCTGGTTCACCAACTACTTCTCAGACAGAGTTCAGTGTGTCAAATCGGAGGGCCTGTTGTCCGGGCCTCTGGCTGTCTCTATGGGTGTGCTGCAGGGTTCAATCCTCGGGCCAACTCTCTTCTCTGTATACATCAAGGATGTCATTCTTGCTGCTGGTGATTCTCTGATCCACCTCTAGGCAGACAACACCATTCTGTATACTTCTGGCCCTTCACACTGTGTTAACTAACCTCCAGACGAGCTTCAATGCCATACAACTCTCCTTCCGTGGCCTCCAACTGCTCCTAAATGCAAGTAAAACTAAATGCATGCTCTTCAACCGATCGCTGCCCACATCCGCCCTCCTGTCCAGCATCACTACTCTGGACGGTTCTGACTTAGAATATGTGGACAACTACAAATACCTAGGTATCTAGTTAGACTGTAAACTCTACTTCCAGACTCACATTAAGCATCTCCAATCCAAAATTAAATCTAGAATTGGCTTCCTATTTCGTAACAAAGCATCCTTCACTCATGCTGCCAAACATACCCTCGTAAAACTGACTATCCTATCGATTCTCGACTTCAGCAATGTTATTTACAAAATAGCCTTCAACACTCTACTCAGAAAATTGGATGCAGTTTCACAGTGTCATCCGTTATGTCACCAAAGCCCCATATACTACCCACCACTGCGACCTGTATGCTCTCGTTGGCTGGCCCTCGCTTCATATTCGTCGCCAAACCCACTGGCTCCAGGTCATCTATAAGTCTTTGCTAGGTAAAGCCCCGCCTTATCTCAGCTCACTGGTCACCATAGCAGCGCCCACCCATAGCACGCGCTCCTGCAGGTATATTTCACTGGTCACCCCCAAAGCCAGTTCCTCGTTCGGCCACCTTTCCTTCCAGTTCTCTGCTGCCAAATACTGGAACGAACTGCAAATATAGCAGTGAAGTTGGAGACTCATGTCTCCCTCACTAGCTTTAAGCACCAGCTGTCAGAACAGCTCACAGATCACTGCACCTGTACATAGCTTATCTGTAAATAGCCCATCCAACTACCTCATCCCCATACTATTTATTTTATTTATTTTGCTCCTTTGCACCTCAGTATCTCTACTTGCACACTCATCTTCTTCACATCTATCCCTCCAGTATATAATTGTTATATTTGCAATTTCTTCGCCACTATGGCCTATTTATACTTCCGGCGCCGACAGAGATGGCCGCCTTCCTAGGAAACTATGCAGTTTTTTGTTTTTTTACGTGTTATTTCTTACATTAGTACCCCAGGTCATCTTAGGTTTCATTACATACAGTCGAGAAGAACTACTGAATATAAGATCAGCGTCAACTCACCATCAGTACGACCAAGAATATGTTTTTCGCGACGCGGATCCTGTGTTCTGCCTTACAAACAGGACAACGGAGCGGATCCCATGCAGCGACCCAAAAAAACGACTCCGAAAAAGAGGGAAACGAGGCGGTCTTCTGGTCAGACATTGAGTGGCTGCTGCCAACACACTGACACTGACTCAACTCCAGCCACTTTAATAATGGGGATTGATGGGAAATTATGTAAATATATCACTAGCCACTTTAAACAATGCTACCTTATATAATGTTACTTACCCTACATTATTCATCTCATATGCATACGTATATACTGTACTCTATATCATCGACTGTATCCTTATGTAATACATGTATCACTAGCCACTTTAACTATGCCACTTTGTTTACATACTCATCTCATATGTATATACTGTACTCGATACCATCTACTGTATCTTGCCTATGCTGCTCTGTACCATCACTCATTCATATATCCTTATGTACATATTCTTTATCCCCTTACACTGTGTACAAGACAGTAGTTTTGGAATTGTTAGTTAGATTACTTGTTGGTTATTACTGCATTGTCGGAACTAGAAGCACAAGCATTTCGCTACACTCGCATTAACATCTGCTAACCATGTGTATGTGACAAATAAAATTTGATTTGATTTGATTTATTGCCTTACCTCCCTTATCCTACCTCAACTGAGGAACTACATTTTACTTTGTGTAATACCCTAGATGCAATTGCACCCCTAAAAACAAAAAACGTTCTTAAGAAATTAGCTCCCTGGTATACAGAAAATACCCGAGCCCTGAAGCAAGCTTCCAGAAAATTGGAACGAAATGGCGCCCCACCATACTGGAAGGCTTCCAACTAGCTTGGAAAGACAATACCGCGCAAGAGCCCTCACTGCTGCCTGATCATCCTATTTTTCTAACTTATTTGAGGAGAATAAGAACAATCCAAAATGTATTTTTGATACTGTCAAAAAGCTAACTAAAAAGCATCCTTCCCCAACAGAGGATGGCTTTCACTTCAGCAGTGATACATTCATGAACCTCTGACGAAAAGATCTTGATCATTAGAGAGCAAATTTGAAACTGCATATTTCTCCAAAGCTCAGTTGTACTGAGTCTGCACAACATTGCCAGGACCTAGGATCAAGGGAGACACTCACATTTTTTAATCCTATATCTCTTGACACATTGATGAAAATAGTCATGGCCTCTAAACCTTCAAGCTGCATACCGGACCCTATTCCAACTAAACTACTGAAAGTGCTGCTTCCTCGGCCCTCCTATGTTGAACACAATAAACAGCTCCCTATCCACCGGATGTGTACCAAACTCACTAAAAGTGGCATGAAGCCTGTCTTGAAAAAGCCAAACCTTGACCCAGAAATATAAAAATCTATCAGCCTTTATCGAATCTCCCCTTCCTCTGAAAACATTTTGAAAAAGCTGTAGCACAGCAACTCACTGCCTTTCTGAAGACAAACAATACATGCTCCATTCTGGTTTTTAGACACCATCATAGCACTAAGACTGCACTCGTGAAGGTGGTCAATAATGGCATCAGACCAAGGCTCTGCATATGTCCTCGTGCTCCTAGACATTAGTGCTGCTATTGAAATCATCAATCACCACATTCTTTTGGAGAGATTGGAAACCCAAATTGGTCTACAAGGACAAGTTCTGGCCTGGGTTAGATCTTATCTGTCGGAAAGATATCAGTTTGACTCTGTGGTTGGTTTGTCCTCTGACAAATCAATTGTAAGTTTCAGTGTTCCTCAAGGTTCCGTTTTAGGACCACTATTGTTTTCGCTATATATTTAACCTCTTGGTGATGTCATTCGGAAACATAATGTTAACTTTTACTGCTATGCAGACGACACACAGCTGTACATTTCGATGAAACACGGTGAAGCCCCAAAATTACCCTCCCTGGAAGCCTGTGTTTCAGACATAAGGAAGTGGATGGCACATTTTCTACTTTTAAACTCGGACAAAACAGAGATGCTAGTTCTAGGTCCCAAGAAACAAAGAGATATTCTGTTGGATCTGACAATTAATCTTCATGGTTGTACAGTCGTCTCAAACAACTCTGTGAAAGACCTCGGCGTTACTATGGACCCTGATCTCACTTTTGACGAACATATCAAGAATATTTCAAGGACAGCTTTTTTCCATCATCGTAACATTGTAAAAGTAAGAAACTTTCTGTCCAATAATGATGCAGAGAAATTCATCTATGCTTTGTCACTTCTAGATTAGACTACTGCAATGCTCTACTTTCCGGCTACCCGGATAAAGCACTAAATAAACTTCAGTTATTGCTAAACACGGCTGCTAGAATCTTCACTAGAACCAAACAATTTGATCATATTACTCCAGTGCTAGCCTCTCTACACTGGCTTCCTGTTAAGGCTAGGGCTGATTTCAAGGTTTTACTGTAAAGCATTACATGGGCATGCTCCTACCTATCTCTCCCATTTGGTCCTGCTGTACATACCTACACGTACTCTACGGTCACAAGACGCAGGCCTCCTTATTGTCCTTAGAATTTCTAAGCAAACAGCTGGAGGCAGGGCTTTCTCCTACATAGCTCCATTTTTATGGAATGGTCTGCCTATCCATGTCAGAGATGCAGATTCAGTCTCGACCTTTAAGTCTTTATTGAAGACTCATCTCTTCAGTAGGTCAGTAGGGTGTAGTCTGGCGCAGGGGGGTGAAGGTGAATGGAAAGGCACTGGAGCAACGAACCGCCCTTGCTGTCTCTGCCTGGCCGGTTCCCCTTTCTTCACTGGGATTCCCTTTTACGGGGGCTGAGTCACTGGCTTACCGGTGCGTCAATTGAGTGGGTTGAGTCACTGACGTGATCTTTCTGTCTGGGTTGGCGCCCCCCTCGGGCTCGTGCTGTGGTGGAGATCTTCGTGGGCTCTACTCAGCCTTGTCTCAGGGTAGTAAGCTGGTGGTTTGAAGATATCCTTCTAGTGGAGTGGAGGCTGTGCTTTGGCAAAGTGGGTGGGGTTATTTCCTGCCTGGTTGGCCCTGTCCGGGGGTATCGTCGGGCCCCCCGACACAATTCCAATGGGAAGCAGTCCTCATGAGGTTAGGGAAGGAGGATACACTGGAAGATTATAATTGAAAAGATGGAACATGAATATAGGCAGAGGTGTCATGCCCATAGGGGGAACAGGGACAGGTTCCCCCTGAGATTTCTCCTGTTTACATACAAAGTAGTGAAGTCATCAAAACTACAAAATAACACATATGGAATCATGTAGTAACAAAACAACTGTAAAACAAACCAAAATATATTGTATAATTGAGATTCTTCAAAGTAGCCACCCTTTGCACACAAGTTTGCACACTCTTCACTATTATTCTACAGTTTAGAAAATAGTCAAAATAAAGAAAAACCCTTGAATGAGTAGGTGTGTCCAAACTTTTGACTGGTACTGTATATATTAAATATTTTTGTTGTTGTTTCTCTGTAATACTACTAGCCACCTAGCAATTTGAAGTTGCCCAAACTCCCAACCGCATAACTAACTACCAAGTAGCCATTTCAGGCTATCACTGAAGTTAGAGTGGCTAGCTTGTTTTACCATCTTAGATGGCATGCCTGCTGGCAAGGTTGGTAGACTTGAGAAAAGTAAGCAATTACTAAATTTACTGAATAAGACTCACATTCCTTTCAATCTTTTACCCATATTTATTTGCAGAGATGCAGATTTAGCGTCTTAAAAATGTAGTGTCTTTAAAAAAAAGAATAACTACCAGTCAGGTACGACAACTCAAGAGATACGCTTAGATATGCAGAAAAGTAAACATATATATTTACATAGATTTAATCATAACGATTATGCCTCTAGATTGCAGTAAAAAAATCTGTTTCAGGTATATGAAAAATTATCCAATTTACGGATAGGGGGCCTATCCCCCCTCAGGATCACCCTCCAGCCATTCTCATGTTACATACTTTGTGCCCCCTCAGATTTTTGGGGTGCATGATTTTCCTGAATATAGGCCTATAATTAGTTTTGAGATGTACAGTAGCCTGCCATACTGCTGTGGCACACAAAAATGGTCTCTCTCCTGTTCCTTTAGTCAGTTACCCTTTTCAGAACAGTTTATTGCACCAATAAAATGACTATATTAAGATAAAACTGATTAGAGTATGCTTTTTTGACTGTGCAGCCTACTAAGGTGTCCACTTTCAGATAAACAGATGCCAAACTGTCTTGAACCCCCCCCCCCAACACAGGTGTTCAATGTCCTCCCGAACTCTGACCCTGCCCCCCACCTCCCCAACTCCAGAGGGTAGACACAAGATACTTTGGGACCACAACCTCTGCTGATCTCGAAGCACCCAGCATTGCCATGCACAATACGGTCCTTGTTGATTTCCAAGAATGTGGCGGGCCAGGGCCCCTCTGGACAGGTTTCATGTGGGAAGGCCTTTCATCAGGGCTACAGAACGCCTTCCTTCAGCGCATTCACAACACATTAGATCCGCACTGAGGGAGGCAAACCAGATCAGGTGAATGGAAAAACCCTTTGAATAGGGATATGAGTTCTATTTTAAATGTGGTCCCAGAGTAGCCAAACACAAGGGGTCAATGTTGAGCAACTACAATCACAATGTTTTCGCTTCACTGGTTCACATCAGGTAAATGTGGAGATTTTGTCAGCGCTTTCCTTTCCTTTGCTGCATTATGATCTGTCGATAGAAAAAAAGGAAATGCACAAAATGCCATGCTTATTAAATGGGATTATGTACAGTAGCTGGTTTCCTCCTAGGTGTTTGAGGGAGACCCTGCCAGAAGACTCCCATTGGGATGAGAAACAGTTCAGCCTTTGATCAGATACATGTACGTTCATCCTTTCAAGTTGTTTTAGACAACATTTCCATGCATCTTTATTCACCACGACTTAGCCTATGTTTCCTCACAATTATGCCTCATAAAGACGTCAACACATAGTTCTACATTCAATCAAAAACCACAAGGTGTGCTAGAGGTCTTCACGGTTCCACCCGACCCGGAATACACCCAGTATTTTCCCTAGGGTCCTGCATAGCCTATCGCCTATTTATTTTATGCTAATAAGGTGAATTTATTGACTTATAGAAGACATAGCCAACATACAAAGACCTATTAGTTAACCAGCAGAGCAACTTGGCTGATAAACCACATATTTTTTGTCACTCGGGTCTGGTCTAGATCCTGACCCACTAGGGTATGGGTCAGGTCTAGTTATCGTTGCGTCCATTTGAGTTTGGGTCTGATTGATCCACAACCAAGGACAAACTTTTTGGACTCAAAAATACTGTGTGTGCGTGTATGAACAAAAACGTAAGGAATATGTTATGTTAATTTACATATACTGAACAAAAATATAAAACACAACATGTAAAGTGTTGGTCCCATGTTTCATAAGCTGAAATAAAAGATCCCAGAAATGTATCATTTGCACAAAAATCTTATTTCTCTCAAATGTTTTGTACAAATTTGTTTACATCCCTGTTAGTGAGCATTTCTCCTTTGTCAAGATAATTCATCCACCTGACAGGTGTGGCATCTGAAGAAACTGATTAAACAGCATGATCATTACTCAGGTGCACCTTGTGCTGTGGACAATAAAAGGCCAATCTAAAATGTGCAGTTTTGTCAAAACACAATGCCACAGATGTTTCACGATTTGAGGGAGCATGCAATTGGCATGCTGACTGCAGGAATGTCCACCAGAGCTGTTGGCAGAGAATTACATGTTCACTTCTCTACCATAACCTGCCTCCTATGCTGTTTTACAGAATTTGGCAGTATTCTAACTGGCCTCACAACTGCAGATCACGTGTAACCACAACAGCCCATGACCTCCACATCCAGCTTCTTCACCATCCAGCTTGTCCGTAATGAAGCTCCTTTGTGGGGAAAACTAATTCGGATTGGCTGGGCCTGGCTCCCATGTGGGTGGGTATGCCCTCCCAGGCGGCCCACCCATAGCTGCGCCCCTGCCAAATCATGTCAAATCCATAGATTAGGGCCTAATGAATTTATTTAAATGGACTGATTTCCTTATATGAACTGTAACTTGTTGAAACTGTTACGTTCATATTTTTGTTCAGTATATATGGTTAGGGTAGGAGTTACGTGAACGTTAGTTGTTAAAACACAACCCGTAGAGTGAGCCTGTACATTTAATGCTTCGTGTCACTGGACAGGCTCCAGCCAGACTACTTCTAACAGGGAACGGCTTCATGGAAGCCTGAGAGAGGAGAGAGAGCTAGGGCCGGCTCAGCCTGCGAGGTAAGACGCTTAGCCCTCTAAGACGTGCTTGGCTGGGGGTGGATTTACACGACCTGAGTCATCGCCCCGTCTGTAGAAGGTGAGGTCACCCATGGTGCGAGTGTGACCGTCAGATTACCTCAACTGAAAAATAACATCTACTCTACAAGGGTCTCCCCATGTTCATTCATCAATGGTAAGATCATTATTCCAATGGTGAGGGCGGGGGAAGGGGTGGGCTGGCTGGTGACAGAGAAGGGGGGGGGGGAGCTGGCTGGTGACAGAGAAGGGGAGAGGGGTGGGCTGGCTGGTGACAGAGAAGGGGGGGGTGGGCTGGCTGGTGACAGAAGGGGGGAGGGGAAGGAATCTGGCTGGTGACAGAGAAGGGGGGGAAGGGGTGGGCTGGCTGGTGACAGAGAAGGGGGGGGGGGGAAGGGGGGGGTTGGCTGGTGACAGAGAAGGGGATGGAGGTGCAGGAGGGAGTGGAGGGGCTTCGCTCGGACCAGGGAGCACCTGAGGAGACAATTGACCCGAGAGATTCCCCTCTCACTCGGTTCTTGTTGGATATTGACACCACAATTGCAAAATAACTTTCATTTATTTATCATCATTATCATCATCCCAAAAAGAGGGCCATTTCATATCACGGTGAAGTTATGAACCAAACAGACGAGATTAAGTGGACAGTTTTCCATCATTGCTTGCATAAGAACACTACAAAAAGGGACCCTCGGAGAGAGTTCAGTGGAAGTTCCATGCGCAAAAATACTATAAAATATTACAACTGGCAGCTCCAAAAATAGATCCTTATTACAATAGTAATTAAAACATTGCATGAGCGTCAAATGAAGAGAAATAGCTCCAAACCCTGTCATCTGTAGCATATTTAATTAAGACAATACGGTAACGTTTCATCAGCGCAAACTAGGGATTCTTGCCATCATAAAATGCTAGTATGAACTTTTCCCAAAGGCAATATGTATTATGAGTAATACGTGCGGTAATGGCAAACAAATAACCATCAAATATTATTTTAAGTCAAATTGAATGAGATTAAAATATCTGTAAAAGAAAGCTGTCTAAAACAAATCTCACTTCTGTGGAGATGTTCTTTACACTACCAAAATGGAGCTCCTACCAGTAGTGATATTTTATACCGCAAAATTCCAATAAACTGGGTAAAGCTTTTTGATGAGCAAATTGCTAAATCAGTCGTTTTTATCCAATATGTCCAAATAAAACGGTAGAACATTGACAGATAACTTTGTTCCTCTTTTGCTGTGTATCTGAGAAGAGGCACCAATGTCTCATGCTCCACGTTCGTGTTCACACACACACACACACACACACACTCACAATGTGTATCTAGCATCCGGGATGACTGACATGGGGTGCTGTACTGAAGCCATCGTGCAGCCATCTTGGTACTCCTCCTCCATTGTAAAATAGATTTTAGAAGCTATAGAAATGTATTAATGTCTACTTTTTTTTTTTTTTTTACACATTTATTCTATTACAGACATCTTAATGCATACTTGTATTTATATTATACTATTAAAACATTTATTTTTACTACTAAATGTAATTGTCCCCACTATAACAACAAAACACTTATATACATGCTATTTTGTCCTTGAAACATTTAATTGTAATACTGGGGAGTGCCAACATGGCCGACCGGTGGCTTCAAAGCTTCTCAATGGCCAATACATAGCATCAGCAATCCAGGGTTTATATACATCATTGGTACAGACAACTAGGTTGCCATGAAAACAACAATTCCTCTGGCAGTCTTCCGTTGCTCAGCCAACTGTAGTTCTCTTTGTCGAGCCCCAAACCCAGCAGGCGAAAAACAGAAAGTCAACTTAAATTAAACAGCCTGTCTCAGAGTCCACAATAACTTACTGTATGTCTAACTTAATAAATATACTCTGCTTTCGCTGGATTTTGCTAAGAGAGCAGAAGTGCTGAGGTGCGTCTTGCTCACCGCCTCTCCTGAGTAGCTATCGGGGGGAGGGGTCAAAGGTCAATGGAAGGGCTCAGAGGGGTCAATCAATGCGGTTCCCGCATATCGTGAAGCGGTCTACGTCCAGCAGGTCCTTTTTAGGGGTCCTGTGCTTGAGCTCTGTGCCCTCCGTCCCATCCCCCTCCTTCTGCTCGGGAGTGGCAGGGGGCGAGGGGTTGAGGGTGTCAGGGTCCGGTTCTGGGCTGGTGGAGGGTCTGGTTGGGGTGGAGGTGGGGGAAGTGGCGGGAGGGGCCACAGTCTCTGCCTGTGGGTTGGAGATGACGGTGGGGATAGGCTGGGTGGTGACAGAGGAGGAGGGGGGGATGGAGGTGCAGAAAGGAGTGGATGGAGACCGCTCAGACCACGGATCCCCTGACAGATCACCTGATGAGGCAAATGAGACAGAGAGAGAAGTAGATTTAACCCAAACAAACAATACTTGGTAATTTGAGAAAAGTTAGCAACACTAACGGTAAGTAACACTCACACATAGATAGTAAGCAACGAAACATCATCATCATAAACTTCCTTTTTGATTAGATTTTACTTCAGAGTGACCAAGTAAACTGGAAAACCAACAACATTGACTTCTAGGAATAAAAACGTACCTACAGTGGGGCAAAAAAGTATTTAGTCAGCCACCAATTGTGCAAGTTCTCCCACTTAAAAAGATGAGAGAGGCCTGTAATTTTCATCATAGGTACACTTCAACTATGACAGAGAAAATGAGACAAAAAAATCCAGAAAATCACATTGTAGGATTTTTAATGAATTTATTTGCAAATTGTGGTGGAAAATAAGTATTTGGTCAATAACAAAAGTTTATCTCAATACTTTGTTATATACCCTTTGTTGGCAATGACAGAGGTCAAACGTTTTCTGTAAGTCTTCACAAGGTTTTCACACACTGTTGCTGGTATTTTGACCCATTCCTCCATGCAGATCTCCTCTAGAGCAGTGATGTTTTGGGGCTGTTGCTGGGCAACACGGACTTTCAACTCCCTACAAAGATTTTCTATGGGGTTGAGATCTGGAGACTGGCTAGGCCACTCCAGGACCTTGAAATGCTTCTAACGAAGCCACTCCGTCGTTGCCCGGGTGGTGTGTTTGGGATCATTGTCATGCTGAAAGACCCAGCCATGTTTCATCTTCAATGCCCTTGCTGATGGAAGGAGGTTTTCACTCAAAATCTCACGATACATGGCCCCATTCATTCTTTCCTTTACACAGATCAGTCATCCTGGTCCCTTTGCAGAAAAACAGCCCCAAAGCATGATGTTTACACCCCCATGCTTCACAGTAGGTATGGTGTTCTTTGGATGCAACTCTGCATTCTTTGTCCTCCAAACACGACGAGTTGAGTTTTTACCAAAAAGTTATATTTTGGTTTCATCTGACCATATGACATTCTCCCAATCTTCTTCTGGATCATCCAAAAGCTCTCTAGCAATCTTCAGATGGGCCTGGACATGTACTGGCTTAAGCAGGGGGACACGTCTGGCACTGCAGGATTTGAGTTCCTGGCGGTGTAGTGTGTTACTGATGGTAGGCTTTGTTACTTTGGTCCCAGCTCTCTGCAGGTCATTCACTAGGTCCCCCTGTGTGGTTCTGGGATTTTTGCTCACTGTTCTTGTGATCATTTTGACCCCACGGGTAAGATCTTGTGTGGAGCCCCAGATCGAGGGAGATTATCAGGGGTCTTGTATGTCTTCCATTTCCTAATAATTGCTCCCGCAGTTGATTTCTTCAAACCAAGCTGCTTACCTATTGCAGATTCAGTCTTCCCAGCCTGGTGCAGGTCTACAATTTTGTTTCTGGTGTCCTTTGACAGCTCTTTTGTCTTGGCCATAGTGGAGTTTGGAGTGTGACTGTTTGAGGTTGTGGACAGGTGTCTTTTATACTGATAACAAGTTCAAACAGGTGCCATTAATACAGGTAACGAGTGGAGGACAGAGGAGCCTCTTAAAGAAGAAGTTACAGGTCTGTGAGAGCCAGAAATCTTGCTTGTTTGTAGGTGACCAAATACTTATTTTCCACCATCATTTGCAAATAAATTCATTAAAAATCCTACAATGTGATTTTCTGGATTTTTTTGTCTCATTTTGTCTGTCATATTTGAAGTGTACCTATGATGAACATTACAGGTCTCTCTCATCTTTTGAAGTGGGAGAACATGCACAATTGGTGGCTGACTAAATACTTTTTTGCCCCACTGTATATCCATAACAATTATGCCCGCTGATTCATGATTTCAACTGTCTGAGAAACGCTGCCTGCCACTCCCTCTCGTCCCGACTCCCGACCCTTACACATTCATTACTATGGGACAGCTGGAGATTGAATTTAAATATAGAAACAACGTTGCAAATGTCAGAGAGACAGGCAGTAAAGGTTTATACAAATCTCCACTGTTGAAAACAAAATGCTAGTCTAAAAGAAACGTGAGATAATGTCTAGATGCTTTTTACAGTGGAGATCAAGTTTATAACTTCCCTGCCTGGGCTGATGAGAAAGTGGATTGCGCAGTCAGATGGAACATAGTAGATAGATTTAGCCGGTGGTAACTTGTGGAATAGACACCAGCTGGAATGCGCTTTTAACCAAATCAGCATTCAGGATTAGACCCACCCGTTGTGTAAATTCAAATAAAGTCGAGTGAAGTAGAAGAGGCATATCAGCACATGGGTTACTACTCTATGGAGAAAGCCATTTGCCTAAGGCGCCGACATGCTTCACTTGCATATAAAAGAGTGTGTTGCAAATTAGACTTTACCAGGCGAGCAGCAAATCGTGTGTGTATTCCCCAGACTGCATGAAATAAATGTGTGTTCCTCTAAAGGCAACAACACATGAGCATGGGATACAGCAGGCCTACTTTAGAAAATGCATTGTGGTACTGAACCAGTGGTATAACCATGTAATTAGGGGACTGGGGAAGGGTACCAAAAATGTCTGCAGCATTGAAGGTCCCCAAGAACACAGTGGCATCCATCATTCTTAAATGGAAGAAGTTTGGAAACCCAAGACTCTTCCTAGAGCTGACCGCCTGGCCAAACTGAGCAATCGGGAGAAAAAAGGTCCTTGGTCAGGGAGGTGACCAAGAAACCGATGGTCACTCTGGGAGAGCCTTCCAGAAGGACAACCATCTCTGCAGCACTCCACCAATCAGGCCTTTATAGTAGAGCAGCCAGGCAGAAGCCACTCCTCAGTAAAACGCATAAGACAGCCCGCATGGAGTTTGCCAAAAGGCACCTAAAGACTCTCAGACCACGAGAAACAAGATTCTCTGGTCTGATGAAACCAGGGTTCAACTCTTTGGCCTGAATGCCAAGCGTGACGTCTGGAGGAAACCTGGCACCATCCCTGACACATGGTTGTGGCAGCATCCTGCTGTGGGGGTGTTTTTCAGCGGCAGGGACTGGAAGACTAGTTAGGATCGAGGCAAAGATGAACGGAGCAAAGTACAGAGAGATCCTTGATGAAAACCTCCTTCAGAACACTCAGGACTGAACTCAGACAGGGGCAAAGGTTCACCTTCCAACAGGACAAGTCTCTGAATGTCCTTGAGTGGCCCAGCCAGATCCCGGACTTGAACCTGATCAAACATCTCTAGAGAGCTGTAGCAACGCTCCCCATCCAACCTGACAGAGCTCGAGAGGATCTGCAGAGAAGAATGGGAGAAACTCCCCAAACACACGTGTGCCAAGCTTGTAGCTTCATACCCAAGAAGACTCATGGATGTAATCGCTGCCAAACATGATTCAACAAAGTACTGAGTAAAAGGTCTGAATACTTTTGTAAATGTGATTTCTGTTTTTTTATTTGAAATAAAATAGCAAACATTTCCAAACCGATTTTGCTTTGTCATTATGGGGTATTGTGTGTGTAGACTGATAATGGAATTTTTTTTATTTTTTTATCCAATTTTAGAATAAGGCTGTAACTTTATAAAATGTGGAAAAAGTCAAGGGGTCTGAAAACTTTCCATAGGCACTTAACATATGGCACCTCCAATTAGAACCAAATCGTTATGAAGAACGAGGCAAAGTAGTCTGTTAGTATAGTAAGGAATCCATTGGAATCAGGGGGCTGAAAGTAACCTATTTTGCCAGGGAGGTATTCAATAGGCACCAAACAGAATGAAACGGACTAAAACAGGGTGTGACTACCTGAACTCGTCCAATAAGAGACGCTCATACTCAATTTCCGACGCAAAACGTTTTCCTACGGTGTGCACTAATGAATGCAGCCCAGAAGAGACAGCTGGGTTGGGTCCAGTACAGTTACAGATGGGCTAATGAAGAATAGCAACGCAAGCATTCCGTGACTTTCTGACCCCACATGATATGCATTGGCACTTTAACATACTATGCTACTGATTATTTTGCCTGAAAACTGTGGTGCTGTAAAAATACAGGAGTGAGAAAAGCTTTGACGTGACGTGGTGTCACTAATGCTCTCAGCGGGCTCATCTGCTCTAGACACACACACACACACACACACACACACACACCTGACAATTTATCTCGGTCATGCGCATCCTAGCAGCAGTTTCAGTTTTGAATTTCAGTGGCAGCTTCGATGTGGATGAAGGCGAGGTGCGTGCGCGTGTGGCGATGCGGGAGGTCAATTACCCGAGTGGGAAATACGCATCTGCTTGCTTGAGGCTGGGTTTGGCAAGCTGGGATTGCTAAGAAGAATGAGTAATTGAGTGTCTTATTGAGGCTGGGTTTGGCAAGCTGGGATTGCTCAGAAGAATGAGTAATTGAGTGTCTTATTGAGGCTGGGTTTGGCAAGCTGGGATTGCTCAGAAGAATGAGTAATTGAGTGTCTTATTGAGGCTGGGTTTGGCAAGCTGGGATTGCTCAGAAGAATGAGTAATTGAGTGTCTTATTGAGGCTGGGTTTGGCAAGCTGGGATTGCTAAGAAGAATGAGTAATTGAGTGTCTTATTGAGGCTGGGTTTGGCAAGCTGGGATTGCTAAGAAAAATGAGTAATTGAGTGTCTTATTGAGGCTGGGTA
Source organism: Oncorhynchus clarkii lewisi (assembly GCF_045791955.1). NCBI lineage: Eukaryota > Metazoa > Chordata > Actinopteri > Salmoniformes > Salmonidae > Oncorhynchus > Oncorhynchus clarkii. Next base: position 39,100,261 of record NC_092177.1, on the reverse strand, counting down.
GGCTGTATGTGACTGACTGGGTTCTAATCTGGGTCCTCTTCATGCCTTAAGATTGTGTTAGCCCGCTGAGCGAAAGGCTCAGGGAGGTAACACAAGTCTTCATTGTCTCATGCAAGGTTTTTACCTGTTCCCTAGTCATTATATATATTATAAGATGTTCCCTCGCCTGGTAAAATGAAGGTAAATGAATATAAATACTAGGGTATTGTCTGTCACTGGGTACCTGAGGGGGCAGTACACCTGGATGTCTTGCTGGTTCGACTGGGCGTCTTCCCGGGGACGGCTGTGGGGGGCTTCTCAAACAGCTTGTCCTCCATGTTGGCTCTCTTCACGTACACACACGACTTCCCCAGCAGCACAATACTGTTAAGCACTTTCAGGGTCACCATTCTACACAGGGAAAAGACAAGTAATGATTTCCAAGGTGAAAGTGAGAAGAGAAGCAGACTACAGTATAGTCATGTGTCGTCCCCCCCCCCCCCCCCCCCCATTGTGAACAGGTCTAGATTTGATTCTGTATGGAAATACAGATAAGGTATACTGGTATGGCACATATTTAATATTCCATCTTTTTTTTTTTTTAAATGGCCAATTCAAAAACTTCTCGATCTCACCATATCAGGGCTCTACAGTGCGACCATATTACTCGCATTTGACCATATTACTCTCTAAATATTTCGCTGTGCAACCTGGAAGTTTTATTTAGTAACACCAGTGGGCCTACAAAAATAAAGGGTTCCAGTTTTAATAGCTCAAATGATTTTCATTGTGCTCCTAAATTTCTAAGTGTTTGCCTTTTTACATTTTTGATTTATTTTTAACTTAGAAAAGGTCTGTGTAGAGCCCTGCGCATTAGGGAATAGCAACACTACCCACAAAGCAGCCATATACAGCACACTGAGTATGAAGGGTTATAACGCTCAGTTCATGGACAGAAAACAGCTCCAGGAACGCAATAGGGCTTCTGCATATCTAAAGCTTATGATGCATTTGAAATACGATCGAGAGAGACAGCCACATCTAGGTCTGTGGACCAAATCCCCACCCCCCTACCCCCGAAGGCTTTTGGAAGCCGGACTGTGGTCTTTTCACAGATACCAGGGTCTGTTGGGAATACAGCTATTAAAAAATAATAATAATAAAAAGGGGGGGGGGGGACTGGAGATGACAACGTTGTATTCCACCTCAGGCTAACTGTTCAGTGGTTTTATACCCACAGGGTGGAAAAAAAGAAGAAGAAAAGATGGAGGAGGGTGAAGAGAAAAAGAAGCCCCAACTAAGCCTAAGCAGAGGGCTAACGTGAAGACCCATGCTAAAGTAACTCAGTGGGAATAGTCCGGCACGGACATCAGAGGCGCTCCATTTAAATACGCATGGGATATCGCGTGAATGCTATGCTCGCAAACAACGCTAGCCGTATTGCGGGACTGACGCGTTCGGATTTGTCTATGAAACTCGTGGAAGGGGTGCCATTTAATTGCAAATCATCGAACATGACAAAGAATAAGAACTGGATTGGAGTCTTACCCCATGTAAAAGAGGAACACACAGGAGTAGGACAGGGCTCCCTGTACATTCACTGAACTCATCACCACTCGGATTAGCTGTCAATTACAAAATCGAAAAAGCTTCAGCAGAAACACTGTCACACGTTACAGTTCATCAGAAATAAAAATCAAGACAACAAAAATGTAGTTATGTCAACTACATTGTCGTGCAACTAATAAACAACGTTATACAAGACGGAACTGTTTAGTTGATTGACATCCATAAAAAACACAATCAAAAAGCATATAATTAGTGCCCACTTAAAACACACTGCCCATCTACATATCATGGAAGGGGAACCACTGCATTGGACTGGTGTACAAGGCTGATCTTACCAGGACTGCAAGAGGAAGAGGAATGAAGCCCATTCTCCTGGCTACAGAATCGCTGTATTCTGTGCAGGCCTGCCCATGGACAAAAACAAGCCTCAACCACACATCAACTACAGCAGCGGAAAAAGAACATTGATTGAAACTGTAGGGACAGTGGAGCTGGATGCCTAATCACTGTGTTCGAGAGATGCTACGTACGTTTTTCTGCCGACAGCTGACGAGATCGAAGGCCAGGCTGGCTCTGTATTCACTGTATACCTGCGGATACAAAAACAGCCGCGTTATCATCACAGAGACGAACAGAACACCTAGTTCATTATTAGAATGTATCACTACGGTTGTTTGATATGAAGCTTGTAAACCATCTGCCATGGCTCTGCAGAACAACACGGATACCATAAAGACTGGACCACAAGTGAGTATGACCGACTGGATTTGAAGACCGTGTTAGCCGGCTGAGCTAAAGCCTAGGCAGTTTTCAGGTCTCAGCGAAGGTTACTTGTCACGCGAGAGAAACGGTTCACCAAACCTGCCGCCATTACACTCCTCCCCCCCTATGACCAACACCTCCTCGCGGAATAAACAGCACCAATGTGTCCCGACTGAATTCAAACCCGCATCTCCTATGCGCCACAAGACTGTGTGGAGCCCTTCGATCTAAAGCCTTCGGGTCTTAGGCAAGGTTTCTCGCCACACAAGAGCTGGGAATGGGTCATGACTGACGGTGGGACAGCTAGTTGTTGTGGCTGAGGATGACGACGTTGCTAGCCCAGTAGCCCTATTGGGGCATAATGTGATGTGTTGTGATTTAGAAAGAGGGCAGAGGGGAGCGGAGGGACTCGTGGCACGCTACAGAGATTGAGGCACACAGCAGTGTGGGAGGCAACCTAAACAAAAGTGCCATGCTGTACATAAAAACAGGGCCAACCATGGTGTAATCCTTCAAACATGAACGAAGCAGACCCTCTCCAGTGAACATACATTTCACAGTCACACACCCAGAGGGAAATGTGTTTTCTTAATCAATTTATTCAAGTAGATTAATTGAAATTCTTATTCAAGACTTTAAAAAGCGCAATGTATTCCTAATGGGGATTGTTTTATTTGCGAACTGTGAATTTCAATTAATTCCTTGAAGTGGGTGAATTAAAAATGGGATTGACCTCAAAATACACCGTTCCCTCTTGGTGTTTGACTGTGTGCGAAATTAAAGGTTTTTCAGTTCATTTATCGCCAACTCATCGAATCACTAGTCATCATCCGTGCGATCCTTACATCTGCCGTGATCTCGTTGAACTTGGTGATGAAGGCGTGTTTGATGACGTCCACTGCGATCTCGGAGGCGATCACCATGAAGACATCAGGTAACAACACCCAGAGATGATCTGGAGACAAGACAACTGACTTGTGAAGTGAATTTCTAAAATCTACACCATTCCTTCTTTACCTAACCGAATGTCTGGTCGTTCTTTTTAATTGACTCCAATTGTACATTTAATGATTTCTTGGTTTAATCATAAATTGTTTTAGGCTTAGTACAATAAGTTAAACAGTGGTGGATTCGACTCGAACACAAGATAAAATACAATCTTCATATCCATGTGGTGCAAGTCTGCCCAAAATGGTTTTGGATGAGGTCTAGGTTATGCCACAAGGCTCAGACCCGGTCAGAGTACGACATTAGCATCATCACCATTACTGACATTCCAAATCTGTCAGGGCCAGCTGACTGTATTAAGAGAGCTGTCATATAGGACGGAGGTGATGAGAGTAAGGCTGCGCTATCATCATCACAATGTCTTATCCACTAGGGGTTGAATGGAACAGCTTTAAAAAGGGCACCAAGGATCAGGGTGATTACTTTTTCAAAGGCAGCAGTAGCAGCAAACTGTGGGCCTCCTGAGAAGCACAGCGGTCTAAGGCACTGCATCGCAGTGCTAGAGGCGTCACTACAGACCCGGGTTCGCTCACGGGCTGTATCACGACCGGCTGTGATCGGGGGTTCCCATAGGGAGGCGCACAATTAGCCCAGTGTCATCCGGGTTAGGGAATGGTTAGGTTCATCGCGCTCTAGCGACTCCTTGTGGCGGGCCGGGTGCCTGCAGGCTTTAGTCAGGCGAACAGTGTTTCCTCCAACACGTCGACCTTCGCCTCCTAAGACCGTTGGGGAGTTGCAGCAATGAGACAAGATCAAAATTGGGGAGAATAACGGGGGTAAAAAAAAAAAACTAAAATCACCCGTTCCTGTGAACACAATAAAATGGATCCAAGAATTCCCTTTGCATGTTGGTTACCTGGGCTCCATGAGAACTGCTCCATGTTCCTGAGGCAGACGATGAGAAGGAGTACGTAGCTGGTGAACCGTTCCTTGATATCTAAAATGCAAATACATACATATTCGTAACTACCTAATACTTGGAATCATGTACCAACATAACTACGTAATATCGAGAAAAAAGGGCAGTCATTTGTTCCATGTACTTTCAAAGCTACATACATCATTTGGCATAAATATCCTATTCGTCGGAACCCTGTGTGGTTTGGAAGTAAGTGTAACTTGCTAAACAGACTGGATCTTCAAAGACGCAAGCAAATTGCAAGAGGGGGGAAATAGGAAATGATTAAAGCTTATTTTCGGGTCCTTGCATTCCTGCAGAATGACAGCAACAAAGATGAAAACATGCAGCCTGCAGGCACAAAGAGGAAGAGTTCAGAATGCATTTAAATCTATGGCGCATTTCTTTCGTGTTATCAAAGCTGAATAAACAGCTCCGATTGCCGCTTCAAAAAGGACGAGAAAGAGAGAGAGAGAGAGAGAAGGCTTAACCCATCGCATAGAAAAAGACTGTATAACATGTAGAGCGTTTTGAATCAGAGAAATGGTGTTAAAAATAAAATGTCCATATCACAATTTAAAATGTACAGTGTAATGCCTATGGCAGTAACTTACCACTGTTGGACATCTGAAAGAGGTTGTTCTTCTCAAACTTCTTGAACACACTTCCTTTGATCTCCACAAACTGTACATGCAGGAAAATACAGGACAATATATTTGAGTGTCCTCTACATTTTACGATTACGTGTGTGTGTGTGTGTGTGTGTGTGTGTGTCCGAGTGTGTGCACACTCACGTTGTTGGACATCATGATGGTGAGCAGGGACTTATTGTGGGAGTTGAAAGCCACGTTGAGCGTTGACGCCTGGACCATGATGAGGATGGCATGCAGGACTGGAGACAGAGGCTCAGGAAAACACTGAACATGGTGACAACAGCATCCGCTGCAGTAAAGGGCTGGGTGTTGAGTGAGAGCGTGTGAGGACTCACATTACTGACACATCGTCAAAAAAAACAACACTAACTAAAAAAAGTGACGCCCGTAAGGTGATGGAAGTTGAGGTGTCACAAATTCCTACAGTAGAGTTCTTCCTGTGTGCATTTCCTAGTTCTCCATGAAGGATACAGACGTAGAATACAGCCATGAGGAAGTGGGGGATGACCCCTATGCTGTCTCTCTTCCTCTCTTTGGGCTCTGTGGCCGTCCAGTAGAGAGCGTCAAGGATGTCTTGGCCAAACGACGAGAACAGCCTGTCGGCTACCTAAACAGGGACGGTAAGTAGTTCAAGTCAAGTTCAGCATGGGTTAATGATGTGACCTGCGACCTCGTAAGTGATACAACGGGTGATAGACTATGACAGATTACCAGCGCTTGACTGTGTGTCACTTCTCAAATCAAATTTAATGTCACATGTGTCGAATGCAACAGGTGTTGTGGGACATCTTGAAGGGACTGATAAATGGTGAAATGCTTACTTACATGCCCTCAACCAACAGTGCAGTTCAAGAAATAAGTTAAGAAACAAGTTAAGAAAATAAATGTACTAATTAAAATTAATGTAAAAATAAACACATAATTAAATAACAATAAAGAGGATATATGAAGGGGGTACCGGTACTGAGTAAATGTGCGGGGGTACAAGTTAGTCAAGGTAATTTGTACATGTAGGTAGGGGTAAAGTGACTATGCATAGATGATAAAGAGTGAGTAGCAGCAGTGTAAAAACAAAGGGGGAGGGGGTCAAATGTAAATAGTCATTCTGTCAAGGAGCATTTTGGACCTAGACTTGGCGCTCCAGTACCGCTTGCCGTGCGGTAGCAGAGAGAACAGTCTTGACTTACGTGACTTGAGTCTATGACAACAACAAAAAAAATTGTATGGTTTATATCGGCACACCCTTAGCGGAGTTACCAACAACCGGATACATCCGGTTCAGGGATACAGCTAATTCAACCTAGCGTCCTTTCCCGCTGAAAGCAGGAACTCCACTCAGGCATCTTTTTACGCCAGCTACAACTCCTTTTTCCCCCTAATAACATATCACCTGCTCCATTTCAGATGAAACAGGGTATCCCGAGGCCCTAATCAAATACTTCAGCCAACAACAGATTTTCCTTGACATAGGCCTTCCCCGCTGACGTAATGTGACTGGATCAGTGGAAGCTATATAGAGGGGAACCTTTAGATCACATTCCTACAACAGCTCTGAATCCAACCCATTGTACCTCCAGCATGTTGTAGATGATGTAGAGTTTGATGACGGACTGTCCTCGGATCAGGTGGTACATCATGCTGTAGTCCACGTAGTGCATCATGGAGTAGCACAGCACCATTATCAGTCCCTTCAAGATGTCACACACCTGGGCCGGCTGCAGCAGGCGCGAGCCACTGGCAGAACACACACACGTTACAAATATAACCTTGACATACATCTGCATGTACACACACACAGCCAAGTCATACATCTGCATGTACTGTATGCATGTACACTACCGGTCAAACGTTTTAGAACACCTACTCATTCAAGGGTTTTTCTTTATTTTTACTATTTTCTACATTGTAGAATAATAGTGAAGACATCGAAACGATGAAATAACACATATGGAATCATGTAGTAACCAAAAAAAAGTGTTACATCAAAATACATGTTATATTTGAGATTCTTCAAATAGCCACCCTTTGCCTTGATGACAGCTTTGCACACTCTGGGCACTCTCTCAACTAGCTTCACCTGGAATGCTTTACCAGCAGTCGTGAAGGCGCTCCCACAAATGCTCAGCACTTGTTGGCTGCTTTTCCTTAAGTCTGTGGGACGACTCAAACGAAACAATCTCAATTGGGTTGAGGTCGGGTGACTGTGGATGCCAGATCATCTGATGCAGCACTCCATCGCTCTCCTTCTTGGTCAAATAGCCCTTACACAGCCTGGAGGTGTGTTGGGTCATTGTTCTGTTGAAAAACAAATGATCGTCCCACTAAGCGTAAACCAGATGGGATGGCGTATCACTGCAGAATGCTGTGGATGCCATGCTGGTTAAAATACATTAAATCAGACCGCGTCACCAGCAGAGCACCTCCACACCATAACACCTCCTCCTTAATGCTTTCCGGTGGGAAATACACATGCGGAGATCATCCGTTCACCCACACCACGTCTCACAAAAGACACAGCGGATGGAGCCACATATCTCCATTTTGGACTCCAGAGCAAAGGACACCGGTCTAATGTTCATTGCTCGTGTTTCTTTGCCCAAGCAATTCTCTTCTTATTGGTGTCCTTTAGTTGTCGAAATGAAGGCCTGATTCACGCAGTCTCCTCTGAACAGTCAATATTGAGGTGTGTCTGTTACTTGAACTCTGAAGTATTTATTTGGACTGAAATTTCTGAGGCTGGTAACTCGAATGAACTTATCCTCTGCAGCAGAGGTAACTCTGGGTCTTCCATTCCTGTGGCGGTCCTCATGAGAGCCAGTTTCATCTTAGTGCTCGATGGTTTTTGTGACTGAGCTTGAAGAAACGTTCAAAGTTCTTGAAATGTTCCGCATTGACTGACCTTCATGTCTTAAAATAATAATGGACTGTCGTTTCTCTTTGCTTATTTGAGCTGTTCTTGTCATAATATGGACATGGTCTTTTACCAAATAGGGCCATCTTCTGTATACCACCCCTACCTTATCACACACAACTGATTGGCTCAAACACATTAAGAAGGAAAGAAATTCTACAAATGAACAATTAACAGGCACACCTGTTAATTGAAATGCATTCCAGATGACTACCTCATGAAGCCACAGTTGAAGTCATTAAAACTCATTTTTCAACCACTCCACAAATTTCTTGTTAAGCTATAGTTTTGGCAAGTCGGTTGTGCATGACACAAGTAATTTTTCCAACAATTGTTTACAGACAGATTATTTCCCTGTATCACAATTCCAGTGGGTCAGAAGTTTACATACACTGAGTTGACTGTGCCTTTAAACAGCTTGGAAAATTCCAGAAAATGATGTCATGGCTTTAGAAGCTTCTGATAGGCTAATTGACATCATTTGAGTCAATTGGAGGTGTATCTGTGGATGTATTTCAAGGCCTACCTCGTTGTTTGACATCATGTGAAAATCTAAAGAAATCAGCCAAGACTTCAGAAAAAGAAATTGTAGACCTCCACAAGTCTGGGAGCAATGTCCAAATGCCTGAAGGCACCACGTTCATCTGTACAAACAATAGTACGCAAGTATAAACACCATGGGACCACGCAGCGGTACCGCTCAGGAAGGAGACGCGTTCCGTCTCCTAGAGATGAATGTACTTTGGTACAAAAAGTGCAAATCAATCCCAGAACAACAGCAAAGGACCTTGTGAAGATTCTGGAGGAAACAGGTACAAAAGTATCTATATCCACACTAAAACGAGTCCTATATCCACATAACCTGAAAGGCCGCTCAGAAAGGAAGAAGCCACTGCTCCAAAACCGCCATAGAAAAAGCTAGACTACGGTTTGCAACTGCACATGGGGACAAAGATCATACTTTTCGGAGAAATGTCCTCTGGTCTGATGAAACAAAAATAGAAATGTTTGGCCATAATGACTATCATCATGTTTGGAGGAAAAAGGGGGAGGCTTGCAAGCCAAAGAACACCATCCCAACCGTGAAGCACGGGGGTGGCAACATCATGTTGTGGTGGTGCTTTGCTGCAGGAGGGACTGGTGCACTTCACAAAATAGATGGCTTCATGTGGAAGGAAAATTATGTGGATATATTGAAGCAACATCTCAAGACATCAGTCAGGAAAATGGCTTAAGGACAACAAAGTCAAGGTATTGGAGTGGCCATCACAAAGCCCTTACCTCAATCCTATAAAAAATTAGTGGGCAGAACTGAAAAAGCATGTGCGAGCAAGGAGGCCTACAAACTTGACTCAGTTACACCAGCTCTGTCAAGAGGAATGTGCCAACATTCACCCAACTTATTGTGGGAAGCTTGTGGAAGGCTACCCGAGACGTTTGACCCAAGTTAAACAATTTAAAGGCAATGCTACCAAATACTAATTGAGTGTATGTAAACTTCTGACCCAATGGGAATGTGATGAAAGAAATAAAAGCTGAAATAAATCACTCTACTATTATTCTGACATGTTACATTCTTAAAATAAAGTGGTGATCCTAACTGACCTAAGACAGGGAATTTTTAGTAGGATTAAATGTCAGGAATTGTGAAAGACTGAGTTTAAATGTATTTGGCCAAAGTGTATGTAAACTTCCAACTTCAAATGTTGTTGAAATAATGCCAAGTGTGTGCAATGCTGCATGAAGGCAAAGGGTGGCTATTTGAAGAATCTCAAATCTAAAATACATTTTGATTTGTTAAAAACTTTTTGGGTTACTACATGATTCTGTATGTGTTATTTCATAATTATGTCTTCACTATTATTCTACAATGCAGAAAATAGTACAAATAAAGAAAACCCTGGAATGAGTAGGTGTTCTAAAACTTTTGACCGGTAATGTACGCACACACACACACACACGCACACAGCCTAGTCATACATTTGCATGTACACACACACAGCCTAGTCACATATCTGCATGTACACACACAAACAGCCTAGTCATACATCTGCAAGTACTGTACGCACACGTACACACACACAGAGCCTAGTCATACATATGTACGCATGTACACACACACACACACACACACACACACACACACTTTAGTAGGCCTAGTGCTTTTGATAACACTGTTATACGACACAGTGAACATTGGGATCTTGGTTGGCTGTAAGCTTCATGCACTATTAGGCTATAAGGTCAATGTCAGGACAGGAGTCATGTGTGCCGTGTCGAAATGGTTTAACACCCACAGGGGTTGTCAAGGCACCAGTAGAATGACTGTCCAGGTCTTCTGAGCATCCGGGACTATTTGTTATTGGCTGATGTTAATGCTGCTCGTTATAAACAGCATAAATATGAACTTTTGTGAACTCTGGTTGATCGGGTTTGGTTGGAGCATCGAACACATTCAACCGATGATGATTTTCTTTTGGGGGGGGGGGGGGGTGAAGTAGCTAACCAAATCTGTTACATTTACACATATGTAATGTAAGCTACACGGGGCGGCCTAGTGGTTAGAGTGTTGGGCTAGTAATCGAAAGGTTGAAAGTTTGAATCCCCGAGCTGACAAGGTCCTGTCGTGCTGTCCCTGAACAAGGCAGTTAACCCACTGTTCCTAGGCGGTCATTGAAAATAAGAATTTGTTCTGAACTGACTTGCCTAGTTAAATAAAAAGTAAAAAAAATAAATACACCAATAGGAGAATCGAAAGTTAAATGGCACGCCAGCATGAGAGCATGCTAGGGGAAGACTGACAAATCCATAGGGCTGTTGAGTCTCTGTTGGGGAGTAGAAGGTCAAGACATGGAGTTATTATGTGAAAGGCTACTAAATAGGCTGATCTACCGTACACCTAAGCCAGTATAACTACTGCATACTAGTACCTTAATGCTTTGCATGCCCACCACTTAACTACGTATTACTCAAACTAAGGCCAGATTTCAAATCGATTGCAGACGGTGGATTTCTGGATAGCGCTTTCAAGCGCGTGTTTGATTCAAACAGCAGCCGGTCCCGAATGGATGGAGCCGACTTTGCGATATTAAAGAATCCACTATCAACAATAGATTGAATAACGACATAAAACCCCACAAATAAGACTATCCATCAACACCCTCACCTTAGTGAACTTAAAGAAGAAGTTGCCAAAAAAGCTTCCTAAAAGGGAGAGGGAAATATATATGTATATATATTTTTTTTTAAATCACCTTTTAAGATTTCTCAATGCCTGCGGTAAGACTTAGAATAACCATTCACAAGGTGATTGGCAGAGGAGGTGCCAAACATCTCAATAGCTCAGTCGGTCTGTCGGGAGGTTATTTTGGGAAGGTGGCAGTGACGCTGGGGTGCGAGAGAGGGGCTTGAATTCAGAAAGTGCAAATTAGAATGCTTAATCTGGTGTCTCATCTACTTCCCAAATTGTGTGCAGTGAGCATTGAAGTATGAATGGAAGCAAACAACATCAGCGTCATAATCTTCATTATCATAAAAGTTATGGCAAGATGGACTTAGGGTCACTGTTGATTTTTGATAAATACTGGGGGCCTGGAATATCTTTCTTTCACTTATTCAATCATTTAGAGATCAGTGATAACCTCCAAGAGAGGAAGAAGGAAGCATATGCTATATTATATGCCAATTCATACTGGGGCATAAACAAGAAGAATTCACTGCTGGTGCTCTATCACCCTCTACTGGCCGCACTCAGACACAGCACTTTGGCACATTCTAGTGGACCGTTGCAGAGGAGTGACCAGTGAATGACCCATAACATGACACTGCTTAGGCTATTAAAGTCAAATGCACAATGAGAGAGAGTGTACTCTCTGTCCTGCCCGTGTATGTTAGTGAATGCCAGGCCCTGTGTAACCCTGTTCCCCTGGCACCAGTCATCACCATGAATCTGATAGCCCCCTAGCTGACTAACTGCAGCTCAGGCCAACAACAGAGGTGTGTGTGTGTGTGTGTGTGTATAAAGGTCAGTCATGCTTCGCTGCCATGCAGACAGACACAAAAAGGGCATGCTGCATCATCAAACGACTCTCACAAAGGCCACAGCAATCAGCGCTGAGCTGTGCCGTGTGAGAGGAACAGTTTTTCAGGACAAAGTACTGGGATACGCGTTATCAGCAGAGGTGTGGAGTTTTTGCTAAGCCTCTCCTGGGGCATCTCAGATCTGAAAGATTGACTGCGCCGACAGTTGTTTGTCAGTGAAGACATCGTTTTATCTATTGATATTACAACACATCACCTTTGGCCTAACACGACTTCCAAAAAAAATGACAGGGTAAGGTCAAAACACCAACAACAGAAAAATGACACTCAAAGATATAGGAGTGGACTTGGCAAATGACCTTTGCAATTCATACTCATTTTCTGTATAGAGTGGATAAGGTATATTGAAATGTTTTCAAGCTAAGGAATTCAAAATAGCACATCTTGTACTCTGGAGTGTCATTTGAGGTGTGGTCAAACATTACTTATCAGTAAAAATAAAAAAAAAATAAAAAATGTTTACCTAGAAAATACCTCAGTAGAGCTAGTAGCCAGTCACAGTGGCTGATTACAGCTTCTGTGTTCGTGTGGGGATTGAGAGAGCGGGGTTGCTGAAACTCGAGGCGCAGCGAGCTCAAGCCATCTGTCGCTGCGATGTCTTTTACTGGGCATCTGCAGCGCACAGCTATCGCCCATCCACTACCACAGGCAAGCTGCAGGCCTCCACTAAAAAAATTTTAAAAAAAAATCTGCTACTGCTTTCCCTTCAGTTAGGCCTACATACTCTGACATTATGCATACCGTACACACTCTGGAGAGAGATTGGTCAGGCAGGAGTCCTCAAAGTAGTAGGGAGAACTGCACATTGTTGGTGTGTTGTAATTTGATGTTAAAAGCATTTCAACAAGACTGGAGCTTTGATATACCGTGGGAAATCAGTTTGGCGGGCCAGTCTTGAATAAACCATGTCCACTATGTATATGAGCTAGAGGTCGACCGATTAATCGGAATTGCCGATTAATTAGGGCCCGATTTAGTTTTCATAACAATCGGAAATTGGTATTTTTGGGCACCGATTTTTTTTTTTTACACCTTTATTTAATCTTTATTTAACTAGGCAAGTCAGTTAAGAACACATTCTTATTTTCAATGACGGCCTAGGAACGAGGCAGAACAACAGATTTTTATCTTGTCAGCTCGGGGGATTCAATCTTGCAACCTTACAGTTAACTAGTCCAACGCACTAACCACCTGCCTCACGAGGAGCCTGCCTGTTATGCGAATGCAGTAAGCCAAGGTAAGTTGCTAGCTAGCATTAAACTTCTCTTATAAAAAACAATCAATCAACGACTGTCGTTGCTCCAACGTGTACTTAACCATAAACATCAATGCCTTTCTTAAAATCAATTTGTATAATATTTTTTAAACCTGCATATTTAGCTAAAATAAATCCAGCAGGCAATATTAACCAGGTGAAATTGTGTCACTTCTCTTGCGTTCATTGCACGCAGAGTCAGGGTATATGCAACAGTTTGGGCCGTTTGGCTCTTTGCGAACTAATTTGCCAGAATTTTACGTAATTATGACATAACATTGAAGGTTGTGCAATGTAACAGGAATATTTAGACTCATGGATGCCACCCGTTAGATAAAATACGGAACGGAATAAATGTTTTCGAGGTGATAGTTTCCGGATTTGACCTAAGGCTCGTATTTCTGTGTGTTTATTATAGTTAAGTCTATGATTTGATATTTGATAGAGCAGTCTGACTAAGGGGTGGTAGGCAAGAGCAGGCTCGTAATAGTCAAAGGTATATGGTTTAGAGAGAAATAGTCGACGCGTTATAATTCCTGTAATAACTTGCGGCTGAACTTGAAAGGGGTTCCTTTGTTATTTTACCGTTCATGTCTTTCATAGAGAATATCTTGATCTACATAAAATAAGGTCTGTGTTTCGTGCAGGCTTAAACCACCTCAGAGTTTTGATACCCATGTAAATCTCACTAGGATAAGGTAATGTTTGTCAAAATATTTTCATAAATCCACTCTACAAAAAAATTATTCGCTTATATTTAGCCAATATTGATCAGAGTTACCTTGTCCTATGGATATCTACACCGTTATAAAATTGGCAAGGTGGTGTAAGCCTACACGAAACACAGACCTTATTTTAAGTGAATCTAAAAATATCCTATGGAATAAATGAATGAAGGTACCGCTTTTCAGATTTTGCTAGAAGGTGTCATGGGAATTATGACTCGCACTTTGGTCATCAATTCTTACCATGTCCATTATTAAAATAGGATTTCCTGCATATAGAAATGACAGTTTTTGTTTTCAACATTCATCACAGGTAACTTCAACTATTTTTATTCAAACAATTGAGAGTGTTTGTCTCCTAAGCAGATTCTTCAGTATCATTGTCACTTCAGAGCTGTGTGTGTGTTTCACAGATGGCAGAGAAAAGCAGAGCACCAGTGTGGGACTATTACATGGAATTGGCACCAGGGAAAGCAAGGTGTCTTCTTTGTGATAAAGATGTAAGCATGGGGTCAGCAACGGCTAAATCAACAAATACCACCAACCTGTGGAATCACCTTAAGAACATCCATCCAAAAGCCCATATGTATTATATTAAGTTAAAATAAAAAAGTGTTCATTCAGTATTGTTGCAATTGTCATTATTACAAAAATGTGTATATATATATATATATAAAAATCGTCTGATTAATCTGTATCGGATTTTCTTGTCCTCCAATAATCGGTATCGGTATCAGCGTTGAAAAATCATAATCGGTCGACCTCTAATATGAGCCCTTGCAGGGAAAGCGTACAGTTTTGTATAAGTGTTGCCGTGGCGAGCACAGCCCTGTTTGTGAACACTAAAATGGCGCCTCAGTGGCTTTAGCATGGAGCATGAAGAATACAGCACAAAGCTGCATGTCAGGACAAACAAGATGGAGAAACTACATTTAATATAAATGATAAAGCTGTGGCAGACGTGAGACTAGCGTACCTGCTCCGATTGCAGTAGGGGCATACGTTTGCCCTGCAGGGAAAGAAGGCAAGGGAAGAGAGGGACCTTGGTACAGACCAGTCACAGGCACACCGAGTGATTACAATACTTACTGTAAAGTATACATAAACCTAGCTTACGTATGTATCCGTCTTCTGAAGGGCCGAATTCTAACTAGATACACTACATGCAAATCTCACCTGATATCAGGGTGTGATTTACATTCAAGTCTGAGTGACACAAGCAAAGTTAGGATTATGCCCCAAGTGCAATTCACTTGGGGAACTAGGTCTATTTTCTGGGAAAGCTAGGTGAGATATACCCATCTATATTGCCCTATATACCCATCTATATTGCCCTATATACCCATCTATATTGCCCTATATACCCATCTATATTGCCCTATATACCCATCTATATTGCCCTATATACCCATCTATATTGCCCTATATACCCATCTATATTGCCCTATATACCCATCTATTCACGGCATTTCTATATGCAACGTTCAGTACGGAGCACCCAGTGAAACGTGACCCAGAGTGTGTGTGTGTGTGTGTGTGTGTGTGTGGGGGGGGGGGGCTCACCCGAGGCTGCAGCAGGGCAGGGTGAGGAGGTGTAGCAGGGCCAGCAGCACCCGGAGGGGAAGCAGCGTGAACACGTAGAGGAAGGCATCCAGACACAGGAAGAAGCCAAAGATCATCAGCTGTAGGGTAAGAACACAACACACTCAGGTAAAACATGGCTGCTTGATCACACCTACAAATAGAGCCAGTGTCTGCGTGTGTGACTACGTAGGCGATGTGTACATTTAGAGCGTCAAGTGTTCGTGTCTCTCCATCTCTACAGATGTTTTGTTTTGACAGGTCAAGCCATATACACTACACCGAACAAAAATATAAAAACGCAACATGCAACATTTTCAACGATTTTACTGAGTTACAGTTCATATAAGGAAATCAGTCCATTTAAATAATTCAATTAGACCCTAATCTAGGGATTTCACATGACTGGAAAAACATATGCATCCGTTGGTCACAGATACCTTTAAAAGAAAAGGTAGGGGCCTTTTGCCTCATGCAGCGCGACACATCTCCTTCGCATAAAGTTGATCAGGCTGTTGATATAGGCCTGTGGAATGTTGTCCCATTATTTTTCAATGGCTGTGCGAATTTGCTGGATATTGGCAGGAACTGGAACACACAGTCATACGTCGATCCAGAGCATCCCACACCTGCTCACCTGCAGGCCATGGAAGATCTGGTACATTTTCAATATCATGCTGAAATATGACGCGGCGGATGAATGGCACAACAATGGGCTTCAGAATCTCGTCAGGGTATCTGTGCATTATCTGTGCAGTCAAATTGACTTAGATAAAAATTTAATTGTGTTCGTTGTGTGTAGCTCATGCCTGCCCATACCATAACCCCACCGCCACTAGGGGGCACTCTGTTTACAGCATTGACAACTGCAAAATGCTTGCCCGCACATCACCATTATGGGGTCTGTCATCTGCCCAGTGCAGTTTAAACCAGGATTAATCTGTGAAGAGCACACTTCTCCATCGAAGGTGAGAATTTTGCCCACTGAAGTCAGTTACGATGCCGAACTGCAGTCGGGTCAAGACCCTGGTGAGGATGACGAGCACGCAGGTGAGCTTCTCTGAGACGGTTTCTGACAGTTTGCGCAGAAATTCTTCAGTTGTGCAAACATCAGCTGTCCAGGTGGCAATCCTGCCTGGTGAAGAAGCCGGATGTGGAGGTCCTGGGCTGGCGTTGTTACACGTGGTCTGCAGTTGTGAGGCCGGTTGGACGTACTGCCAAATTCTCTAAAATGATGTTGTAGGCACTTATGGTAGAGAAATGAACATTCAATTTGCTGGCAACAGCTCTGGTGGACAATTCTGCAGTCAGCATGCCAATGCACACTCCGTCAAAACTTGAGGAATCTGTGGCCTTGTGTTGTGTTACAAAACTGCACATTTAGAGTGGCCTTTTATTGTCCCCAGCACAAGGTGCACCTGTGTAATGATCATGCCGTTTAATCATCTTCTTGATATGCCACACCAGTCAGGTGGATATATAATCTTGGCAAAGGTGAAATGCTCACTACAGGGATGTAAACAAATGTATCACCTTCTGTTACTTTCTTGCTCATCATTATTCACAATTCATTCAGGATTATATGTAATCACGGTACAATAGCCTCTACATTAATGTAGAAGTGTTTAGAAAAATATATTCTTATTTACAATAAAAGTTACTCAAATGACACAATACATTATTTACCTGACAAAATGACTACCGACCCATAGCATTCACGTCTGTAGTCATGAAGTGCTTTGAAAGGCTGGTCATGGCTCACATCAACACCATTATCCCAGAAACCCTAGACCCACTCCAATTTGCATACCGCCCTAACAGATCCACAGATGATGCAATCTCTATTGCACTCCACACTGCCCTTTCCCACCTGGACAAAAGGAACACATATGTGAGAATGCTATTCATTGACTACAGCTCAGCGATCAACACCATAGTGTCCTCAAAGGTCATCAATAAGCTAAGGACCCTGGGACTAAACATCTCCCTCTGCAACTGGATCCTGGACTTTCTGACGGGCCGCCCCCAGGTGGGTAGGTAACAACACATCAGCCACGTTGATCCTCAACATAGGGGCCCCTCAGGGGTGCATGCTCAGTCCCCTCCTGCACTCCCTATTCACTCATGACTGCACGGCCAGGCACGACTCCAACACCACAATTTAGTTTGCTGATGACATCAGTGGTAGGCCTGATTTCCGACAACGATGAGACAGCCTATAGGGAGGTCAGCGACCTGGCCATGTGGTGCCAGGACAACCTCTCCCTCAACGTGATCAAGACAAAAGAGATGATTGGGGACTACAGGAAAAGGAAGACCGAGCATGTCCCCATTCTCATCAACGGGGCTGTAGTGGAACAGGTAGGGAGCTCCACGCCATCCACAAAAAAACTATTATTATCCATTCATAGTCACTTTAATAACTCTACTTAGATGTACAGTTGAAGTCAGAAGTTTACATACACATGTTGGAGTCATTAAAACATGTTTTTCAACCACTCCACAAATGTCTTGTTAAACTATAGTTTGGGCAAGTTGGTTAGGACATCTAATTTGTGCATGACATAAGTCATTTTTCCAACAATTGTTTACAGGCAGATTTCACTGTATCACAATTCCAGTGGGTTAGAAGTTTACATACAACAAAGTTGACTGTGCCTTTAAACAGCTTGGAAAATTCCAGAAAATGATGACATGGTTTTAGAAGATTCTGATAGGTTAATTGACATAATGAGTCAATTGGAGGTGTACCTGTGGATGTATTTCAAGGCCTACCTTCAAACTCAGTGCCTCTTTGCTTGACATCATGGGAAAATCTAAAGAAATCAGCCAAGACCTCAGAAAAAAAATTGTAGAACTCCACAAGTCTGGTTCATCCTTGGGAGCAATTTCCAAACGCCTGAAGGTACCACGTTCATCTGTACAAACAATAGTACGCAAGTATAAACACCATGGGACCACGCAGGCGTCATACCACTCAGGAAGGAGACGCGTTCTGTCTACTAGAGATTAACATACTTTGGTGCGAAAAGTGCAAATCAATCCCAGAACAGCAGCAAAGGACCTTGTGAAGATGCTGGAGGAAACCGGTACAAATGTATCTAGATCCACTGTAAAACGAGTCCTATATCGACATAATCTGTAAGGCTGCTCAGCAAGGAAGAAGCCACTGCTCCAAAACCGCCATAGAAAAGCCAGACTTCGGTTTGCAACTGCACATGGGGACAAAGATCATACTTTTTGGAGAAATGTCCTCTGGTCTGATGAAACAAAAATAGAACTGTTTGGCCATAATGACCATCATGTTCGGAGGAAAAAGGGGGGGGCTTGCAAGCCGAAGAACACCATCCCAACCGTGAAGCACAGGGGTGGCAGCATCATGTTGTAGGGGTGCTTTGCTGCAGGAGGGACTGGTACACTTCACAAAATAGATGGCTTCATGAGGAAGGAAAATTATGTGAATATATTGAAGCAACATCTCCAAGACATCAGTCGGGAAGTTAAAGCTTGGTCGCAAATGGTCTTCCAAATGGACAATGACCCCAAGCATACTTCCAAAGTTGTGGCAAAATGGCTTAAGGACAACAAAGTCAAGGTATTGGAGTGGCCATCACAAAGCCCTGACCTCAATCCTGTAGAACATTTGTGTACAGAACTGAAAAAGCGTGTGCGAGCAAGCCAGGAAGTAGGTAGTGGTAGTTGGGTTGGCTAACAGAGTCACAAGTCATCCTTTCATTGGCCTGTCCCTGGCTGGGGGAACTTCAGCTACTCCAGGCAGAGCTTCTAGAGCCAGAAGGTCACAATGCTCAGTTTACACACATTCCTCACTTCCCAAAGACTTGGAATGATATAGCTAACCAATGAGGGTTAGAATGGGGACATAGATTAGGCTAGGTGACGACTGATCTTCACTGACGTTCACTGTCTCAATGTGAATGTCTGTAGGGAGCACTCTTGCCAGAGGGCAAAATCGAAAATGAAAAATTGCAAATGATGTGATGGTTGAGGTCCATTTGATATCCATATTAACAGTAGTCCCAGAATAGTACCTCAAGGCACATACAAGGGTGGTATCGATGTTTGAAGAGACTGAGATATAGGTGAGTCAGACTGCCTCTTTCTGGGATCAGACTCTAGTGCAGAGGTTTATTATTCCCAGATGAGTTAGGGGAATGTTTGTTTATATTCTCAATGGAATTTGTTACAACATCACCATCTAGTGGTTGTAGAGAGACACTGAATCAGCCGTATTACGGCTATGACAGCATACTGAAAAACATTGTGTTGCAGTAGGCAATACATCATAGAAGTGATGTGGCAAGTAGCCTTGTAGTTTTTGAATTGTGTAGACCTACACACTATACTTTGTAGATCAATACAAATGACCAATTTGTGTCAACTGTATAACAAATGCTATGTGAACAGCAATACAAAAATAGAATAACTTACTTTCACTGCTCTTGGAAACACCAGATGTACCAGGACATGATCAAGGGCAACGCGAAACAAACACTGCTGAACTGACCTTTGGTTAGATCTCTGTGTCTCTGTTTTGTGTGCGAGTGTGCGTGTGCATATAGGTGCCTGAGCAACGGAGGAAACAGAAGCCGCTGCATCACCACTTTCAAAATAGGGGTGCAAACATATGTTTCTGCACCCCCACTTTATTACCAGAATATTATAAAGATCCATTGGGTAATTTTGTCGTTTTCAATGATTAATATTGTTTCGAGCAGGTCTGTATTAAAATAGATATGTCCATTTTATATATGATATAATAATTATATCAAAAAAGATAACTGGTTTTGACCTTGCTTTGCTCCTGCGCACACCGTTTTCAGTGCACTTAGAAGAGCACTAGTTGCACCACTGAAGTTTAAAATGAAAAAAAGCAACTGCAAAATAAAAGTTTCTCTATTTTGTTGTGCCGTTACATTTGTATCGTTGTTTCATGTCCGAAGGTGTTGGTCCAATGGTGTTGTTCCATATCATTTGAGCTGCGTGCACCATGAGCTAATTCATTGTATTATCTCACTTTGCCTGTTAAAACCATTATGGATCACATTCATGTCTGATTAGGCTTTGTTGTAGCGCAGACTGACTCGGGGTTAACCTTCCATTGACCTACCTAAGGTTGCACCTTAGCAGAAAACTGCATGTCCGGTAGCTCGTGGGCTGTTAATGAGTAGCTCACAAGTAGATCGTGAGAAAGAATCTGTAGGCCTAATAATTTAACCCCATTCTGCATTTTTGTCATCTATATCCAAACTTAAAACACATTGTTCAAAAGGTTTTCATTCAGTTAGAAAAGGAACAGTCCTGGCTGAGCCACATATGCAAGCGCACCATGGCGCTTCACAGTTACAATGGAGCCAAGCTGTGTCTGTATGCGCCTATGAACCAAATGAAAAAGCACAGGATATTTATATTTCCGTAAAACAGCTCTGCTTGCGGGCCCAGTTCCACGAGGGGGTAAAAATGGGGCTCAGTTGAAACTCGTGCCTCTTCAGTTTTAGTTTTATGCCCCTGAAGTTAAAATTATCGAGTGACAGGTTGGCGCAAAAATCGGTATCTCTGCGGCGCTGTACCAGCACCATGGACAGAGCACGCCACGGAGTGCGTGAGAGTTTGTGTGTAGGGGGACTATGGAAAGCCACTGGGTGGTTAGGTACGAGGCCTTTGGGGTTCCATAAAAATAAACTTAGCTCATCTGTGGTGGGCTATGTGAATAACGTGGAAGGCTACGTGAATAACGTGGAAGGCTCCGTGAATAACGTGATACGCCTCCGCCTGTAATATTTGATTTATAAAGGACAGGTCAAGTTTACAGTTGAAGGGGCTTCACTCAACTCTGCCTTACGCCCCACCACAGTTTAGTTAGCTTCTTAGCTAGCTATAAAAGCATTCGTGTTATTAGCCTATTTAAACGCTCTAACCAGCTACTCTGCCACTGCCAATACTTATGTAAATGTGATCAGTTTATTTTGTATACATTTCCCCCAAAAAACATTTAAAAGTCGTTTTTGCTTGGTCATTATGGGGTATTGTGTGTAGGTTGATGAGGAAAATAACGATTTGATCAATTTTAGAGTAAGGCTTTAACGTAATAAAATGTGGAGAAAAAAAAAATCAAGGGGTCTGAATGCTTTCCGAATGCACTGTAGATCCAGGTTGGCTAGACTTGAAATACAAAGATTAGCTGGCTACTCACTTGTGCTTGAGACATTGTTTATGAGACCTGTTTTCAATTTCTATAACGCCTGCTACAAGAAGTTGGTCATTAATTTGAGGACGTGTATTGTGCATGGTTCTGGTTAAATTTGCTCTTTGCAATGGAGATTGTGCCAACCTGCCACTTCTTGGTCAAAAGCACTCAATGACCTTGGCATTTGAACTAATAATGTTTGTGGTATATACGATATACGCAGAATTCAATAGAATTCCAATGTAAGAACCCAAATTACGCCCCTGGGTACAGCTGGATATCGGTATGTTTCATCATAGAAATAGATAACCATAGAAATAGAAAGTAGGCTTCCTTGGTAGCCTATTGCTTTTTGTGGTAGTAAAAATGGAACTGCACGTATTGGAAACGTGTTTATGGTAGGACGGCATTGCTTAATTGATTACATGGTTGGGTTGAACTTGAGCCACAGAAGTGTATTGTGCCATATCGCAACGTGTTGCTGAACTCTTTAGCTGCATGATTTTTCTGTTTGATGCTGGCCTATAGGCCTATTTCTTTGGCAAGACAGCTGTGCATGGCTTCAGCTCACTGTAGTAGGCAGTTTTTTTGGTTTGTTATTTGCTTTCGCCTTTATTGCGTTTGTTTACTGTTATTAATGTAACGAGCCTAAATATAGATTGTGTCATGCCTTTGTCGATCTGATATTTTATTTCTAGGCCTATAGTAGCCCCTACTGCTGTTCTGTTCACATTCATTTTTTCGCATTCGCAGTTGTGTCAGTATTCTAAGCCAAACTGTAATTCAGTACTTTTGTTTTGCATGAATAACTAGGCAATTACTTTCTGCATTCAGTTTGAATTATTTTGTTAAGACATCTGCCTGCATTCACATAGGCTTTTTGTAATAGGTGAATTACCCTATATACCTTGTAGCCTATATTCATTGCCAAATAGGCCTTGCTTCAATGTGTAGGGCGCAGTCCATCGTGCGGGTACAGCGCAGCGGAGATGGGCTCCATATTTCGCACCTTACCTACCACTTCAAAAGCACTCAGTGGTCTCGGAGTCTCTGCATTTTAACTTTGTTTATTGCGGTAGTGTGATACAACTCCCTTAGTTACACAATGAGATAGCCAGCCTGACAGCTTAGTGGAGTCTGCCACTAACACAATCTAGGTTGGTCAAAACTAAACATGGCAGTGTTCGCCTTACCAATCTCACTGAAATAAAGACCTCCTCCATTCCTGTCATGATTGAAAGAAAATAGGGCTACTTAATGTTAGATCCCTCACTTCCAAGGCAGTTATAGTCAATGAACTAATCACTGATCATAATCTTGATGTGATTGGCATGACTGAAACATGGCTTAAGCCTGATGAATTTACTGTGTTAAATGAGGCCTCTCCTCCTGGTTACACTGGAGACCATATCCCCGCGCATCCCGCAAAGGCGGAGGTGTTGCTAACATTTACGATAGCAAGTTTCAATTGACAAAAAAACTACTGTGTTTTCGTCTTTTGAGCTACTAGTCATGAAATCTATGCAGGCTACTCAATCACTTTTTATAGCTACTGTTTACAGGCCTCCTGGCCCGTATACAGCGTTCCTCACCGAGGAATTTTTGGTGATTTTAATATTCACTTGGAAAAGTCCACAGACCCACTCCAAAAGGGTTTTGGAGCCATCATCGACTCACTGGGTTTTGTCTAACATGTCTCCGGACTCACCGTCTCAGTCATACTCTGGACCTAGTTTTGTCCAATGGAATAAATATTGTGGCTCTTAATGTTTTTCCTCATAATCCTGGACTTTCGGACCACCATTTTATTACGTTTGCAATCGCAACAAATAATTTGCTCAGACCCCAACCAACGATCATCAAAAGCCGTGCTATAAATTCTCGGACAACCCAAAGATTCCGAGATGCCCTTCCAGACACCCTCCACCTACCCTAGACGCAATCGGCACCCCTAAAAACAAAAAAACATTTGTCATAAGAAACTAGCTCCTTGGTAAACAGGAAATACCCGAGCCCTGAAGCAAGCTTCCAGAAAATTGGAACGGAAATGGTGCTACACCGAACTGGAAGTCTTCCGACCAGCTTGGAAAGACAGTACCGTACAGTATCGAAGAACCCTCACTGCTGCTCGATCATCCTATTTTTCCAACTTAATTGAGGAAAATTAGAAAAATCCAAAATGTATTTTTTATACTGAAGCAAAACTAACTAAAAAGCAGCATTCCCCAAGAGAAGATGGCTTTCACTTCAGCAGTGATACATTTATGAAATTCATGAACGAAAAGATGGTGATCATTAGAAAGAAAATTACGGACTCCTCTTTAAATCTGAGTATTTCTATAAAGCTCAGTTGTCCTGAGTCTGCACAACACTGCCAGGACCTAGGATCAAGGGAGACGCTCAAGTTTTTTAATCCTATATCTCTTGACACATTGATGAAAATAGTCATGGCCTCTGAACCTTCAAGCTGCATACTGGACCCTATTCCAACTAAACTACTGAAAGAGCTGCTTCCTGTGCTTGGCCCGCCTATGTTGAACATAATACACAGCTCCCTGTCCACCGGATGTGTACCAAACGCACTAAAAGTGGCAGTAATAAAGCCTCTCTTGAAAAAGCCAACCCTTGACCTAGAAATATAAAAAACTAAAATCGGCCTATCCTGAATCTCCCATTCCTCTCAAAACATTTTGAAAAAGCTGTTGTGCAGCAACTCACTGCCTTTCTGAAGACAATGTATACAAAACGCTTCAGTCTGGGTTTAGACCCCATCATAGCACTGAGACTACACCTGTGAAGGTGGTAAATGACCTTTCAATGGCATCAGACCGAGACTCCGCATGTGTCCTCGTGCTCCTAGACCTTAGTGCTGATTTTGATACCATCGATAACCACATTATTTTGGAGAGATTGGAAACCCAAATTGGTCTACATGGACAAGTTCTGGCCTGGGTTAGATCTTATCTGTCGGAAAGATATCAGTTTGTCTCTGTGGTTCGTTTGTCCTCTGACAAATCAATTGTAAGTTTCAGTGTTCTTCAAGGCTCCGTTTTAGGACCACTATTGTTTTCACTATATATTTTACCTCTTAGTGATGTCATTCGGAAACATAATGTTAACTTTTACTGCTATGCAGACGACACACAGCTGTACATTTCGATGAAACACGGTGAAGCCCCAAAATTGCCCTCCCTGGACGCCTGTGTTTCAGACATAAGGAAGTGGATGGCGGCAAATGTTCTACTTTTAAACTCGGACAAAACAGAGATGCCAGTTCTAGGTACCAAGAAACAAACAACTTATATTGAAACTGATAATTAATCTTGATGGTTATACAGTCGTCTCAAATAAAACTGAAGGACCTCGGCGTTACTATGGACCCTGATCTCTCTTTTGACGAATATATCAAGACTGTTTCAAGGACAGTGTGAAGGTGAACGGAAAGGCACAGAGCAACGAACCGCCCTTGCCGTCTCTGCCTGGCTGGTTCTACTCTCTCCACTGGGATTCTCTGCCTCAAACCCTATTACGGGGGCTGAGTCACTGGCTAACTGGTGCTCTTCCATACGTCCCTAGGAGGGTTGTGTCACTTGAGTGGCTTGAGTCACTGATGTGATCAACCTGTCTGGGTTGGCGCCCCCCTTGGGTTCGTGCCATGGGGGAGATCTTCATGGGCTGTACTCGGCCTTGTCTCAGGATAATAAGTTGGTGCTTGAAGATATCCCTCTAGTGGTGTGGGGGCTAGCTTTGGCAAAGTGGGTGGGTTATAGTCTGCCTGTTTGGCCCTGTCTGGGGGGTTTCGTCAGACGGGGCCACAGTGTCTCTTTTCAACGCCGATACCGATTATTGGAGGACCAAAAAAGCCGATACCAATTAATCAGACGATTTTTATTTATTTATTTGTAATAATGACAATTACAACAATATTGAATGAACACTTATTTTAACTTAATATAATACATCAATAAAATCAATTTAGCCTCAAATAAATAATGAAACATGCTCAATTTGGTTTAAATAATGCAAAAACAAAGTGTTGGAGAAGTAAAAGTGCAATATGTACCATGTAAGAAAGCAAACGTTTAAGTTCCTTGCTCAGAACATGAGAACATATGAAAACTGGTGGTTCCTTTTAACATGAGTCTTCAATATTCCCAGGTAAGAAGTTTTAGGTTGTAGTTTTTATAGGAATTATAGGACTATTTCACTCTATACCATTTGTATTTCATTAACCTTTGACTATTGGATGTTCTTATAGGCACTTTAGTATTGCCAGTGTAACAGTACAGCTTCCGTACCTCTCCTCGCTCCTCGCTCCTCCCTGGGCTCGAACCAGGAACACAACGACAACATTTAATGTTTACGCGCCTGCTTCTGCCTACCACCACTCAGTCAGATACTTGTATGCTCAGTCAGATTATATGCAACGCAGGACACGCTAGATAATATCTAGTAATATCATCAACCATGTGTAGTTAACTAGTGATTATGATTGATTGATTGTTTTTTTATAAGATAAGTTTAATACTTGCTAGCAACTTACCTTGGCTTACTGCATTCGCGTAACAGGCAGTCAGTCTCCTTGTGGAGTGCACAAGGACTAGATAACTGTAAGGTTGCAAGATTGGAACCTCCGAGCTGACAAGCTTGAAAATCTGTAGTTCTGCCCCTGAACGAGGCAGTTAACCCACCGTTCCTAGGCCGTCATTGAAAATAAGAACGTGTTCTTAACTGACTTGCCTAGTTAAATAAAGATTAAATAAAAGGTGTAAAACTTTTTTTTTTAAATACAGATTTCCGATTGTTATGAAAACTTGAAATCGGCCCTAATTAATCGGCCATTCTGATTAATCGGTCGACCTCTAGTCTGTACTGTACCTACCTTTTCCAGTTCTCTGGGAATGCGCATGCATGTGTACACTCGCTCTCTGCGCTCGGTGTATTTTGCTTCGTTGTGCTCCAGGAAGTAGCCCCGGGTCAGCTCAGCACACATGAAGCGAGCCAGCGACGGATCTGGAATAACATTATGACAACACTTACAGCGCTGTGTTACAACAGGGCTATTGTCGCTCCAGTTTACATTACTGTATTTTGGTAAGACAGCTGTGTGTACGCATGGTTATCAACATAATGGCCAAAATACACAGTACCAGTCAAAAGTTTGGACACACCTACTCATTCAAGAGTTTTTCTTTATTTGTACAATTTTCTACATTGTCGCATAATAGTGAAGACATCAAAACTATGAAATAACACATGTGGAATCATGTAGTAACCAAAATATATTTTAGATTCTTCAAAAGTAGCCACCCTTTGCCTTGATGACAGCTTTGCACTCTTGGCCTTCCTCAACCAGCTTCACCTGGAATGCTATTCCAACAGTCTTGAAGGAGTTCCCACATATGCTGAGCACTTGTTGGCTGCTTTTCCTTCACTCTGCAGTCCAACTCATGTCAATTGGGTTGAGGTCGGGTGATTGTGGAGGCCAGGTCACCTGATGCGGCACTCCATCACTCTCATTCTTGGTCAAATAGCCCTTACACATCCTGGAGGTGTGTTTTGGGTCATTGTCCTGTTGAAAAGCAAGTCCCACTATGCAAAAACCAGATGGGATGGCGTATCGCTGCAGAATGTTGTGGTAGCCATGCTGGTTAAGTCTGCCTTGAATTCTAAATAAATCAGTGTCACCAGAAAAGGACCCCCACACTATCACACCTCCTCCTCCGTGCTTCATGGTGGAAACCACACATGCGGAGATCATCCAATCACATACTATGTGTCTGACAAAAACGTGGAGGTTGGAACCAAAAATCTCAAATTTGGACTTCAGACCAAAGGACAGATTCCCACCGGTCTATTGTCCATTGCTCGTGTTTCTTGGCCCATGCAAGTCTCTTCTTATTCGTGTCCTTTAGTAGTGGTTTATTTGATTCACGCAGTCTCGTCTTAACAGTTGATGTTGAGATGTCTCTGTTACTTGAACTCTGTGAAGCATTTATTTCTGAGACTGGTAACTCGAATGAACTTATCCTCTGCAGCAGAGGTAACTCTGGGTCTTCCTTTCCTGTAGCGGTCCTCATGAGAACCAGTTTCATCATAGCGCTTGATGGTTTTTGCGACTGCGCTTAAAATAAACTTTCAAAGTTCGGATTGACTGACCTTCATGTCTTAAAGTAATGATGGACTGTCTTTTCTCTTTGCTTATTTTGGCTGTTCTTGCCATAATATGGACTTGGTCTTTTACTAAATTGGGCTATCTTTTGTATACCACCCTTACCTTTTCACAACACAACTGATTGGCTCAAACGCATTAAGAAGGAAATACATTCCACAAATTAACTTAACAAGGCACACATGTTTATTGAATGCATTCCAGGTGACTACCTCAAGAAGCGGGTTGAGAGAATGCCAAGAGTGTGCAAAGCTGATTTTGATTTGTTTAACACTTTTTTGCTTACTACATGCTTTCATATGTTATTTCATAGTTTTGATATCTTCACTATTATTTTACAATGCAGAAAATAGATTAATCCTGGAATGAGTAGGTGTGTCCAAAGTTGACTGGTACTGTGTGTCAACTGTGGGAAGCTCGACACAGAAAACAAAATATGTTCTAAAAAAATAATCATAATGTAGCCAAATCAGTATTCATATAAGAACAGAGCCAACTGAATTAAAATGCCACTTTAGCCCTAATGCTTATCTAACATACTTGCTAAGGCTTTCGGTATGAGGAAAACTGAGCTACAGTGGCAGTATCATGAATTACCATTCCACTTAGGAAGTTATGAAGTAAAGTACACAACCTACTGATATGCTGCACTTTTAAATAACAGCATAATTGATCAATAATTCGAAACTGTTCAAAGGTGCTGAGGACTTTACCCCGAAATGAACGTACTGTCTTGAAATATTTTCTAGTCGGTTGGAAATCAAAATGTTGTTATATATATATATATATATATATGTTTGACAGGTTCTCACAATTTCCAACATAAATAACTGTCTATTTTGACTGTTAGTGCGATGATGACTTTTCCTCTTTGACACACATTGGCATGACAGGTAACGTTAGCATTAACATTAAACCGTGTTAAGCAAATAGCGTAGCTAACTAATGCTACTGTTGCCCCCTCCACGTAGGCTAGACGTCTCTTGCCTTGGCTAGGTGCAGTTCGTGATATCACGTGTCCGCAAATTACCGGGAATTAAAACGTGGAAGGAATTAGACACATTTAAAATATTTTTTAAAATATATTATCACATGCTACTAATACAAAAGGTGAGAAAGTATTTATTATTATTTATTTTTTTACAAACAACTCCCATGACAACACGGTTAAAACTGACAGCTCGCAAATCCAATGACATTAAAACTGACAGCTCGAAAATCCAATGACATGCTTTGGTTGGTTGTGCGTTCAGACGGGACAGCCCCAATGACTGTGTGGGACAGCCCAAAGATAGCTAAATAATAGAACAATTGTTGAGCTTCTATGACATGTATTTTACAATGATTTTCATGCGATCGTCAGCCTAAAAGGCATTATTTCTAGACATATAGAGAGGTTGGTTTATCAGATAAAATTATCCTTAAAGACACCGTTTAAACCTGCGCGCGAGCCAGGGACACCCACCTGAGTTATCACGTTCACGTTGCTCCCGTCTGACAGCATTTATATCGTAAAAGCCCAATGTTTCCGCCAGATCTGGAGTTTTACCGATTTCCCCCGACCTTGGTATATCATCCCATGGCCGTTTCTCCTTCTTCTTGTCCTTATTTTCGGTTTCTTTTTCAGCTGACGGCACAGTCCCCAACAAGTCCGCCATCTTCAATTTGCAGCCGCGTTGATAGCAACGTTCATGGACCAACCATAGAGATAGATAGAAGACTTAACTTTATACATGTGCCTTTAAAGCGTTTGTGACAGCATGGGCAGCGCCATTGAGGCTACAACCCATATTGATCCCCACCAAATCAGCGAGTTGACTACTTTGACTACTTTAAAATGGTGGAAGCCCTCAATGGCGATGCCAATGCAACAATAGCTCTTTGGCCACTAGAGGTCTCTATCCTTCTCTATGGGACCAACACAACTGTCATCATATTGTCGCCAAGGAGTTGATACTTAAAATAAACATACACTACATACACTGCTCGTCGAACATCTCATTCCAAAATCATGGGCATTAATATGGAGTTGGTCCCCCCTTTGCTTCTATAAGAGCCTCCACTCTTCTGGGAAGGCTATCCACTAGATGTTGGAACATTGATGCAGGGACTTCCGTTCAGCCACAAGAGCATTAGTGATGTTGGGCGAATAGGCCTGGCTCATAGTCGGCGTTCCAATTCACCCCAAAGGTGTTCAATGGAGTTAAGGTCAGTGCTCTATGCAGGCCAGTCAAGTTCTTCAACACCGATCTCGATAAACCATTTCTCTATGGACCTCGCTTTGTGCACGGGGTCATTGTCATGCTGAAACAGGAAAGGGCCTTCCCCAAACGGTTGTCACAACGTTTGAAGCACAGAATCATCTAGA
This sequence comes from Oncorhynchus clarkii lewisi, assembly GCF_045791955.1. NCBI lineage: Eukaryota > Metazoa > Chordata > Actinopteri > Salmoniformes > Salmonidae > Oncorhynchus > Oncorhynchus clarkii. Next base: position 39,070,074 of record NC_092177.1, on the reverse strand, counting down.
ATGTGATTGTATGCTATAGCGTTAAGATTTCCCTTCACTGGATCTAAGGGGCTTAGCCGGAACCATGAAAAACTGCCCCAGATCATTATTCCTCCTCCACCAAACTTTCCAGTTGGCACTATGTATTCAGGCAGGTAGCGTTCTCCTGGCATCCGCCAAAACCAGAGTCGTCCTGCCAGATGGTGTGCGTGATTCATCACTCCAGAGAACGCGTTTCCACTGCTCCAGAGTCCACTGGCAGCGAGCTTTACAACACTCCAGTCGACACTTGGCATTGCTTGTGTGCAGCTGCTCGGCCATGAAAACCCATTTCATGAAGCTCCCGACTAACGTTGCTTGCAGAGGCAGAAGTTGGTAGTGAGTGTTGCAAACGAGGACAGACGATTTTTACGCGCTACGCACTTCAGCACTTGGCGGTCTCGTTCTGTGAGCTTGTGTGGCCTACCACTTTGCGCCTGAGCCGTTGTTGCCCCTAGACATTTTCACTTCACAATAACAGCACTTACAGTTGCCCGGGGCAACTCTAGCAGGGCAGAAATTTGACTTCTTGGAAAGGTGGCATCCTATGACGGTGCCACATTGAAAGTCACTGACCTCTTCAGTAAGGCCATTCTGCTGCTAATGTTTGTCTATGGAGATTGCATGGCTGTGTGCTCGATTTTATACACTTGTCATCAATGGGTGTGGCTGAAATAGCCGAATCCACTAATTTGAAGGGTGTATCAATGTTGATGAAACAAACATTATCAACACCGATTGTTGACACAACAATCCACAACATTACACAAGGTATGGGATTTATATTTCATCTGACATCAATTAAATGTCTTGCCTTAGCCAAAAGACTTATCACATAATCATAGACTTTTGCAAAGAAATAAGGTGATCATTTCAATCAAATGTCAATTAATTTCATCCCAATATCCCATCAATGTGAATAATAATAATGTGAATAATACATCAAATATTTGGATGTAATTCATCTAATTGGATATTCAGATGTCCTTTCAATACCGCAAGATGATGTCAAAGATCCATTCAAATATTTCACACTTGATATCCTGCTGCTGCTTCCCTGCCTTTAGTAGCCTGATGCCTGAATGATTCATTGCTGACTAAAATCCTGTTCAAAGAGAAACAATTGGATCTATACATCTTAATCGCGCAATTGGTCTATTGATGAACCTGTTGACCCCCTGACCCTAAATAAAGCTTCATATTGATCAAGAAACTAAGACGTGGTGGCTGACATTAGCCAATTTGTCATATTGGGAATACATAAGCACACAGCACAGTTATGCTGTAGTAACATCATTTCAAATTGGCTACCTATTGCTAGACAAGAGGACAGACAGACTTGAGTAAAGGTATAGCAAAACAGATTGAGAAACAGACATGCAAGGGCAGTTAATGCACAGTAATCCATACACAATGTCTGCAATAACCCAATCGGACCAATCTGTAAGCACAGTTTATTGGCACACATAATGGCAAAGCATATATACCAGACATCAGATATGACACAAAACATCTCTGCGATATAATGTACAAATTGTGCAGAGTTCTAATAATACCAGGTTCAAACGACATCAGAAATGTGTTAGCTTCCTTACAAATGCACAAATAAATACACAAAAGATCCGCAGTTGTCTTCTTGCCATTTTAAAACAAAATCCAACATGAGGAGAGGAACTTAAGGAAGAATAGTCAATTAAAGAACAACTGGTAACACAAAAACAGGGGTTTTCAAACTGCAATTCTGTAGGGCCTTGAGTATGCTGTTATGTTTTTCTGGATTTGCGGCTAATAATGAGTGTATTTTTTAATCTCTACAATGAATAAATTGAGAACATTTTCAAATGTTAACAATTTTAAACATTTCTTAAACATTATAGTTTAATATCTGATCTGTGCACTAATTAATTGACTGGATATAAACATGTCAAAATGATCAATGAGCTTCTTATAGCTGCAAAAATCTGTCGGACAAGACAACAGAATCCGAAAGGCCCCATAAAAATGTGAAACTAATGCAAATAAAAAAAGATAGTGCGAGACAGCTGCCATGTACAAAATGGTTTCAAAATGGTGGCTAATCTTAAATGGATAAAGTTGTATGCCACACGTCTATTTGGAGAGCTACAAACCTTGTAACAGTGTTCCCAAATGGATGAACCCCCCCCACCAAAAAATGGCTGACCAACTCAAAAAGGTACATATATCAAACTAAAAAAGTAAAATCATGCAGGAAAAAGATTTAAAGGCCCATTGCAGTCAAAAATGTGATGTGCCTGTGATGTATATATATTTTCACACTATGAGGTTGGAATAATACTGTGAAATTGACAATATTATGATGTTGCCCTTTTAGTGTAAAAGCTGTTAAAAATTCTTGCTTGAGGAATTGCTTTTTGCTAAGAGGCTATTTTTGTTTCTTTTGACATTTTAATTTAAAACAATCACAATGAGGTACTTAATTGTTACCCAGAACTGATTTGATATTGAGATGAAAACAACTGCATTAGAACTTTAATATCAGTTTGGAATAGGTCAGTCATTAAAGGGAAAGAACAAAGACAAATTCCAAAATAAGAAAAAAAAAACATTAATGCATTGGTGTATGTCAGCAAAGTTTACATACTGATTGGCAACGTACAAATCTGATTGCAAAGTATTTTGGGGAGAAGCAAAAGAACACCAATAGACTACAAACACGATCGAACAGGTTTGCGGTGAAATAACAATCGGCGACGATTGCTGTAATTCTGGAAAGGAAATCCTGGAACACGAGTATCCCACTTCAAGTTGTCCATAGAGGTGAAACAGAGTCACTTTCCTTTTAATTGGAAATCGGAAAAAACAACAACAACAACAACGTAAACAAACCAACAGCCAAATGAATTTCCAATAAAGATGCAAATGCTCAAGACGACGACGTCTCGGCCATGGTGGATGCAGTTTGGTGGCTGAGTAAAACCTCGCCGGTTTGTTCTCATTGAGGCTGATGCTCTTAAAAGAGACATTTTGTTTTAGATGTTTTGTTTTGACTTCTACTGTCAACTGTCCCAGAGGGGTCGCAACCTGCAGGTCAAAGGTCAAAAGGGCAACGCCCACAGAATCCCATTACAGTTAAAGCTCAAGGACTGAAAAGGTGTCCATGAAGGAGAATTCAGATGAAGACACTGGCCTTGTGTCATTCCCAGAGCAATCCCAACTTCCCTAACACTGGGAATTCCCACCAAATCCAAACAAAGCAATTCTAGGAAAAATGGGAAAAAAGAAAACCCAGTATTGTTTTATGTCATCCTTGCAATGCATACAACCTGTATGCATTTAGATGGAAAAGTAGTCTTTATCGTATGGATATTGCTGTGCAATGTCAGTCAGTTCTCTGTCTCAGTCTCTCTTCAGGATGTTACAGTGAAGTCGGAGAAGAATTGTTCTGGTATTTGGTGGAGATGATTGACCATGATGAGTGATAGTGACACTGTTGACCATGACGTGGAAACATTTTCCAACGGGGTTAAATTCAGTACGATTTGAGGTTTTGGAGGGCGCTGCCCTAGTGGGCCAAATAGGTACAGTTTTTTAAATAGATATTTTCCCTCTGTGTTTTACTGTGAGGGCAACATGGTGTCATTAGAAACTGTCCAAAATAGTGACATTTAACCATTGGAGTTAAATGTCACCCAATTGTACATATGAGAGTTGGGGCACTGACTGTGCTCTTGGTATCCTTGGTCTCTGTGTGTTTTACTGTGACGACTGCGGCGCTGTGCTCTCGGCCTTGCTGTCCTGGCTGTTGGGCGGCTTGCTGCCCCATGGGCTGTTATTGCCGAGCGCGGGCGAGCCGTTGAAGTCATCCTCGTCGTCCAATCCGTTGGTGGCATCGTACTGCGTGTTCTCCAGACGCGTGATTAGACGCTCGTCCTCGTCCCCGAACTCCCCGCCCATCAGGGTGGGCTCGCCCACCACCATTACGTCCTGGAAGACAAATGAAAGAGGTCAAAGGTTAATGTCAGGTTAAAGGTCAGACATTTTAAGATACACATTGTTGCATGTGTGAGACGTATTGAATTCTGAGAGATGATATGTGATACATAGAATTTATTATATATTGATTATACTATATTGATCATGTACATTTTATGGCGTGATCTGCATGTTATACTAACTCTAAATCTTTGTCACAAAGCATGTCGATAACTACATGAAATGTACAGGTAACTGACAAAATAAAGGAAACACCAACATAAAGTGTCTTAATAGGGCTTTGGGCCACCACGAGCCAGAACAGCTTCAATGCACCATGGCATAGATTCTACAAATGTCTGGAACTCTAAATCAAATCAAATTGTATTGGTCACATACACATGGTTAGCAGATTTGAATGCGAGTGTAGCGAAATACTTGTGCTACTAGTTCTGACAGTGCAGTAATATCTAACAAGTAATCCAACAATTCCCCAACAACTATATAATACACACAAATCTAAAGGGGTGAATGAGAATATGTACATCTAAGTATATGGATGAGCGATGGCCGAGCGGCATTGGTAAGGTGCAAAAGATGGTATGAAATACAGAAGTCGGAAGTTTACATACACCTTAGTCAAATACATTTGAAATCAGTTTTTCACAATTGCTGACATTTAATCCTCGTAAAAATTCCCTGTCTTAAGACAGTTAGGATCACCACTTTATTTTAAGAATGTGAAATGTCAGAATAATAGTAGAGAGAATGATTTATTTCAGCTTTTATTTCTTTCATCACATTCCCAGTCGGTCAGAAGTTTACATTAACTCAATTAGTATTTGGTAGCATTGCCTTGAAATGGTTTAACTTGGGTCAAACGTTTCGTGTAGCCTTCCACAACCTTCCTACAATAAGTTTTGTGAATTTTGGCACATTCCTCCTGACAGAGCTTGTGTAACTGAATCAAGTTTGTGGGCCTCCTTGCTCGCACACGCTTTTTCAGTTCTGCCCACAAATTTAAGTTTAAGTTTAAGGACAGGGCTTTGTGATGGCCACTCCAATACCTTGACTTTGTTAAGCCATATTACCACAACAGTGGAAGCATGCTTGGAGTCATTGTCCATTTGGAAGACCCATTTGCGACCAAGCTTTAACTTCCTGACTGATGTCTTGAGATGTTGCTTCAATATATCCACGTAATTTTCCATCCACATGATGCCATCTATTTTGTGAAGCGCACCAGTCCCTCCTGCAGCAAAGCACCCCTACAACATGATGCTGCCACCCCCGTGCTTCACGGATGGGATGGTGTTCTTCGGCTTGCAAGCATCCCCCTTTTTCCTCCAAACATAACGATGGTCAGTATGGACAAACAGTTCTATTTCTGTTTCATCAGACCAGAGTACATTTCTCCAAAAAGTACAATCTTTGTCCCCATGTGCAGTTGCAAAACGTAGTCTGGCTTTTCTATGGCGGTTTTGGAGCAGTGGCTTGTTCCTTACTGACCGGCCTTTCAGGTTATGTCGATATAGGACTCGTTTTACTGTGGATATCGATACTTTTGTACTTGTTTCCTCCAGCATCTTCACAAGGTCTTTCGCTGTTGTTCTGGGATTGATTTTCACTTTTTGCAGCAAAGTACGTTCATCTCTAGGAGACAGAATGCGTCTCCTTCCTGAGCGGTATGACAGCTGCATGGTCCCATGGTGTTTATACTTGCGTACTATTGTTAGTACAGATGAACGTGGTACCTTCAGGCATTTGGAAATTGGTCCCAAGAATGAACCGGACTTGTGGAGGTCTACAATTGTCTTTCTGAGATCTTGGCTGATTTCTTTTGATTTTCCCGTGATGTCAAGCAAAGAGGCACTGAGTTTGAAGGTAGGCCTTGAAATACATCCACAGGTACACCTCCAATTGACTCTAATTATGTCAATTAGCCTATCAGAATCTTCTAAAGCCATAACATAATTTTCTGGAATTTTCCAAGCTGTTTAAAGGCACAGTCAACTTTGTGTATGTAAACTTCTGACCCACTGGAATTGTGATACAGTGAATTATAAGTGAAATAATCTGTCTGTAAACAATTGTTGGAAAATTTGTGTCATGCACAACCGACTAGTAGATGTCCTAACTGACTTGCCAAAACTATAGTTTTTTTACAAGAAATTTGTGGAGTGGTTGAGTGGTTGAAAAACAAGTTTTAATTACTCCAACCTAAGTGTATGTAAACTTCTGACTTCAACTGTACATGTGATATGAGTAATGTAAGATATGTTAACGTTATTAAAGTGGCATTATTTAAAGTGGCATTGTTTAAAGTGACTAGTGATCCATTTATTAAAGTGGACAATTATTGGGTCTCAATGTAGGCAGCAGTTAGTGATTAATGTTAAGCAGTGTGATGGCCTTGAGATAGAAGCTGTTTTTCAATCTCTCTTCTGGATGGTAGTGGTGTGAACAGGCAGTGGCTCGGGTGGTTGTTGTCCTTGATGATCTTTTTGGCTTTCCTGTGACATCGGGTGCTGTAGGTGTCATGGAGGGCAGATAGTTTGCCCCCGGTGATGCGTTGCGCACCACCTTCTGGAGAGCCTTGCGGTTGAGGGCAGTGCAGTTGCCATACCAGGCTGTGATGCAGCCCGACAGGATGCTCTTGATTGTGCATCTGTAAAAGTTTGTCAGGGTTTTGTTGCGTTTTGTTGCGCCTTCACCACACTGTCTGTGTGGGTGGACCATTTCAGTTTGTCTGTGATGTGTACGCCAAGGAACTTAAAACTTTCCACCTTCTCCACTGCTGTCCCTTCAATGTGGATAGGGGGGTGCTCCCTCTGCTGTTTCCTGAAGTCCACGATCATCTTCTTTGTTTTGTTGACGTTGAGTGAGAGGTTGTTTTCCTGACACCACACTCCGACTGCCCTCACCTCCTCCCTGTAGGCTGTCTTGCCATTGTTTGTAATCAAGCCCACGACTGTTGTGTCATCTGCAAACTTGATGATTGAGTTGGAAGCGTGCATGGCCACGCAGTTGTGGGTGAACAAGGAGCACAGGAGAGGGCTGAGCACGCACCCTTGTGGGGCCCCAGTGTTGAGGGTCAGCGAAGTGGAGATGTTGTTTCCTACCTTCACTACCTGGGGGCGGCCTGTCAGAAAGTCCAGGACACAATTTTACATGACGGGGTTGAGACCCAGGGCCTCCAGCTTGATGATGAGCTTGGAGGGTACTATGGTGTTGAATGCTGAGCTGTAGTCAATGAACAGCATTCTTACGTAGGTATTATTTTCGTCCAGATGGGGATGGGGAAGTGTGCAGTGTGATGGCGATTGTGTCATCAGTGGACCTGCTGGGGCAGTATGCAAACTGAAGTGGGTCTAGGGTGGCCGGTAAGGTGATATGATCCTTGACTAGTCTCTCAAAGCACTTCATGATGGTACAGGAACAATGGTGGCCATCTTGAAGCATGTGGGGACAACAGACTGGTATAGGGAGTGATTGAATATGTCCGTAAACACACCAGCCAGCTGGTCTGCTCATGTCCTTGTTAGCGAGCCGGGACGGTGGCACTGTATTATCCTCAAAGCGGGCAAAGAGTCAGGAAGCGTGATGAGGCTGGTTTTCTCTTTGTAGTCTGTGATTTCCTGTAAAACCTGCCACATATGTCTCGTGTCTGGGCCTTTGAATTATGACTGCCCCTGTACCGGCATTTTGCTTGTTTGATTGCCTTGCGGAGAGAATAACTATAATAACTATAACTATTATATTCAGACATATTTCCAGACCTCTTTCCATGGTTTAATGCGGTGGTTCGCGCTTTCAGTTTTGCACGAATGCCTCCATCCATCCACGGTTTCTGGTTAATGTAGGTTTTAGTCACAGTGGGTACAACATCTCCAATGCGCTTTTTTATAAACTCACTCACCGTGACAGCGTATAGGTCAATGGAACATATTCCGAGACGGTAGAAGCAAGATGGCGTCATGGTCGGATTTGCCGAAGGAGGGCGGGGGAGTTCTTTGTTTGCATCACAGAAGTAGTGGTGGTCGAGAGTATTACCCCTGCGCATAGTGATATCAATATGCTGATAGAATTTAGGTAGCTTTGTTCTCAAATTTGCTTTGTTAAATTCCCCAGCTACAATAAATGTATCCTCAGGATATAGGATTTCCAATTTACATAGAGTCTAGTGAAGTTCCTTGAGGGCCGTCTTGGTGTCTGCTTGAAGGGGAATGTACACAACTGTGACTATAACTGACGAGAATTGTCTTGGTAGGTAAAATGGCCGGCATTTGATTGTAAGGAATTCTAGTTCGGGTGAGCAGAGGGACTGGAGTTCCTGTATGTTGTTATGATTACACCATGAGTCGTTAATCATAAAGCATACACCCACGCCCTTCCTCTTCCAGAGAGGTGTTTAATCTCTGTCGGAGCGATTCATGGAGAAGCCCGATGGCTGAACCGATGGCTGAACTGTGGGTCGTTGTTTTGGGTCGGCAAGTATAGTGTAGAAAGAATCAGTATACCATCTAAACCGTTGTGAAACATCTTGTCCATAACCAAAAGTATTGTATTTTCAGCTGTTGAAGCTGATGTACAAAACCGAAAGTAAAAGACGCAAAAACAAAACTTAGAAGCATAGAAATAGTGCACATAGAAGAGATCCACCGCTTCTTAGACATGCTTTCAATGAGAATGACAGACCTATAACTCACATTTCTATGTGAATTTGATCAGGTGGCCCACAAAAGTTACATATTGCTGCTTTAAGGCTTTCCGTGTTCCTGCTCGTTGCTGAATAATTTGTGTCTCTATGCATGATATTCCACCCAAAGCAATTAAGGGTCAAAGGGGCCCTAAAATGGTCAAAAGCTAAAACACTAGAGGACATTGAGGCTCATCAAGACCAGTAGCCTACACAAGTAGCCTACCCCTGAGCTTCTAATTCTAACCCAGAATGGAGGTGTGGGTTCAGATCTTACTTTTGACACCATATGTTGGTAAGGCGACGCGACACCATTCTATTATAGCTACAAGACATTGTCTCCTAAGGCTGTGATTCAATTCATTGCGCAGCGCGCTAGACAGCTGGCCATGTAGATTTTAAAGGCATTTTCACCGACGTTAGCGGAGGTCGCATTTACGGTTAACGCTGCAGATGTCGGCTCAATTGGAAGTTATCTTTAAATGTAAAGTGCTACAACACAACGCTGATCAGATTGAATCCCAACCTAGGATAAAACCTGTATAGAGCATTATGCTACAACCCATAAGCTGCCCATGCTATCACAGTCTTCTGTGGCAAGTGAGTCCTCTATCCATTTCTATGACAACTACTCATGAGCTTCCAACCCGTCTAATGTATAAGCTGGTGTGCTTCAACTGCTGATGATGTGTGTGTGTTGCTTCACCAAAGGGGTAAAGCCCGGAGCATTACCCTTGGCTGTGTGTTTTGACACAACCCCCTGCCACTCCTGCAATAACAGTTGGTGCATGGGGGGAATTTTCAGGAGTGTGTGTATGGCTGGTGTGGATGGCGAAGCACCGTGAAACCGGTGAACCCGCATGTACAGGGTCGACCCCGCTCTGAGCACTCTGTACAAATGAAACCCCCTCCCACTGATGAAGTGGAATATCCTCCCCTTCCCGCCCCTCACAGACCAATCAATAGTAATCATGTAGGACATATTTCAAGGAGATGACCCCTTGTGTTGAGGTCACAGATGAAAACATAGGGAGTTGTATTCTTTGGATGATTCTTTATTTGCACTGTGAAGGAATTGGGTGATGCTAACTCTCTATTTTGATATGTACAGGTCTAAAAATAAGAAACAGTATTTAGGAGATACAATTCAGTACTTCAAGCAATATTAGATTATTGATTACCGGTAGTTATAAATATGTGATCAAATGGACTATGTTAGGACGGTGTTGGCTGTTCTATGAAGGCTGAGTTGTACATCTCGTCTCCCCTGGTCTGCTAAAGCTTCTTTCTCCTCAGCAGCCCACATCCTCCCGCTGCATCTCGGAAGGCAGCCGCACAGTTAAATGGAGCACATGCTTCACTGCCCATGTGTGTCGACGCAGCGTGGCATGAGAGCTCTCGCTCCCCTCCTCTGATGCGCACGCACACACACAAACACCGACACACACATACATAACTGCACCAAAGCGGCTCCGTATGGGGTGGGGGGGTAGATTGTTTATCCGAGACGCAACACAAGCCTCTTTTCAAAAACTTCTCTCAAAACCCCCCTAGCGACCGCCACTACGCCTTAAATCGTGCTAATTAATTTAGGTGAGCTTTTGGACTAAATTACAATATCCACACAGATTTTTTTCATTTGTATAGCTAATTAAGTCATTAGCTCAAAACATGCTGATTGCCAACAAGCCTTGAATTCACCATCTGTTCCTGTGAAGTTGGCTGTCAACCTACCTCTGCCCCCCCACCAATGACAACAGCTGGTAGTCAGACTGGGATTGGGGGGAGTGTTAATTGTGATCTAATTAATAACCTTTTATATACTCATCTCATTACTTTTCGTCTTTAGCTAGCCCTGAATGGAGCAATGGGCTGTTAAGACAGCTAAGAATGCTCATTGTCTGATTATCAGTTACTTTATTAGCATCCTTTTTGAGGGATCAGACCCCCTTGGCCCCCTACTCCTTCTGTGTTTGCAGGTCTGAAGGAACTGGACAGGTGTAAGCAATATGGTGGATGCTCCCCTATGCCCATTGAAGGGCAGGCCCTTCAGCATAAGCCTATCTAGTCCCTTAACTACGGGATCGGAGAGTGCACAGTTTAGAACTTGAAAATGTATTAATAAACCAATTAGGCATATTTGGGCAGTCTTGATACAACATTTTGAATAGTAATGCAATGGTTCATTGAATCAGTCTAAAACGTTGCACACACACTGATGCCATCTAGTGGCCAAAATTGGAATTGCGCCTAACCTGGAAGAGTACAATGTGACCTTTCTCTTGCATTTCAAAGATGATGAAAAAATATATTTTACCAGATCTAATGTGCTATATTCTCCTACATTAATTTCACATTTCCAAACACTTCAAAGTGTTTCCTTCAAATGGTATCAAGAATATGCATGTCATTGCTCCAGGTACCTGAGCTACAGGCAGTTAGATTTGGGTATGTCATTTTATGTGATTTTTTTTTAAAAAGGGTTCTGCAAGCACAGAATGCGTAGGTAAGGGCTCAGGATTATTTTCAGGGGTATATTCCTTGAGGTGAAATGTTCAGAGGGATGCATATAGCAATTCATCAAATGAAGCTAACACGCAATCATATCTGTTCTACGCAATCCATTTCTACCTGAATGTTCCAAAAGAATCCATCAGCAAACACATAGTAGCACTCTGCATGGTTTTCAATGTCATTTCAGCCTAGCAACCAGTAGAGGTCACTGTTGAACAACACAACAACCCCCTCCCCCTCACTTCCCCATGCCCCCCCCCCCCCCCCCCCATTCACCCCCTCCCTCCCTTTCCTCGCCAGGGTCCACTTCTTATTGTCATTGGGCTCACGTAGGGCCTGTGCTCAGCCAACGAACGAACAACTTCTCAGACAAAGCTAGCTGGCGTGCAACATATGTAACCAGCATGTTTCCGCCGCTGCTCTTAAAGACGCGTGTCAACGTTAGCCATAGGAAGTGTGTGTTTCAGGATTGGGGAGTAGGGAGAGAGGGGGGGTATACAGATATGTGATAATGAGAGATGGCGCTGAGTCAAACAGCAATCCACAGAGAAAACAATTGTGTGTGTGGGTGCGCATGTTTGTGTATGTGTGGTTGTCTGAGTGATTGAGTAAGAGATAGAAGGGGGGGGGGGGGGTGAAAGAGAGTGAGAGGGAGTTAGTTGGAGAAGGTGTGTGTCTGTGTGTGTGTGAGAAAGAGCGAAAGAAGAAGAGAGAGCGAGTGCGAGCCAGATCCAGAAAGAGCAAGAGAGAGGGCGAGCTTGAGTTGGAGAGGGTGTGTGTCTATGTGAGTGTGTGTGTGAGAGAGAGAGAAAATATATACATGGAGAAAGAAAGAGAAAGAGAGAGAAAAAAGAGAGATGCACCGTGGATTTAAAAGCATGACCTGCAAAGCACCGTGTGGAACAACCCAACCCAAAACAAAGAGAGTTCACAGTTCCCCAGTCTCCCTGCCCCCCTCCCTCCTAAAAACACCCCCAGCCAGAGGGACCACAGTACTAAACGGTCAGTATGACTCCTTACAGTCCGTACACGCTGTACGTCTAGCAAACCCAGTGAGTGATAATGAGAGAGTACTATAGCCTGTGCAAACAACTGAAGCGCAATAGCACTTTATCCCCCGGAGCGATGTGAAGCGTGAGGTGCAACACTCAGTGGTTTAAGTAGGTGTTTAACCTCAAACTGTGTCGAGTGGCCCCGTTCTATTGCCATGTCGAGGAAGCAAATGCGGGATAGACCAGAGCCATGGCGCGCCGGGTTGATAACGCCATCCCCCAGAGCAGAGGGTGTAAACGAAGCAACAAAGATACTTCTCGAATTCCAGATGAATACTTCAGTATACATATTATGGCGGTAGATTGATAGTCCTATAAATGAATTGTTGCGTTCCATTTACATGTCTTCCTGCCTGTGCATCTGTAGTAGTTGTGCATAAGGGTTTGTATGTGGTGTATAGGGGTGTAAGAGAGGGCCAAACCGGTAGAGCTGATGCTTACAGGTACCTGACTGGAGAGGCTGAAGTTGCTGGCAGGGCTTCTCTTCTTACTGTTGGCATTTCCCACGCTGCTGTTGGCGCTGCTGGCAGAGTTCTTCCTTTTCCTCCTCTTCGTCGTTGTCTGTCTCGTTGGCTCAGCTTTGGCACGACCAGCAAAGGAAACAAGAGCCATGGCGGACAACATAATGCATATACCAAGGTAGGGGTAACGCATAAAGAACACACAACGTATACACACGTGTGTATGGAGACATGCACACACACCTATGCAAGCATCCACAGACAGACAGACAGACATACATACTCAAACACACACACACAATACGCACAATACTCAATAACTCAAAAATGATCCATGCTTTGTTAACATCCGAGGTGAAATCAAAAGGCGTTAACATCTCCCAAGACATGCACCAGTAAGAAAGAACCCCTGTCATATTTGCATAATTGCTCAACAATAGACCGTGCCGCTTGACTTAACGTGAATGCCGTAATGACCTTGGTGTTGTACAGTTCTCGATAGCCTCTCCACATTAAGATGACTCTACTGGGATAGATAACATCGCCTTTTATCCTACTGTATCTACAGTATATCTGTAGTTGTACAGGCTTCTGTAGCCATTTATGTCTTTTGTTTTGCTGTGATTTGCCTTTGTGAGTCAGATTGTATGTCTGTGTGCATCGCCACACGGAGTAGCGATGCACAGTGTGGCGTTTAAGCAAACAATTTCCAAGTGATGTAGAACGAAACACGACAGTCGTCAAATTTCGTCTTCGCGTTCGGCACCGGTGTTGAGCAGTCATGACGAAAACACAAAGTACACGACAATGTATTTCATGGCATTCCGTTCAGAGATAATCGAATGCAGCTCCCCTAGACTACTTCGATCTCTATTGAAAACTATACGAAGACAGAAAAGGTACCTTTTTTGTGATTTGTGGGGAATATTTCCGTTTTGAAGTTCTGTGGGTGTCCAGCTAAAACCGGAGCCAAAATTAGTTTTGTTTTATTGAAGTGATTAATTATTTTCTGTAATTAAATGCCAGACAGAGAGAGAGAAAGAGAGAAATGAAAACAGAGAGAATGAAGGAGAAAAAAAAGTACATTCCGTGCAACAAAGACATTGCCTAAACATTATTACTGTAGAAGACTTGCAATTATGAAAAGTCATTTTTTTTATGAGCTAGACATTTAATGAATAAATTAATAAAAGATGCAATTAAAAAGCATGTATGTCCTTGATCATTCATCTTGTGTAAAGTATTGAAATAGGTTAAGTAGAGATCTTAACAGTACTTATATCTCCAAAATATTGTTTCTGAAAAACATCATTTATTAATACATTTATATAGCCATTTTCACCAAGTGTTTGTAAGATAATGTTATTCCTCTCAATCTCATTAATATATATATATATATATATATCATCTGGAGTCTTCAAAAAGATGTCTGAAAATGAAATACATTTCTAGAGGTTCTTATACTAATCACACCAAGGGAGATACTTTAGTATTCAAAAGCAAACCAGCAACACACACTGAGTGGACAAAATATTAAGAACACCTGCTCTTTCCATTACATAGACTGACCAGGTGAATCCAGGTCACTTATTAAATTCACTTCAATCAGTGTAGATGAAGACAGGTTAAAGATGGTTTTTTAAGCCTTGAGACAGTTGAGACATGGATTGTGTGAATGGGCAAGACAAAAATATTTAAGTGCCTTTGAACGGGGTATGGCAGTAAGTGCCAGGAGCACCGATTTGCGTCAAGAACTGCAATGCTACTGGGTTTTTCAGGCTCAACAGTTTCCCGTGTGTTAAACATCCAAACGACATCCAACCAACTTGAAACAACTGTGGGAAGCATTGGAGTCAACATGGGCCAGCATCCCTGTGGAATGCTTTGGACACCTTGTAGAGTCCATGTTATTCCTCTGAATCAATATTAGGAAGGTGTTCTTAATGTTTTGTATGCTTAGTGTATCATTTATCTGAGTAGATAACATAACTGGGGAGCATACACACATTTTTTAAATAAAAAATATAATGTCTGCAACCACAACCAAATCAAATTCTCTATTACTACTACATTTGAATGATTATGGTTGTCATGAGAAACTATCAAAACGAAGTCTATTACCAATTCGCATTGACTACTTTGACAAGCCTGGGTACAGGAACATGAAATCCTTTTCTGGCATCACAACTGTTTACCTTCATGTTGAACAAAAAAACGCACTAAAACTCAAATCCATTTCCACAAAAAAATACTTATCAGCGTATAAATGCATCTGTGCTTCCTTCCTTCCTCGCTAAAACAGAACCATTTTCCTGGTCCGAGAAGAATTGGAGGAAAGATGAAAAACTTGACTAATGAGGAAACTACAATTACAGTAGACCGGCATAGTTCAGTTTGGTTTTGTTTAAAAACACAGCTGGACGGACGAGCTGTAGTGGCACACGAATAACGTATGGCCAGCAAAACTGATCCAAGATCTGTTTCAAATGACAAAAGCTACCATTTTAATAACCTGGCTGTACTACCAATACAATGTTAAGTATAAAGTCCACTAGTCTGGAAACCAGCAATGAGTCAAGGCAACATGTAACACATTCAGTGCCTTTGGAAAGTATTCAGACCCATTGCCTTTTTACAGCCTTACTCTAAAATTGATTTTTTTAATTCCCCAGCAATCTACACACAATGTTCCATAATGACAAAGCAAAAGCAAGTTTTGCAAATGTATTAAACATAAAAAACAGAGATAACTTATTTACGTAAGTATTCAGACCCTTTGCTATGACACTCTAAATTGAGCTCAGGTGCATCCCGTTTCCATTGATCATCCCTGAGATGTTTCTACAACTTGATTTTACTCCACCTGTGGTAAATTCAATGGATTGGAAATGATTTGGAAAGACACACACCTGTCTATGTAAGGTCCCACAGTTGACAGTGCATGTCAGAGCAAAAACCAAGCCATGAGGTCGAAGACAGGAGCACCGAGACAGGATTGTGTCGAGGCACAGATCTGAGGAAGGGTACTAAAAAATGTCTGCAGCATTGAAGGTCCCCAAGAACACAGTGGCCTCTATCATTCTTAAATGGAAGGAGTTTGGAACCACCAAGACTCTTCCTAGAGCTGGCTGCCCGGCCAAACTGAGCAATCGGGGGAGAAGGTCCTTAGTCAGGGAGGTGACAGAGAACCCGATGGACACTCTGACAGAGCTCTAGAGTTCCCGTGTGGAGATTCCAGAAGAACAACCATCTCTGCAGCACTCCACCAATCAGGCTTTTATGGTAGAGTGGCCAGACGGAAGCCACCCCTCAGTAAAAGGCACATGACAGCCCATTTGGAGTTTGCCAAAAGGCACCTAATGACTCACAGTCCATGAGAAACAATATTTTCTGGTCTGATGAAACCAAGATTGAACTCTTTGGCCTGAATGCCAAGCGTCAGGTCTGGAAGAAACCTTGCACCATCCCTACGTGGTCACAGAATCATGCTGCGGGGATGTTCTTCAGCGGCAGGGACTGAAAGACTAGTTAGGATCGAGGCATAGATGAACGGAGCAAAGTACAGAGAGATCCTTGATGAAAACCTGCTCCAGAGAGCTCGGGACCTCAGACTGGGGCGAAGGTTCACCTTCCAACAAGACAGCAACCCTAAGCACACAGCCAAGACAATGCAGGAGTGGCTTTGGGACAAGTGTTTGAATGTCCTTGAGTGGCCCAGCCAGAGCCTGGACTTGAACACCATTGAACATCTCTGGAGAGACTTGAAAATAGCTGTGCAGCAACGCTCCCCATCCAACCTGACAGCGCTTGAGAGGATCTGCAGAGAAGAAATGGAGAAACTCCCCAAATACAGGTCTACTTACTTGTAGCGTCATACTTGTAGCGTCATACCCAAGAAGACTCAAGGCTGTAATCACTGCCAAAGGTGCTTCAACACAGTATTGAGTAAAGGGTCTAAATATTTATGTAAATGTGATATTACATTTTTTTCTCCTTTTTTAAATTTATAAATTAGCAAAAAATTCAAAAAAACTGTTTTTGCTTAGTCGTTATGGGGTATTGTGTGTATATTGATGAAAAAAAAAAACGATTGAATCAATTTTACAATAAGCTTGTAACCTAACAAAATGTGGAAAAAGTCAAGGGGTCTGAATCTGTTCCGAAGGCTTCTGGATCCCCAAACTGCTATCAGCTCCTATACAGTTGATATGTTTGGCATCTTAAACATTTTTTTCACTGATCCCTAACACCATACAACATGCAATTGAACAAAGGTTTATCCCCTTGTGCGCAATTAGACAATGACAGTTCAACGTCTCCTTTTTCAAAGAGTCTGTTCAAGAAGATTCTACGCTCAATGACAGTGAAAACAATTTATTTTTTATTTTTATAAAAGTAAAAATTCAAACCTCTGGGGAGCTATCAGCGAGGGAGTTGGATCTTGTAGTTTGATTACACCAGCCACCCTTAATTAAAGTTCAGAAGCCTCGCACACATTACACAGATCTGAGTCAAAGGGTTTCTACTGGTGTTGCTTTTTAAAGACGTCTTGTCATGCCCTGGCGAACATTGCAGTAATTTGCAGGCCTCAAATATGTCCAAAACACCTGCTCATTTCTACTCCAGGTTTAACACTGCACAGCCAATTTAAGCCAACTATTTTTCAAGAACCACCCTTCAAACATCAATCATAATACCTTGAAATGTCTGGTTACAGTCTATTGAAATAGGAATTGTCTGTCTCAGGAATTGCTGATAAATTTCCCGATTCCTGACAGGGAGAATACATTTTAAGCACACGCAATATATAATAGATATTTACCTTCTCTGTTCTTCAACATGCTCTCATTAGAAATGAGACAATCCAACCATTGTCATTATGTCACCTCAGCTCTCCTATTACTTATAAGTCACTATAACAACATTGTCTGCGTCCCATAGGTCTCTGGTGAAAAGTAGTGCACTGTAAAGAGAATATGGTGCCATTTGGGACACTGCCATTGACAGCTGCAGACAAATGTGTTTGGTTATTAAGGCAGTACAAACGTTACCTGGTGGGGCCACCATTCTCTGCCACTTCTGGAACAGGCATGTCTTCAGACAGTCCCTAGGGCTGAGGTTGTAGGTCTTGTGCCTAGACATGAGCTCCTGCATGGGCTCCAGGATGACACACAGCTGCAGATGGAGAACAAGAACACACACGCGCGCAAATGTTAGATTCAGAAGTATTAAAACGCACACACGACATGTTTTCCATGTTGGTGAAAATGGATCATTAAATCACTATGTGAGCTTTGCTCCAAAGGGTATCACCTATACATGCTGAATCTGAAACTCTTGTGGACAATTTGAGAATCCAACAAGGAGCATCATCAAGTGACCTATGACGTCATCACAAAGTGACCTATGACGTCATCACAAAGTGACCTATGACGTCATCACAAAGAGGACACGCGGGCCAGTTTGGCAGTTTGAATAGGACAGTCCTCAGCAGTTCTCTTAACCAGCCAATTCACCTACTCATAGGCCTATTAACACAGACTTGGGCCTGTATTCAAAGTAGGAGTGCTGATATTGGATCAGTTTTGGCTTTTAGATCATAAGGAATACGATTATACGTAAGGGGGGACGGACCTCATCCTAAATCACCACTCCTACTCTGAGACGTTTAAAAAAATAATAATACCAGACCAGCGAGTCACAGGGTCCACCAATGCCATTCACTCTATTACTACAGAGCTATTTTATAATGGCATTGGACTGTCTGCAGGCAAAGTGAACATGCATATAGCCCACTAAACCCATGTTTGTTCTTTCTCTGATACCATCCTCTTGACACGACTATATGCCCCCCCCCCCTCCCCTCCCCCCCTAGCTCAGGGAACAATCCCTGGATTTGAGCCTGAAAACAAGTGCTATTTTCAGGTTGAATGGTAGGAAGCCTGCTTTACGGCTCTCATACATGGAAAGGCTTAAATACACTGACCCTGCAAAAAAAAAGCCGGTTTTGACCCTTGGCCAGGAAAGCGTCAGTCTCTTTGGGAAGAACTGATAAATGATGGGAAACCCACGAGTGCCTTTCGAAAGACAATAAAGACTCCATTTATGTGAGGAAAGGGCGTATTTTATCTGAACAGCGACACCAAGATAGCGAGATAGAAATATGGCTCACTGTGGCTCACTGTGACGTGAGGAAGACGGGATGGTGTTTACTCAAAGTACAGTATGAAATTAACCCCACGTCGACCTCCAAAAGTCGACCAATTCCTAATTCGCCTCAGAGCCAAGACTAGGATTTGTTGGTGAAAAATTACAGGGGGGTGTTTTTATTTGGATAAATGAGGTAGGTTGTCATTTAAAAAAATGAATAGCCTAGTAGTTCTACACTAAAGGCCAATGGATAAATGTCCTATAGGTAATGGATGATATGCTGTCAATAACTGAAAAGCAAGGCGTAATTCGATTTTTATCAGAAGTAAAAGAGAGGTTTAAAATTCAAAATAAAAAGGTGCAATATATGTATATATATATATTTAATAAATGACGATAATATAGGTGTGTTATGACAATCTCCAAAAGTGCACTCAACATATTCCATATGATTTTTCCATATGCATTCCATACTCATGCTCATGGTAAGCTGCTATGGATCTCGAGAAGACAAAAACAACAACGAGGACAAAAAAAAAAGAAGAAGTCCAACAAAATGGTAAGAATGGTTGTTAAAAAAAAAATCAGCCCCCGAGCCCTCTTTCTCTGTCGCTCTCTCTCTTTCTCCCCTCTCTCTCTCTCTCTCTCTCTCTCTCCACAGTCTTCTAAATAAACAATGGCTAGGCACTTCGCCGTCTCTCCGCGCGGCATTTCACAATTATGAGTCTCAACAGGGAGCGTTCATTAATGTTATGCTAATTTTCTCGATCCAATTAATTCGCTCCCTCTCTCTTTTCTCCCTCGTTCTCCCTCTCTTGTTCTCCCATTTGGAAATCGGAGCTGTCACTCAGTCTTGGAATGAAAAGCACAAACAAAAGACAGCTGAAATACTGACTAATGTATTCTGGTGCAGGCTGCTGAGACTTTTACTAAGTATATGTTATAAAGTGAGGAATGGACCTAAAAAGTAAGCAAGGATATACATATAGGGGGATATTCACTGATGTATTTACGTATTGTTCTCAACAAAATAACATATTGTGATAGCTGGCAGTCTGTGAATGTTATTTTGTATATTCCATCTTGAAATTCATAAAATATCCTGAAAAATAATCTTCAGGTAGGCATACCTAATTAAAATTGTGGATGGCGTGGCATGGTACCTATTTCAAGGTGATTGACATATTGAGTAGTGGCGGCGTGTGAGTGTGTTTGTGCGTGGGTGCATGTTTGTGCCTGTCTTTGTGTGTGTGTCTTTATGTGAGTGTGAAAGGAAGAGAGAGAGAGAGAGAGCAACAGACCCACACAGACACAGACAGAGGAGACAGAGAGAAAAAGGGTGATTGAATTAAAGTGTGTGTGTGTGTGTGTGTGTGCGAGAGAAAGAGCGAGCGAGAGAGACAGAGATACAGAGAGAGGCTGATAGACAAAGAAGAGAGAGAGAGAGAGAGAGATAGAGAGAGGGGGAGAGAGGGCGGTTGAATTAAAGTGTGTGAGAGAGAGAGAGAGAGCTCTTACCCTGAGGTAGTTGAGGGTGAAGTTGGTGAGCCCCATGCGGGTGATGTTTTTGGAGAGCTGCTCCAAAACCTGGGGGTCTTGTGCCTAAGGGTTGGGGAAGGGGGGGTGGGGGGGGGGGTAATGAAATTGAGAGAGGCAACATACAGTATTCATTTATATTAACTACTAATATTAACTTGTTAGCACTCTTTCATATAGTGTAAGTCTTCAGTCTGAAAATGCAGTGTATTAACAAACCAAGAGACAGCTTGGCCTGGCGCATGCTTCCATTTCGAAGCTTATGAAAAATGCATCGTCTCATCTCCAGTTGTATCTTTGTGTGGAGAAAGTCAGGAAGGAAAATATCAAGTCGTTCTGTATTGTCCAAGAGGAGAGAAAGACAGAACTATGCTTTGCTTCTGCTCTAGCATTGGCTAGGTCGCTATTGAACCAACCACTACCATAAAGTTGAGTCTGAGTATGTGGATAAAGGACGATGGGGGAAAAAAAAACATGATAAAAAAAATGCTTAATCTTAGACTATGATTTGAAATTGGAAATTAAATATCAATGCCAACTAGCCACCTCTAGTATTGTGAGAACCTGTGACTCCAAGAGGTGTCAAATGCTTTTTCAACCATGGTTACCAATAACTACATTGAATACCATTTGAAAAAAATGATCCGTGTCATAATAGTCTAACCTTGAAGTACCCACAACACTGTGAGACTATGAAATACCCACAACATTTCCATTCCAAAATGTGTGCTTTTACAAGAACTGAATACTCGAGCAAAAAACTGAATGTTTAAAATGTTATAACATAGCCTGTGATGTGTGTGTGTGTGTGTGTGTGTGTGTGTGTGTGTGCGCGTGCGTGCATGTGTGCGCGCACATGTGTGTATGTACATGTTTGTGTATTGTCTGCGTTTGTGTCTATGTTGGTGTTGTGCATGTCTGTGTGCACGCGCACAAGCACGATTGTGTCTGTCTAAATTCAGTCTTCTCATTTCCAGACCTAGTTTCCTCTACCCTTTTCATTAGTCGAGGCTATGATCAAAAGAGCTAACTCACTTTTATACATCACTCACATGCCTGTGAAATATCAGGCCAGGGCCCACAATACCCTACTCTCCTGGAATTAGTGGGAATACCCACAGGGGCCAATTTAATGGTGTGTGAATTTCATAGGAAGATTTGGCAAAAAGAAGGAGGCTGGCTACACGTGGAAAACGACTTCTTAAATGTACCTGTAGGCCCACACGGCTGAAAAAATAGACTGCTTCTATCAGTTATTGTTGCACACTTTAAGGTAGGCTATGCATTTAGATTACGATAGGTTACATGCATATGGGTAATGTATTTGATGCATACATATTCAAGATACTAGAGTATTGCCACGAGTATGACTGTGCACTACTGAATATAATATACTATGTCTAACGACAATTTATAAGTTGCTCACTTTACTGGCCTTCCTTCCGTGTGACTATTATGTTGAATACACTTACTGGAATTAAACAGATTATTAATTTGACCTTTTTTTTTTTGTTGCTCAGGCTAGGGCCCTCTTTGATCCATGCCTTCCTTTGATGTCTGCAAATAAATTGGTTTATGAAATCCCTCCAAATTGGGACACTTTCCAAACTGCTTTGTATGGCTTTTAAATTCATATGCTATGAATAGCATTTAAGTGTCTTGGTGGAGTTGGGGCACTTTAGACCCTGTGGGGCAGGACTCGCATTACATTTTGAGGATAGGATACACCTGAATGGGAAATGGGCAGGTGACATATAGTTAGAGGACTCCTCTTTGTATTGTGCCATTATAGCGTCTGTGAGAGCACGGGCAGAGCCATTGAGGCCATCTCCATTTTCAAGTTGTAAATGTTCTTCTTCTTTTGTTTGAAAAAAGCATAATATTGGTGACTTAACCGCCACCTGCATTGCTGGAGTCATGAACCAAATCCTGCGTGTCATTCATTTATTGTGGCCACTATATGGCGGTGATATAGCTTAAAGCCGTTTACAAACCATGCAACCAATTGGCCCCAGGTTCAAATTCACAACTTTGATTCATCTGCTTTCTATGCCCATATATTTAGCCTCACATTGAAGTGTTTTACCAGTTTCTTTTTTTTAGGACAATCATGGCGACAAGAACACAAAACAATTTGAAATTAACATTTGCATGAATGAGTTTTATTGACAAATGTCAAAGAACAAATCATTATTGCCACGCAAAAAAAGAATGCTGTAAGTCCAGAAATTGTTTGCTCAGTGGGAAATTAATATCCAACTAGTCAGTGACAACTGTGTGGAGTTTGGAATTTGTGACAGCAACTATGTGAGCTTATTTCAGTATTATAGACACTATGTCCTGGGATTTCCTATGATCTTCTATGTAGACGACCCGGACCTTCTAACGACTGTTGTGTGGCTTGTGAGCATCATAGAGCAAAACTTTACATTTGCGTGTTTCGCGAGAGTCAAAGCTTTTCATAGTGGGTTTATAATACTTTGTAGCTCAAACCGTTTTCGAGAGTCACCCTTGTCTCACAAACACATCTCCAGTACAACTGTCCAAACCAAGACGTTTTTACACCAACTTTAGCATCCCGCTAACTTTTTGCTGCCTTTCCTTTATATCTGAAATGTATTGCAGGCGACAAGGCCTGTACTTTTATTTCCTAGTCATTATTGCCATAATGTATTTAAATGTCCCGCCAACCCCTCAGTATAAACGTTACCTTACATCTTACCATCTTTGGCAATTGGCACAAATTAAATCATAGTCTGGTCCAAATGGAAACGTTGCTTGCTCTATTTTGTGGACAAGACATGTCAATCAAGCAAGCCGGGCAACTAAAAGCAACTTTCTCTAGACAATGACTTGGTTTGTTGCTAACATTAGCTAGCTGTTTGCTATCTCCAACATTTTGAGTTTAACTGTAGCCACCTTTTTAATTCACCATAGCATGAAAATCCACACATTATTATAGTACAAATGGTTTTACAAGTATGGTGAGCTGCTAACTGACTGAACTTACTAATTGTGAAGGTGAAGAAATGGAAGCAGTACATTGAAAGCAGCATTTCTGTCGGATTTAGAGCTTGCTCTCTCACATCAGGTTAACACGACAACGATCGCAACAACAGAGTCAAAGTTGAATGTCTCTTGCTCAGTTGTGGCAAGCAATGGCGGTATAAAAGGTGAATGCCGACAAGAATGTGGAAAATATTTGGCTGTCTGAAAGGGGACTATATAAACATTGCCCAATTATTTGTTCTGTCAACATACCGCAAATCCTATGTCAATAAGGTATACTTCAGCCTCCGTCAATCGCACAGGCTAATGGTGGAAGAAATAGACGAATCCAATGCAAAAAAACAGAAGTCTGTAGCAAACACACAATGTTTAAAAGGGGTTAGAAGCACTAAATGATGCCGGCGTGAGTGTGGGACTCAAGAGGTTGAAGAAGACAATGCTCTGATCATTGGCTGATCGCTCCCAACCTCACCCAGTTGACTACTTTAAAATGGTGGAAGCCCTCAATGGCAATGTCCATGCAAAACTGAGTATATCCATGATGACTTCCTCAACATTCTCTATGGTTCTCACCATTCTCTATTATTCTCTATCATTCTCATAACTCTCTATCATTCTCTACGGTGCGTGGGTGGCACATGTTGATGATGTCAAAGCATAGAGTTGGACATAGGGCACACCTCTGCATCTTGCTATAGCGGCGTCTGTGACAGCATGGCCAGTGCCCTCTATCCAACTCGATGCGTTTCATTTGTGTGGGTGCGCAGTCAGCGCATGTTGATGATGTCACACCACTCACGTGCATGGCCAGGATGCTGCGGGGGATGAGTTCTCGGTTCTGCCGGATGGTGAAGTGCCAGGTCTTGATCCTCATGAGGTCGTCAAAGGCAAATTCAAGAATCAGGCGGCCCTCTGTGCATACCTGTCCCAACAACAAAGACGGGGTAACACTTTCTTAGAAGGGCGTTTACAGAAGACATGCGTACATTCCTGAGACCAAGCATGACACATTTATGAGTGCTGCAGTATCATTCATAACAACCTTTGTAACAAATGTAGGCCTACTCAGCTTCATTCAATATAGGTTTTCAAGATCACTTAGTACACAGTAGGCTACAGTTGACATCATTCCCCCATACTAATGTACAGTGCATTCAGAAAGTATTCAGACCCCTTCACTTTTTACACATTTTGTTACGTTAGAGCCTTATTCTAAAATGGATTAAACATTCCCTCATCAATCTACACACAATACCCCGTAATGACAAACCAAAAATGAAATTTTACATTTTTTTTTATAGCAAATGTATTACAAATAAAAACAGCAATACCTTATTTACATAAGTAATGCACAGTATTTATTTTACTATCAGACATTTTTAATTTGCTGGCATGCGGACGTCTGTTTATTGGGTGATCTCAACAGGGATCGATTTTTATGAGCAAGGAATGATTTTCATAAAACTCAGCATGTCCTTCAGTTTCAAATTTGTTCAAGTTGTTTGGAATTTGGCAGACTATTATTTACTCTGTCCTTATTCAGCAGGTCTGTCCTTGTTCCTCTCATCCCTCACACTCTCTTGAAGATGACGTTGAGAGGAGTGTGTTTACGGCAGAGACAAAATAAGTTTGGGTCAGAGAGAGTAGCCAATTAAGAGACAGAGAAATAATGAGAGAGGGAGAGTGTGCAAGAGAGAGAGAGAGAGAGCGCAAGTAAAAGAGAGACAGTATGAGTGAGAGACAGGGAAAAAAACACATTTGCCCCTTTAGCCGAATTCAGTGTTGTAGGGGCCCTTGCAGTTCCCGATGTTTCGTTGCTGTGGCAACCGGAGGGAGGGAGAGAGCGGGCAGCAAAAAAAAAAGAAATCAGCTGATTAGTTGGCATGGCAACCGAAAAGATGTAATCCCACCAGACACACTCTAATCAATGCCCCCAGCACAGATGGTCTCTAGAGGATCAACAAGAAAGAGGCTGGCGGGCATACAGGCCTGGTCACGTGGTATCACTCCGCAACCCTGGAAAAAAATGAAAAAGTAGAGAAAAAGGGATTTTTTTTCCCCCTCTGCTATCTCCTACCATTGAATATATGATTTAACCCATTCTGGTAATGTAGTTTAGTCTATGCTACTTGGCTACAATGTGAGGATGTTTCTCTATGCAGTATGTACTGTCTGGATTTTGTAGTCATGAGTTACTCTAGCCATTGAGATGACATTACGGAACTACTTTCTGATAGTTATCAAGTTAGTCATTGGATATCTAACAATGTGGTTGTCTTTAGATCTGTGCAGATTAGACAGAATAAATATTTGAAAATAATCCTAACTGTTTAATGGACAATGGAAAGGGTTTTCGTTCTAGTTTGATTATGATTCCAACTGCTTCTTAGACGAGTGCACTCTGGCCACAGGGCAAAGTATGAGTTTAACGATACTGGCTACAGATGTTAGTGAAATTCTGTAACGCTTCCATTGGTATTAACACGAAGACCTACGCATGCTAAAATATATTTTTTGGTACATTGTGAAACATTCTATTCGGAAACTCCATGACGCGTTATCACGGAGTTAAACAGAATATAAAGGGACCCCTAAATGTACAGAAATACATTTTAGTTATAGAACACCTACTCATTCAAGGGGTTTTCTTTATTTTTACTATTTTCTACATTGTAGAATAATAGTGAAGACATCAAAACTATGAAATAACAAATATGGAATCATGTAGTAATAAATCAAAATATACAGTATGTTATATTTGAGATTCTTCAAAATAGCCACCCTTTGCCTTGATGACAGCCTTACACACTCTTGGCATTCTCTCTACCAGATTCACCTGGAATGCTATTCCAACAGTCTTGAAGGAGTTCCCACATACGCTGAGCACTTGTTGGGTGCTTTTCCTTTACTCTGCGGTCCGACTCATCCCAAACCATCTCAATTTGGTTGAGGTCGGGTGATTGTGGAGGTCAGGTCATCTGATATAGCACTCCATCACTCTCCTTCTTGGTCAAATAGCCCTTAAACAGCCTGGAGGTGTGTTGGGTCATTGTCCTGTTGAAAAACAAATAATAGTCCCACTAACCCCAAACTAGATGGGATGGCGTATCGCTGCAGAATGCTGTGGTAGCCATGCTGGTTAAGTATTCCTTGAATTCTAAATAAATCACATACAGTGTCACCAGCAAAGCACCCACATACCATAACACATCCTCCTCCATGCTTTACATTTGGAAATACACATGCAGAGATCATCTCACAAAGACCCAGCAGTTGGAACCAAAAATCGCCAATTTGGACTCCAGACCAAAGGACACATTTCTACCGGTCTAATGTCCATTGCTCATGTTTCTTGGCCCAAGCAAGTCTGTTCTCCTTATTCGTGTCCTTTAGTAGTAGTTTCTTTGCAGCAATTCGATCATGAAGGCCTGATTCACACAGTCTCCTCTGAACAGTTGATGTTGAGATGTGTTTGTTACTTCAACTCTGTGAAGCAATTATTTGGGCTGCAATTTCTGAGGCTGGTAACTCGAATGAACTTGTAACGATCTTTGTCTTCATCGGATGAGGAGTAGGAAGGATCGGACCAAAACGCAGCGTGGTAAGTGTCCATGACTATTTATTATAACTGACCACGAAAATACAAAATAACAAAGTGAATGTAAGAAATGAAAATTGAAACAGTCCTGAAAGGTGAAAACACAAAACAGGAAACAACTACCCACAAACACCAGGTGGGAAAAGGCTAGCTAAGTATGGTTCTCAATCAGAGACAATGATAGAAAGTTGCCTCTGATTGGGAACCATACCAGGCCAAACACATAGAAAAGAAAACATAGAAAAACAACATAGAATGCCCACCCCAACTCACGCCCCGACCAAACCAAAATAGAGACATAAAAAAGGAACTACGGTCAGGGCGTGACAATCCTCTGCAGCAGAGGTAACTCTGGGTCTTCCATTCTTGTTGCGGTCCTCATGAGAGCGAGTTTCATCATAGTGCTTGATTGTTTTTGCAACTGCACTTGAAGAAACTTTCAAAGTTCTTGAAATTTTCCATATTGACTGACCTTCATGTCTTAAAGTAATGATGGACTGTCATTTCTCTTATTTGAGCTGTCCATAATACCAAATCTTCTGTATCCCCCCCTACTGATTGGCTCAAACGCATGAACATTTAAGAAGGCACACCTGTTAATTGAAATGCATTCCAGGTGACTACCTCATGAAGCTGGTTGAGAGAATGCCAAGAGTGTGCAAAGCTGTCATCAAGGCAAAGAGTGGCTATTTGAAGAAATATATTTTGATTTATTTAAAACTTTTTTCATTGCTACATGATACCATATGTGTTATTTCATAGTTTTGATGTCTTCACTATTATTCTACATTGTAGAAATAGTAAAAATAAAGAAAAACCCTTGAATGAGTAGGTGTTCTAAAACTTTTCACGGGTAGTGTATATAAACTGTACAGCCAAAATACAGCCAAAATCTGTCGTAGCAACTACACCATAGTGAAGTTTCTTTGTTGGTTGGCTAAAATGGATTGTTATTCAAAATCGTTACCAATAAAATGGCTTTACAAAACCTTTACTCTTACAATAGTACACTTCATGGGACTGTATGAAAGGTACAGGCAACTGATGAAAATTGTTGTGAATACAAACAGTGGTCATAAAAAGGTAAGGCCCCTTGGAGAGTCCCAATTGATTTAAGAAGCCTGTAATAAATCTTCTCCACATTTGCTTGGCTAAGGGATCTCAGTCACATATTCTGGGAGGAGAGAGTAAAACAGCATCGCAAGCTTGCTCAAGAGACACCATTCTCTACTGTATAAGGTGCTACATAATAGATTAGGTTCAATATATAAATATTATTTAAATATACACATTCATTATAAATAAGGGTGTAATAGAGCATTAATAATACATTTGTAACATACAGTAACATTATAAAACATCATCATATACATTCATTATGTATTAGTCTGTAATCGGATGGCTTGGGGTTAAACACCCCCAGGGTTAAACCCCCCCCCCCCACCCCCCCTTCCTGTAATTCTCACAGAAACCACTTAATGTCACCAAAACATTTCCAACACTTACCCTGGATGCCACTAGTCTTGCTCAACTAAACATGTCATCTGTCTCATCTTAACGTTTTAAGTCACTCCAACGAAACGATTTAGAGGTACATTGATTTAATATTTTGTGCTTTAGAAAAATGTAAATATATAACTTAATGGAGTTACATCTATATATATATATATATATATATATATATATATATATATATATATATATATATATATATATATATATATATATATATATATATATATATACTCCAGTTGGGGAGCCTAAAGATAAATAATTCACTTGGATATATATAGGAGGTTTTGCCCCAAACATACTCACTTGAAATTGTACTACTTTATTAAAAACTGATGACCATTTTTCTGGATTATTTATCTTTAAGCTAAAAATGGTCATCCGTTTTTAATAAAGTAGTACAATTTAAAGTGAGTATGTTTGGGGCAAAACCTCCTGGGCAATCAATGCAAGTCAATGGTACCTATATTAGCATTTTCAAGTCCAAATCATCTATAAGTATCCTCTTTGAGTTACACAATCCATTTTGAGATACAGTAATTTAATGATGATTTGAACAGGAAGGATGAAAATAAAAAGAGGGGTCATACATCAAAATGTCATTATATTGAAGATATTAATAGTGCGATGTGCAATGTCATTTTGATAGTGGGGCAAAACACCACCCTCTCTAAAGTTTCTGTTTTTATTAAATAACAAAAATATATATAATTCTGCCCACTTCAAAAATGTGTTTGCCTATGGATAGCCTGTGTGCACATATCTATATCTTACCAAACGTAGCTTTTTGTTGTTGTCAGAAAATATATATTTCCCTTAAGGGGGGGAATACATTCTGTAGTCAAGTCTTACCCTATTCGTTGTATTAGGCTATAATATACACATATTTACACTGTTATTACATTCTAAATCATCAACCTTGTCAATTCAATTCAAATTGGCTTTTGCTTAAACAGATCACTCAATAAATGAGAATTAAACAGCGAGATATAGAATCATTGACTGTCCCCACAGGTAGGGATGGCCCACTGGGCTACAGTTACAAGGGCTTTGGTCCCGATGCTACATCCACAGATCTCCCGTCTGGTTTTTCCATCCCCCACAGGAAGTTCTGGCAATTGGGCTACAGTAACAAGGGCTTTGCCCCAATGCTTCATCCACAGAGCCTAGGTATAGTGGGGCCTGCTGAGTGTTGCATCGAGGTTCTGGGATACCATAGGGGTGCAGCGGGGGGTACCATCGTGCAAAAACCGACACCCTCGCCTCACACGCACACACTTCCACACACTTCCACGTACACACACATGTACATGCACACATGCTGGGTTTACACATCCAGATTACTCCCAGCGGGATGGCGGGGGCTTTTCCCTCTGGGATAGGGAAGGAGCCAGGAATGATTTCTCCAGGGATGAGGAATGGGGGGCTGGAGGAAGGAGGGTGGAAGGGTGGAGGTGAGAGAAGAGGGGAACGAGGCAGAGCTCATTGAGATTCAGCGCTCCAGAGCCAGAAGCCTGGATGGGAGCTCCCGGAACGTGCTCTGTTAGTGGAATTTCTTTTAATGAATTAATTTTTCCACTTCCTGATTTTGCTAAAGCTTAAATGGGGCGGTTGAGAGAATATTTTTCATTTACCGTGTTTGTGTGTACTGTTATTGTTCTTCATCTGTTGCAGTTTAAATTTTCCTCTCTTCTCATAATACTATGCAAGCTATGGTATACCCCTAACATGGTGACTAGGTTTTATGATAACACTGCATTGTGGGTAATTTTATGGAGGTAAATTGTGTGTGTGCTTCACTGCAGTGTTCATTCATGGAACAAGGAATCCCTGTAGCTATCTTCACTAGCATGAGCCTCACTTTAAATTCAAAAGACAGTCTGCAGAACCAGATTCCAACACAGTTGACCATCTGAATAGTGCTGCTAGATACTCCTTTTAGGAGCCTCACCCACCATACTTTTACTCTCTTCAGCTTTGTGGAAAATAATTTAATAAATGTAAAAAACTGTCATGGATACGAACTTGAAAAATCATTTCAATTTGATAGTAAATTAAATAAAATCTCATAAGATCTTGGTGTTTTGGTAAGTCACAATGACAGCCTTGCATTTATTGCTGGGGTTACGATCTTACCTTTGTAAACATTGGTTTACCGTGCTGAGTGACCATGGTACACTGATCACAGTCCACAGTGATGCAGGAGTTGTGGAAGGACTCCTTGGAGTGCTTGAGGATGTAGTACAGGTCAGTGACGCCGCCCTCAAACACTGTGCTGAAGTAGCGCGGGATGAGCGTTCGTCCAATAGCTGAGAAAAAAAGGGGGAAAAAAGTAGTGAAGGGTGAGTGTATGTCCAATTTAAAACAGGGAAAACAGAGTAAAAATACATAATTCACTCATTAAACTTCTTAGGGATCAAATCCCGTTACCGGGATTGATTTGACAACATACGGTGAAATCACAAGTGCAATACACCAAAATAAAGCTTTACTTCTTGTTAATCCAGCCACCATGTCAGATTTCAAAAAGGCTTTACGGCGAAAGCAAACCATGCTATTATCTGAGGATAGCACCCCATCAAACAAACACAGACAATCAATCATATTTCATCCCGCCAGGCGCGACACAAAACTCAGAAATAACGATATAATTAATGCCTTACCTTTGAAGAGCTTCTTCTGTTGTCACGCCAATACGTCCCAAAAACATCACAAATGGTCTTTTGTTCGATTAATTCCGTCGTTATATCTCCAATTTGGCGCGTTTGATCCAGAAAAACACCGGTTCCAACTCGCGCAACATGACTACAAAATATCTAATAAGTTACCTGTAATCTTTGTCCAAACATTTCAAACAACTTTCCTAATAAAACTTTAGGTATTTTTTTACGTAAATAATCGATAAAATTTAAGACGGGATAAACTGCGTTCAATAGCGGATAAAAACAAAGTGGAGCGAGTTTTCAGGTCGTGCGCCCCTAACAAACAGTACACTAGACTCGACCCTCGTTCTGAACAGCCCTACTTCTTCATTACACAAAGGAAAAACATCAACCAATTTCTAAAGACTGTTGACATCCAGTGGAAGTGATAGGAACTGCAACCAAGTGCCTTAGAAATCTAGATCCTCATAGAAAACCCATTGAAAAGAGAGTGACCTCAAAAATTATTTTTCCTGGATGGTTTGTCCTCTGGGTTTCGCCTGCCAAATAAGTTATGTTATACTCACAGACATAATTTTAACAGTTTTATAAACTTTAGAGTGTTTTCTATTGAAATCGACAAATTATATGCATATCCTAGCTTCTGGGCCTGAGTAACAGGCAGTTTACTTTGGGCAAGATTTTCATCCGGACGTGAAAATACCGCCCCCTAGCCCGAAGAGGTAATTAATTAATTTGTAGACTCAAGTTTTTACCAAACTAGCCTTTATAGGCTAGTTATGGTCTATTATAATGTGTAGGTATGTGAAGGTACCTGACAAAGACCTACAGTATAGATGGATAGAAGGTTTTACACCATGTATGCTACCCAATTTTAGCCAGTACTGATCGGCTTTTCTTTGCTTAATGTGAAGTATCCACACAGTAGAAAGCAAACCATTTGTTTTGCAAAATACAGGCTCCTTCACTTGTTTGCCGGTTTAGTGAGGGAATTATTCCAAGCAAGCAAAGTAACGCTAAAAGTACTCAAAGCGGAGGAAAGGCGCGGATTTAGTGTTTGACAAAATCAAGAGAGTGAGAGAGAGAGAGAGAGTGTAGGGGAGGGGAAAGTATGCCAGTGTCTTTTGCCCTCAGGCTTTCTTGTTCTTTCTCCTCTTCCCTCTATTCTCTTTCAGCTTGATCTCTGTTTAAATTAATATAACGAATGATACAAAAGGATCATGCTTTAGGATACACTGTGTGACATTATGCAAAACAGAAAAGATATCTCTTCATCACATTATCGGCTTATGTCGGGGTAGTGTATTTGTAACAAGGGAAGGAGACACTATCAAATCAAATCAAATGGTATTAGTCATATGCGCCGAATAAAACAGGTGTAGACCTTACAGTGAAATGCATACTTACAAGCCCTTAACCAACAATGCAGTTTAAGAAAATACGAATGAGAATAAGAAATAAAAGTAACAAGTAGTTAAAGAGCAGCAGTAAAATAACAATAGCAAGACTACATACTGGTACAGAGTCAATGTGCAGGGGCACCGGTTAGCTGAGGTAATTGAGGTAATATGTACATGTAAGTAGAGTTATTAAAGTGACTATGAATAGATAATTACAGAGAGTAGGAGCAGCTTAAAACCGGAGCAATGCAAATAGTCTGGGTAGCCATTTGATTAGATGTTCAAGAGTCTTATGCCGTGCGGTAGCAGAAAGAACAGTCTATGACTAGGGTGGCTGGAGTCTTTGACAATTGTTAGGGCCTTCCTCTGACACTGCCTGGTATTGAGGTCCTGGATGGCAGGAAGCTTGGCCCCTGTGATGTACTGGGCCGTACGCACTACCCTCTGAAGTGCCTTGTGGTCGGATGCTGAGCGGTTGCCATTCCAGGCAACCAGGATGCTCTCGATGGTGCAGCTGTAGAACCCTTTGAGGATCTGAGAACCCATGCCAAACCAATTCCTGAGGGGGAATAGCTTTTGTCGTGCCCTATTCACGACTGTCTTGGTGTGCTTGGACCGTGTTAGTTTGTTTGTGATGTGGACACCAAGGAACTTGAAGCTCTCAACCTGCTCCACTACAGCCCGTCGATGACAATGGGGGCATGCTCGGTCCTCCTTTTCCTGTAGTCCACAATCATCTCCTTTGTCTTGATCATGTTGAGGGAGAGGTTGTTGTCCTGGCACCACACGACCAGGTCTCTGACCTCCACCCTATAGGCAGTCTTGTCGTTGTCGGTGATCAGGCCTACCACTGTTGTGTCATCAGGAAACTTAATGATGGTGTTGGAGTCGTGCCTGGCCGTGCAGTCATGAGTCATCAGGGAGTACAGGAGGGGGCCCCTGTGCTGAGGATCAGCGTTGCCGATGTGTTACATACCCTTACCACCTGGGGGAGGTCCACCCGTCAGGAACTCCAGGATCCAGTTGCAGAGGGAGGTGTTTAGTCCCGGGTCCTTAGCTTATTGATGAGTTTTGAGGGCACTATTGTGTTGACCGCTGAGCTGCAGTCAATGAATAGCATTCTCACATAGGTGTTCCTTTTGTCCAGGTGGGAAAGGGCAGTGTGGAGTGCAATAGATATTGCATCATCTGTGGATCTGTGGATCTGGCGGTATGCAAATTGGAGTGGGTCTAGGGTTTCTGGGATAATGGTTTTGATGTGAATCATGACCAGCTTTTCAAAGCACTTCATGGCTGCAGACGTGAGTGCTATGGGTCAGTAGTTATTTAGGCAGCTTAGTGTTCTTGGGCACAGGGACAATGGTGGTCTGCTTAAAACATGTTGCTATTACAGGGAGAGGTTGAAAATGTCAGTGAAGACACTTGCCAGTTGGTCAGCGCATGCTCGCTTGACATGTCCTGGTAATCCGCCTGGCCCTGCGGCCTTGTGAATGTTGATCTGTTTAAAGGTCTTACTCACATCGGCTGCGGAGAGTGTGACCATACCGTCGTCCGGAACAGCTGGTGCTTCATGCATGTTTCAGTGTTATTTGCCTCGAAGCGGGCATAGAAGTGGTTTAGCTCGTCTGGTAGGCTCTTGTCACTGGGCAGCTCTTGGCTGTGCTTCCCTTTGTAGTCTGTAATGGTTTGCAAGCCCTGCCATATCCGTTGAGTGTCGGAGCCAGTGTAGTATGATTCGATCTTAGTCCTGTATTGACGCTTTGCTTGTTTGATGGTTCGCCGGAGGGCATAGCAGGATTTCTTGCAAGCTTCCCGCTCCTTGAAAGCGGCAGCTCTAGCCTTTAGCACAGTGCGGATATTGCCTGTAATTATTTAACCAGGCAGGTCAGTTAAGAACACATTTTTATTCCCAATGACAGCCTACCAGGGAACAGTGGGTTAACTGCCTTGTTCAGGGGCAGAATGACAGATGTTTACCTTGTCAGGGATTCGATCGAGCAACCTTTTGGTTACTGGCCTAACACTCTAACCACTCGGCTACCTGCCACCCCAAACATTCTGATAGAAATTTGGTAAAACAGGTTTAAGATTCCCTGCATTAAAGTTCCCGGCCACTAGGAGCGTTTTCCTGTTTGCTTATGGTGTAATAAGGCTCATTGAGTGCGGTCTTAGTGCCAGCATCGGTCTGTGGTGGTATGTAGACAGCTACGAAAAATACAGATGAAAACTCTCTAGGTAGGTAGTGTGGTATACAGCTTGTCATGAGATACTCTACCTCAGGCGAGCAAAACCTTGAGACTTCCTTAGATGTCGTGCACCAGCTGTTGTTTACATAGATGCATAGTCCGCTCCCCCTTTTCTTACCAGACGCCACTGTTCTATCCTGCCGATACAGCGTATAACCAGCCAGCTGTATGTTGATAATGTCGTCGTTCAGCCACGCCCCGTGAAGCATAAGATATTACAGTTATTAATGTCCCATTGGTAGTTCAATCTTGCTCGTAGGTCATCGATTCTATTTTCCAGTGATTGCACGTTAGCTAGAAGAATGGAAGGCAAGGGGGGTTTATATGATCACCTACGAATTCTCAGAAGGCAGCCTGACCTTCGTCCTCTTTTTCTCTATCGTCTCTTCACGCAAATGACGGGGATTTGGGTCTGTTCCCAGGAAAGCAGTATGTCTTTCACGTCGGGCACGTCGGACTCATTATAGGAAAAAAAGCTTCTGCCAGTTCGTGGTGAGTAATCGCTGTTTTGATGTCCAGAAGTTATTTTCAGTCATAAGAGACTGAAGCAAGTGGTTAGAGCGTTGGACTCGTAACCAAAAGGTTGCAAGTTCAAATCCTGAGCTGACAAGGTACAAATCTGTCGTTCTGGCCCTGAACAGGCAGTTAACCCACTGTTCCCAGGCCATCATTGAGAACAAGAATTTGTTCTTAATAATTAACTGACTTGCCTAGTTAAATAAAGGTAAAATAAAATGTTAAAAAATAAGTTACAAACAAACGCAGAAAAACGAACATAAAAACACAGTCCGTTAGGAGCAGGTAAAACATCAGCCATCTTCTCTGGCGCCATCAGCCATCTAGTCCTGTTAGAAGAACAGGTTTGTGAGCCCCAGGATCAGCTCTCTCTCCTCTCTCCAATATATCTACAATACCGTGTAAACTGAATTCTTGTTTGGGTTCCGAAGCAGCCGTGGATTGGAAAAACAAAAAAAGACTGTCAAAAAAAGAATAAGAACAATTTCCGCTTTGTGTTTTGAATCAAAAGAAGCCACGCACATTGGAACCCCCCCCCCCCCATCCTACTCTCTCTCCCTCTGAAACAAGCTACATTATCCAGCAAGACTCCTGATTCCGAGCAGAAATAATACATTTTAGAGGCAACACACTGTTGGGTGGAATTATGGTCCACTGTTCCCCCGAGGGAGCAAAGCTAGGGAAATAAAACTTCATTTAGAAATGTCCCCCAAAGACAGTAGTGGTTGTGGCTCCCGAGGTTATGACTGCAGAGAGAGAGAGAGAGAGAGAGAGAGAGAGAGAGAGAGAGAGAGAGAGAGAGAGAGAGAGAGAGAGAGAAGAGAGAGAGAGAGAGAGAGAGAAGAGAAAGAGAGAGAGAGAGAAGAGAAAGAGAGAGAGAGAGAGAGAGAGAGAGAGAGAGAGAGAGAGAGAGAAGAGATAGCTGGTCCTGGGGCTCACTCTCCACTACACTGAAGCCTCAGGACCAGAACATCCATTCAATCAGAATGAACCAAATTACCAACTATTTGACCAAGTTTACTGATCAAAATCTTAGAAAAACCCTTGACAAAGTACGGGCTCAATGAGCACAGCCTTGCATTGAGAAGGGTAGACACAGGAAAGCCTGGCTCCCTGTAGAAGAAAGGCTGTGCAACCACCGCACCACAGCAGAACCTGAGACAGAGCTGACTGACATAATGTTTAAAAAAAAAAAAATAATTGACAGTGTAATTTTCCCAAATTTGAAACCCTTAATCAAGGTTTCAAAGACCTCTCTGATGAGAATAGGCTACCCGTTCTGTTGGGGGAGGATGCAGAGAGCTGTGGGTTGGCAGCGCACTACATTGTTGCCTGCCATAAAATGAGGGACAGTGTCTGACAGACCAACCAACCTGCACATGTCCTCTATGCCAACTGTTATTGTTCAATATATGGTTATTTTGACCCATGATTGTTGTTGTTACTGTTGTCCCGTTGACAATACGGATTATTATTATTTTAATTATGTTAATATTATAAATGTATCACTTAATCTCCAAAGCACGCTTTGACAATATGTACATTGTTATGTCATGCCAATAAAGCAAATTGAATTGAATTGAGAGAGAGAGAGAGAGAGAGAGAGAGAGAGAGAGAGAGAGAGAGAGAGAGAGAGAGAGAGAGAGAGAGAGAGAGAGAGAGAGAGGGAGAGAAAGAGAGAGCCCGTGACGGGCATGTTTTTTCAAATTCGATAAAGTCGGGCATGACTAAATAAACACATAAAAAAGGGTGAGCAGTGGAGGGAGGGAGAGAGAGAGGTAAAAGAGAGAGATACACAGATATGCTTCTCGCACACCTGACCAACCCATAAGCTTCAGTGGAAGCCTCGCATGAGGAGACTCATATCCCACAAAACATATCCCACAAAATAACACTGCACACCCCACCTAAAACACACTGATGGAGTGGGTAATGGCAGGCATGGTAAATATTGGACCATTTCAAGCTCCATAGTCCAGTGTTTCCCCTACATTATTTTCTAGGTGGGGTGCAAAGAGATCCAAAGCATATTGGGGTATTGTGGGGTGGCGGGGGGCAACAGAGCTAGGATGTACACTCTTAGACAAAAATAAAGGTGCTATCTAGAACCTAAAAGGGTTATTTAGCTGTCCCTATAGGAGAAACCTTTGAATAACCCTTTTTGGTTCCAGGTAGAACCATTTTTCAGGTAGAACCCTTTCCACAGATGGTTATCCTATGGAACCAAAAAAGGTTATCCTATGGGGACAGCCAAACAACCCTTTTGGAACCCTTTTTTTTAAGAGTGTATGTGTGTCTATGTGTCTGTGTGTCTGTGTGTGTGTGTGTGTGTGTGTGTGTGTGTGTGTGTGTGTGTGTGTGTGTGTGTGTGTGCACGTAGGTGCATACGTATTGCTTTTTTGTTACTATTAAAAAGTAATGGGTCAGGGACGTGATGAGTCTTAACGAGCCCCAAGGTTATTCAAATGATTTCCACTTACAATTAACACCACTAGAGTAACAGAAACCTCAAGCTCACAAACAAACATGAATTTGTTTTGAAAATGTCTATCCTTCCCCCTTTCCCCTCACTCTCCCTCCCTCTCTCTCCCTCTCATTCTCTCTCTATCATTCTCTCTCTATCATTCTCTCTCATCTCTCTCTTGTTCCCATCTCTTTTTTTTTTTTACCACCAAGTTGATTGGCCCATCTTCAGACGCGGGCACTCCAGAGATAGGATTAACCGCCACTTGTTTGGGTGAACACGACGCGCAACATATGCCTCTCAAGTAATGTGTACCCAAACATGCAATTTACAAACAATTAACGCTGTGTTAATTAACCACATTAATTCATGCCACTTTGTGGAATTGTTCCCCTTGCGAGTCCCTAGGACCGCTGCCAGCAGCCCGAGCCAAAAAGACGTGTGAGAAACAGTTTGGGCTCCGAGCAGAACGGGGGGTTTCTCGAGGAAAGGGGCCGCTGTCTGCCTTTCCACTAGTTTTCTAGTGAGTGAGTGCACACACACACACACACACACACACACACACACACACACAAGCATGCATATATGTGTGGATGTGTGTGTGTATATGTGTGGGGGAGGGGGGGGGGGGGGTTGGGGTTGAGGGTGTGCGTGTGTGGTGGGGGAGGGGGGGATGAGGGTGTGCTGCATGTGTGTCCGTAGGTTTGCGTGTATGTGTGTGATGGTGGGGGAGGGGGGGGGGGGTGTGCTGTATGTGTGTGTGTATCTTTGGGTGTGTTGTGTGTCTGTGGGTGTATGATGGTGAGAGGGATGTGTGGAAGGTTGTGAGAGGGATGGTGGTTAGAGGAAAGGAGAAAGGCAATATCCACTGTGCAACATATAACGAGGCACAGAGGGACTGTAGTAGGAGCATGCTATATGCCCAGGAATTCATATCGACACACACTCAATGTACACCCACCCACACATACATTACAAGAGTCATGTTGAGTATCTGATAGTCTATACTGTATATGATACTGGTCAAATTAAATTATTTTGTATTTATTTTGCAAACAAATAAATTATGATTTAATAACCATTAACCATATGACCATTAACCATAATACAATTGACTAACTGGTCATTGAGTTCAGTTAGTCACAGCTGGATTTTCAAAAGTAAAGGCAGGGTTAAGGACAGTCGAGTTGACTTGTGGAGAGTCCGCCAATAGCATTAGTACAGATTCTAGTTTAGTGCATTGTTTATGCTGTTAACAGTATGGTAACTAAGCCATTCATTTGTACTTTTCACCCAGTAACCAGTTATGTCAAATACAACAAACTTTACTGAACTTCACTTGAGTTTCAGGCATGTCACCAGTGGTCATCTCATTCCTATGAGCTGCAGAAACACGGACAGAAAAGTGATGATGAGACAAAATTCATAGGAGTATCCCACAGAATCGGGGTAAATTAAAAAGGGGGAAAAAGGCGAGAAAGTAGAGAGATACTCAGTGGGTGATTATGCAGCAAATGCAGCTTTCCGCACTGCAGACAAGAACACATGGAAATTAGGGAGGAAGGGAGAAATGGTAGACATATGAAAAACTCTATAGAGTGTCATGTGCAATTTCTATTACAATCGTTGATAGGATTGCATACAGGGCCGGCCCTGGCCATTCTACCGCCCTAGGAGAGACAAAATATTGCCGCTCCAACAAGAATAGTCCCAGTAAGCAAAATGACGTTTAAAAGATGTCTAAAATATGTATTTTTCCCCTAAAAATAAGTACGTTTTGAAATCGGGTTCATTTTTGGATATGAATGAAAGTTGAAAATATTTCATTTATAGACTTTTAAGTTTGGGCCAAATCAAGGCTGGTCCAGACCGGACAAAATCTGAACCAAACACAGATGTCTATGATTGGTTCAGATTTGGTCCGGACTGGAAAGGACCAAAAAAAAAGACATCCAAAAGGCATTGGT
Source organism: Oncorhynchus clarkii lewisi (assembly GCF_045791955.1). Classification (NCBI taxonomy): domain Eukaryota; kingdom Metazoa; phylum Chordata; class Actinopteri; order Salmoniformes; family Salmonidae; genus Oncorhynchus; species Oncorhynchus clarkii. The sequence continues at coordinate 39,030,315 of NC_092177.1, read as the reverse complement.
CCATGCTTACTGAGTTATAGCCTACAACAGGGATGGGCAACTCCAGTCCTCAGGGTCGGAGTGGTGTGACACTTTTTCCCCATCCTTAGTCAACACAGCTGATTGCATTCAAAACTAATTGCATTCTAAACTGAAGATCATGATTAGTTGATTACTGGTGTCAGATGTGTTAGCTGGGCCTGGGGCAAAAGTGTGACACCAATCAGTCCCCAGTTGCCCATCCCTGGCTTACAGTGTTGCCATAAATGTCATTTTAGGAATCCATCTATGTGATACTGTAGGCCTACCATTTGTAAAACACCCCAAGAAAAGACTACCCAAAATATGTCCAAAAAATTCCGCAGTCGGTCCGTGCTTAATGAGGTTTAGCCTACTATGTCAGCCAGCAATGGAATTTTATGAATGCCCATCCATGCGGTAGGTCCACCATTTGTAAAACAGGCCGTTTCATTGGCTTTATTAGTCCTGATTCCTGTGACTAATCAATTTGCTATCAGGGAACAAGGGGACAGGGTTCCGGGGGAAAAGCACGGTTTCGATTGCTCCTACAGGTTTGCTTCGGTACTGCAGGTTAACTGATGCCCGGCTCAGAAAGACAATTTCCATACACGGCCATGTCAGATTTGAAAATTCCTAACAAGACACTTTAGTCATCACCTTCGTGCACAAAACATCCATTGAACGATTCAAATAATTGTCGCTGAGGCCAATTTTGTTTTTCTTCGTTACTCACAGCCAAAGATATAAATTCACATTTTATATTCATCCAATGTCTGCCATGTTTATGGTTGACGTGATGACGTCGTCGCTGCTCACGCTGGTCCCTGTGCTAGTCCGCATGTGAAGTAGGTCCGGATAACCCGGATGCAACCTGTACAGTATAGAGATGGTCCATGAATAGGCATATGCGAACGTGAGTCGATTTACCTTGAAAACAACAGTCGGACATCTTGGACGCATTCTCCAGTTCTCATTATACCTCAGTGTCAGGGAGATGATAGGAGAAAACCTCTTTGCGTCACGGGAGTTGAAGGAAGAAAGGATAGAGGTACTTTTGAGGAGATGGGAAACTCCATTGGAGTCGTATTATAACGCCCACTGTGGATGTTGCCCATGTGTCGTCAATGGGCCGTGCGGTACATTCTGCCATGTGTCGTCAATGGGCCGTGCGGTACATTCTGCCATGTGTCGTCAATGGGCCGTGCGGTACATTTTGCCATGTGTTGTCAATGGGCCGTGCGGTACATTTTGCCATGTGTCGTCAATGGGCCGTGCGGTACATTTTGCCATGTGTCGTCAATGGGCCGTGCGGTACATTTTGCCATGTGTCGTCAATGGGCTGTGCGGTACATTCTGCCATGTGTCGTCAATGGGCCGTGCGGTACATTCTGCATTGTGTCGTCAATGGGCCGTGCGGTACATTCTGCCATGTGTCGTCAATGGGCCGTGCGGTATATTCTGCCATGTGTCGTCAATGGGCCGTGCGGTACATTCTGCCATGTGTCGTCAATGGGCCGTGCGGTACATTCTGCCATGTGTCGTCAATGGGCCGTGCGGTACTTTCGGCACGATTGCTTCAAGGAGTGAATGGGAGTCAATTGGGTGCTACAGTAGCTCAAAAACCCAACATTAGCATGAATTTCATGAACAAGAAGTACAACATTTCAGAGATATAAGATAATTGTGACATTGCATACTTTTGAGGAAAAGAGGCAGGTTTCTCGAGTCATACCTTGACTTGGAGAAGGGATCGCGTGACGATTAGCTTCGCAACCGCGTGACGCAACATGACAACGTGAATGCGATTGGTCGACAGTCTGCTGGGTGCGGCGTTATACAGTACGTACCTCCATTCCGTTCCCTCATTCATTGCCATTCAATGGGATTCCTATCTCCTCCTTTCTCTAACATCTCTGGAAAGGATATTAATCTGTCAGTGTACTGTTTGCTTTGCGGACGATTGAATGAAATATATACTTTGTCATCGTGACGATATAGATGGCTAGTCCCAGTCGGTATTAGATAGAACGGAGTGGCCACGCCCGTCTGTGGGGAAAACAGCCTGTGGTTACCTAGGTTAATCCACTGGCTCACAGCAAATACTTGATTACAAATACAAATCCAATTACAAAACTACATTTCAGAAAAGTACAAAACAAAAGACTGCTGTTAAACATTGCCTGCTCCCGAGCGTTCTCACTACTTTGAATCACGTAATATTGTACAGCTTCCCTCGTCCCCCTTTTCATGACGGTGTTAGCAGTCACGTGAGTGAGTGATTGCGACTGGAACATTAAGCTAGCCAAGACCAAAAAACACGAACCAACGGACTATACAGCTACAAGTAGTGAGTGGAGCTACAAGTAGTGAGTCTTACCTGTGATGAAATGTTTTGCACACACATAGCTTTGTGTAGCCTACTCGGACACTTGGTCCCAACATTTCCAACTCCCCCACGCCAAATAGCCTGAAGCCACAGGGCTCTTCTCGCAGGCTCTATTTCCCTACATGGGAGCATTGTGAACCATAGATTGGGATTTTTGGCCTGGTTACATGTACATTGAACAACACAGTGGCTTTTCAGCGTGTTTCGTTATTTCTGTATAAATTCAAAAGCGACAATGAATTTAGCTCTTTACACTGGGGTTCAATAGGAAATCATGTTTGTTTTCCCCAATTTGTTAGCGGGGTCAAGGGGAATTCCTTAATATTATGTGTGATCTGAGTGGGCATTCTATGTTGGATGTCTTGTTTGTCTATTTCTATGTCTGGCCTGATATGGTTCTCAATCAGAGGCAGGTGTTAGTCATTGTCTCTGATTGGGAACCATATTCAGGTAGCCTGGGTTTCACTGTGTGTTTGTGGGTGATTGTTCCTGTCTCTGTGTTTGCACCAGATAGGGCTGTTTTGAGTTTTCACATTTATTGTTTTGTTAGTTATTTAATGTATAGTTCCTTTATTAAAGAACATGAATAACCACCACGCTGCAGTTTGGTCCGCCTCTCCTTCACCACAGGAAAACCCTTACAGAATCACCCACCACAACAGGACCAAGTGGCGTGGTAACGGGCAACAGCAGGAGAGGCAGCAATGTCTGGACTATACTACTTGGGAGGAAATAGACAGGTGGGCGGTCGACCCAGGAGGAGTGCCGGAGCCCGCATGGGATTTGCTGGAGCAGTGCGAAGAGGGGTATAGAAGAATGGAGTTGGAGAAGCAAGCACGGCGGTGCGGTAGGAAGCCCGAGAGTCAGCCCCAAACATTTCTTGGGCGGGGGCACACAGGAAGTGTGGCGAAGCCAGGTAGGAGACCTGCGCCAACTTCCTGTGCTTACCGGGGGGCTAGAGAGACCGGGCAGGCACCGTGTTATGCTGTGAAGCGCACGGTGTCCCCAGTGCGGGTGCATAGCCCGGTGCGGTACATTCCAGCTCCGCGTATCGGCCGGGCTAGAGTGGGCATCGAGCCAAGTGCCATGAAGCCGGCTCTACGCAGCTGGTCTCCAGTGCGTCTCCTTGGGCCGGCTTACATGGCACCAGCCTTGCGCACGGTGTCCCCGGTTCGCCTGCATAGCCCAGTGCGGGCTATTCCACCTCGCCGCACTGGCAGGGCGACCGGGACCATTCAACCGGGTAAGGTTGGGCAGGCTCGGTGCTCAAGAGCTCCAGTGCGCCTGCACGGTCCGGTCTATCCGTCACCACCTCCACGCACCAGCCCTCCGGTGGCAGCCCCCCGCACCAGGCTGTCTCTCCGGCTCATCCTTACAGGTGCTCCCGCCTGTCCAGCGCTGCCAGAGCCTTCCTCCTCTCCAGCGCTGCCGGAGTCTCCCGCCTCTCCGATTATGCCAGAGCCTTCCTCCTCTCCAGCGCTGCCGGAGTCTCCCGCCTGTCCAGAGCTGCCGGAGCCCCTCTGCCCAGAGCTGCCGGAGCCCCTCTGCCCAGAGCTGCCGGAGCCCCTCTGCCCAGAGCTGCCAGAGACCCTCTGTCCCGAGCAGCTGCCCCTCTGTCCCGAGCAGCTGCCCCTCTGTCCCGAGCAGCTGCCCCTCTGTCCCGAGCAGCTGCCCCTCTGTCCCGAGCAGCTGCCCCTCAGTCCTGTGTCATTAAGTAGGGTCGCCGTGGCTAGGAGGCCACGGAAGCGGACAAGGTGGGGGACTAAGACTACGGTGAAGTGGGGGCCACGTCCAGCACCAGAGCCGCCACCGCGGACAGATGCCCACCCAGACCCTCCCCAATAAGTTCAGGTTTTGCGGCCGGAGTCCGCACCTTGGGGGGGGGGGGGGGGGTACTGTCACACCCTGACCATAGTTTGCTTTGTATGTTTCTATGTTTTGGTTGGTCAGGGTGTGATCTGAGTGGGCATTCTATGTTGGATGTCTTGTTTGTCTATTTCTATGTCTGGCCTGATATGGTTCTCAATCAGAGGCAGGTGTTAGTCATTGTCTCTGATTGGGAACTATATTTAGGTAGCCTGGGTTTCACTGTGTGTTTGTGGGTGATTGTTCCTGTCTCTGTGTTTGCACCAGATAGGGCTGTTTTGAGTTTTCACATTTCTTGTTTTGTTAGTTTATTCATGTATAGTGTCTTTATTAAAGAACATGAATAACCACCACGCTGCAGTTTGGTCCGCCTCTCCTTCACCACAGGAAAACCCTTACAATGTGAGTATCGACTCGCCATATGGGTGTGTTCTAGACAAGTATGCCCATACCATCTACTGGCTGATTTGGCGAGCACGTAATTGTTTCAAAATGATGAAATTTGACATTGGATTATCCCTTATCGCCAGTGACGAGAGCCTTATAAGTATGACAAGCGCCTACACGATTTCCTGATTTCACAGATGGACCACTTAGAAGTTAAGTCGTGGTGAATTTTTATTTTATTTTACCAACTGATAGAACATGGGCATTTACCAGAATGACAGGAGTTTTCATGATTTTTTTATTTTGACTTCTGGGGGTGAATTATCCCTTGAAGATATCAACACACAGACATATGAAGAGAAACAAAAAGATTAATTGATGAATTGATATTTTCTGAGTGTGTGATCAATGATTGAAGAGGTTCCTTCTAGCCTATTTAACAAAACAAACAAACTGGTCTTGCTATCGACCTGTGTCTTTGCTTACTGTATCTCCAGATGCACTAATGCTCGAGATAATGCAACTGATGGTCGAGTGTACACGCCAATATGACCTGTCACTGCTGTTACTGTTGGGTCAGAGGTTAAGGTCCAAGGAGGGAGACGAAGCGAACACCATGTGACAAACAGCTGACTTTGGGCAAGTAACGTCAATGAATCATTTGTAAAAATGTATTATTTTATATATATATCCCTTTTTACAGTAACATTTGTCACAAAGATATTTGAAGTAACTAGACCTCTAAAGATAAGCAGCTCTGTGGCAAGGGAAAACTCTCTAGAACAAAGAAACTTAAAGAGGAACCAGACATCCTCTGGTTCATGATGTACACTAAATGTGCCAATATTCACAGTTTATAGTATTAAAAATCATGTAATAGTGTCTTGTTTGTAGTTGAATAGAGTTCAGGGAGGAACAGGTTAAAGACACACATATTGTAAATTACAGTACGTAAGATCAACCACACACACATATACATTTGCACACACACACACACACACACACACAATGATGACGCCAGAGGGGATGGCTCTGCTTTTTTCCCCCCCATTGTTTGTAACTCATTTTGTACATAATGTTGCTGCTACCATCTCTTATAACCGAAAAGAGCTTTTGGTCATCAGAACAGCGAACTCACCTCGAATTGGACTAATATTTTTTTTCTTTAATGAGTCGGACAAGAAGGATATACCGCTTTGTCGAGACAAGGCCCAAATCCCGTCATCAGGGTAAAGAAAATACAGAGAAAACGGGGGGGGGGGGGGGGGGGGGGGGCGGGGTGCCTTGTAAGAATTTGCAGACGAGTATGTAAACCACCACTTCCTTCCGTAATATAGGCCAATGTGCAATCATTGGAAAACAAAATGGACGATCTACGATTAAGACTATCCTACCATGGGATGTTAAAAACTGTAATATCTTATGTTTCACTGAGATTTGGCTGAACGTTGACACGGATAATATAGAGCTAGCTGGGTTCTGCCTGTTTAGGCAGGACAGAGCGGCAACGTCTGGTAAGACCAGGGGTGAGAATGTGTGTCTATTTGTCAATAACTTCTGGTCTAACTTTAAAGAAGTCTCGAGGTATTGCTCGCCTGAGGTAGAATACCTCTTGATAAGCTGTAGACCACACTGTCTACCAAGAGAGTTCTCATCTATATTATTCGTAGCCGTCTATTTACCACCACAAACCGATGCTGGCACTAAGACCACACTCAACGAGCTGTATGCCATAAGCAAACAAGAAAATGTTCTTCCATATGCAGCGCTCCTAGTGGCCAGGGACTTTAATGCAGGCAAACTTAAATCAATTTTTACCTAATTTCTACCAGCATGTCACATGTGCAACCAGAGGAAAAACAACTCTAGACCACCTTTACTCCACACACAGAGACGCATACAAAGCTCTCCCTGGCCCTCCATTTGGCAAATCTGACCATAATTCTATCCTCCTGATTCCTGCTTACAAGCAAAAAATAAAGCAGGAAGTACCAGTGACTCGCTCAATACAGAAGTGGTCAGATGACGCGGATGCTACGCTACAGGACTGTTTCGCTAGCACAGACTGGAATATGTTCCGGGATTCATTCAATGGCAATGAGGAGTATACCACCTCAGTCACTTTCTTCATCAATAAGTGCATTGACGAATTCGTCCCTACAGAGACTGTACATAAATTTCCCAACCAGAAGCCATGGATTACAGGCAACATCTGTACCGAGCTAAAGGCTAGAGCTGCCGCTTTCAAGGAGCGGGACACCAATCCGGACGCTTATAAGAAATCCCGCTATGCCTTCAGATGAACCATCAAACAGGCAAAGTGTCAATACAGGACTAAAATTGAATCCTACTACACTGGCTCATGACACTCGTCGTATGTGGCAGGGCTTGAAAACTATTACGGACTACAAAGGGAAACCCAGACGCGAGCCTACGAGATGAGCTAAATGCCTTTTATGCTCGCTTCGAGGCAAGCAACACTGAAGCACCAGCTGTTCCGGACAAATGTGTGATCGCGCTCTCCGTAGCCGATGAGAGCGAGACCTTTAAACAGGGGAACATTCACAAAGCCACGGGGCCAGACGGATTACAAGGGCATGTACTCAAAGTACGTGCGAACCACCTGGCAAGTGTCTTCACTGACATTTTCAACCTCTCGCTGGCTGTAATACCTACATGTTTCAAACAGACCACCATAGTCCCTGTGCATAAGAAAGCGAAGGTAACTCACATAAATGATTACCGCCCCTTACTTCGGTAGCCATGAAGTTACTTCGGTAGCCATGAAGTGCTTTGAAAGGCTGGTAATGGCTCACGTCAACACCATCATGCCAGAAACCCTAGACCCACACCAAATCGCATACCGCCCCAACAGATCCAAAGATGATGCAACCTCAATCACACCCCACACTGCCCTTTCCCATCTGGACAAAAGGAACACTTACAGTGCCTTGCAAAAGTATTCGGCCCCCTTGAACTTTGCGACCTTTTGCCACATTTCAGGCTTCAAACATAAAGATATAAAACTGTATTTTTTTGTGAAGAATCTACAACAAGTGGGACACAATCATGAAGTGGAATGACATTTTTGGATATTTCAAATTTTTTTAACAATTTAAAAACTGAAAAATTGGGCGTGCAAAATTATTCAGCCCCTTTACTTTCAGTGCAGCAAACTCTCTCCAGATGTTCAGTGAGGATCTCTGAATGATCCAATGTTGACCTAAATGACTAATGATGATAAATACAATCCACCTGTGTGTAATCAAGTCTCCGTATAAATGCACCTGCACTGTGATAGTCTCAGAGGTCCGTTAAAAGCGCAGAGAGCATCATGAAGAACAAGGAACACACCAGGCAGGTCCGAGATACTGTTGTGAAGAAGTTTAAAGCCGGATTTGGATACAAAAATATTTCCCAAGCTTTAAACATCCCAAGGAGCACTGTGCAAGCGATAATATTGAAATGGAAGGAGTATCAGACCACTGCAAATCTACCAAGACCTGGCCGTCCCTCTAAACTTTCAGCTCATACAAGGAGAAGGCTGATCAGAAATGCAGCCAAGAGGCCCATGATCACTCTGGATGAACTGCAGAGATCTACAGCTGAGGTGGGAGACTCTGTCCATAGGACAACAATCAGTCGTATATTGCACAAATCTGGCCTTTATGGAAGAGTGGCAAGAAGAAAGCCATTTCTTAAAGATATCCATAAAAAGTGTTGTTTAAAGTTTGCCACAAGCCACCTGGGAGACACACCAAACATGTGGAAGAAGGTGCTCTGGTCAGATGAAACCAAAATTGAACTTTTTGGCAACAATGCAAAACGCTATGTTTGGCGTAAAAGCAACACAGCTGAACACACCATCCCCACTGTCAACCATGGTGGTGGCAGCATCATGGTTTGGGCCTGCTTTTCTTCAGCAGGGACAGGGAAGATGGTTAAAATTGATGGGAAGATGGATGGAGCCAAATACAGGACCATTCTGGAAGAAAACCTGATGGAGTCTGCAAAAGACCTGAGACTGGGACGGAGATTTGTCTTCCAACAAGACAATGATCCAAAACATAAAGCAAAATCTACAATGGAATGGTTCAAAAATAAACATATCCAGGTGTTAGAATGGCCAAGTCAAAGTCCAGACCTGAATCCAATCGAGAATCTGTGGAAAGAACTGAAAACTGCTGTTCACAAATGCTCTCCATCCAACCTCACTGAGCTCGAGGCGTTTTGCAAGGAGGAATGGGAAAAAATGTCAGTCTCTCGATGTGCAAAACTGATAGAGACATACCCCAAGCGACTTACAGCTGTAATCGCAGCAAAAGGTGGCGCTACAAAGTATTTACTTAAGGGGGCTGAATAATTTTGCACGCCCAATTTTCCAGTTTTTGATTTGTTAAAAAAGTTTGAAATATCCAATAAATGTCGTTCCACTTCATGATTGTGTCCCACTTGTTGTTGATTCTTCACAAAAAAATACAGTTTTATATCTTTATGTTTGAAGCCTGAAATGTGGCAAAAGGTCGCAAAGTTCAAGGGGGCCGAATACTTTCGCAAGGCACTGTATGTGAGAATGCTGTTCATTGACTACAGCTCAGCGTTCAACACCATAGTACCCACAAAGCTCATCACCAAGCTAAGGACCCTGGGACTAAACACATCCCTCTGCAACTGGATCCTGGACTTTTTGACGGGCCGCCCCCAGGTGGTAAGGGTAGACACTGATCCTCAACCCTGGGGTCCCACAGGGGTGCGTGCTTAGTCCCCTCCTGTACTCCCTATTCACCCACGACTGCGTGGCCAAGCACGACTCCAACACCATCATTAAGTTTGGTGATGACACAACAGTGGTAGGCCTGATCCCCGACAACGAGACAGCTTATAGGGAGGAGGTCAGAGACCTGGCAGTGTGGTGCCAGGACAACAACCTCTCTCAATGTGAGCAAGACAAAGGAGCTGATCCTGAACTATAGGAAAAGGAGGGCTGAAGAGCGGGTCATGAGTTTCAATTTCCTTAGAGTCCACATCACCAACAAACTGTCAAGGTTCAAACACACCAAGGCACACCACGACAACACCTTTTCCCCCTCAGGAGACGGAAAAGATTAGGCATGGGTCCCCAGATCCTCAAAAAGTTATACAGCTACACCATCGAGAGCATCCTGACCGGTTGCATCACCACCTGGTATGGCAACTGCTCGGCATCTGACTGTAAGGCGCTACAGAGGGTAGTGTGTACGGCCCAGTACGTCCACTGAGGCAAAACTTCCTGACATCCAGGACCTATATACTAGGCGGTGTCAGAGGAAGGCCCAAAAAATGGTCACATTTTCACCCAAGTCATAGACTGTTCTCTCTGCTACCGCACGGCAAGGGGTACCGGAGCACCAAGTCTAGGACCAAAACGTTCCTTAACAGCTTCTACCCCCAAGCCGTAAGACTGCTGAACAACTAATTAAATGGCCACCTGGACTATTTACATTGATCCCCGCCCCCGTTGTTTTTACTCTGCTGCCACTCACTGTTTATTATCTATGCATAGTCACTTTACAAATGACCTCGACTATCCTGTAACCCCCCACACACTGACTCGGTATCGGTACCCCCTGTACCTAGCCACGTTATTGTTATGTACATTTCTTTTGTTACTTTTTGATTGATAGATTTTTTTTACTTGGTAAATATTTGATCAACTCTATTTCTTGAACTGCATTGTTGGTTAAGGTCTCGTAAGTAAGCATTTCACGGTAAAGTCTACACCTATTGTATTTGGCGCATGTGACAAATAACATTTGATTTGACACACCCAGCTAGAATATGGGAATCACTGCCCAGAATATTAAATATTTAATCAGTCATAAAACTTTCATTAAAACTCTCTCTGTGCTCTCTCTCTATCTTTGTGCTATCTCTCTCTATGTGCTCTCTTACTCTGTGCTCTTTCCATCTCTCTCTCTCCATCTCTCTCTCGCTCTCACTCTCTGTGCTCTCACTTTCTTTGTGCTCTCTCTCTCTCTGTGCTCTCTCTCTCTGTGCTCTCTCTCTTTCTCTGTGCTATCTCTCTCTATGTGCTCTCTCTCTCTCTCCATCTCTATCTCGCTCTCTCTGTGCTCTCTCTCTCTCTGTGCTCTCTCTCTCTATGCTCTCTATCTCTCTTTGTGCTCTCTGTGTGTGCTCTCTATGTGTGCTCTCTCTGTGCTCTCTTTCTCTGTGCTCTCTCTCTGTGCTCTCTCTCTGGCTCTCTCTGTGATCTCTCTCTCTGTGCTCTCTCTCTGGCTCTATCTGTGATCTCTCTCTCTCTGATCTCTCTCTCTCTCTCTCTCTCTCTCTCTCTCTCTCTGTGTGCTCTCTCTGTGTGCTCTCTCTCTGTGTGCTCTATCTTTCTCCTTGCTCACTCTCTGTACTCTATTTCTGCTCTCTCTTTGTGCTCTCTCTCTCTCTTTCTCTCTCTCTCTCCATTTTCATCTCTCTCTGCCTGTTTGGGTGTTTGAACTGTACGACTCTGTCTGTTTCTTTTTGTGTCGAACACTTCTCAGAAAGCCACTCAGATAGTGGCAATTATCGAATTCATTAAGATCCTAACACAATTGTCAAAACACATTAGCAAAGGAGCATCATTAAAAAGTTTAATACATTTTAGAGAGAGGTAACCAAATATAAGGCAAAGAGCCATCTAACTGAATAGTGAGCATTCTTTAAATTGGAATACTAAATTCAGGGCTGAGTTGTAGTATTTGCTATTTTCCGTCACTCAAATGTTGTATTTAGACACGGACATAAAAAAGGCTTGGCCAAACCTACAAAGCCTGAAGTACGAAAAAGAACAAGATGTTGCTAAGACATATCTTCTATTTATTATTGAAAAAGTAGCTTTCCAATATAAAGTCTTTGACAATACAACACAACTCGGTAAAACCCATTTCAGTTATCATTTAAGGTGTGGGGGGGGGGGGCATAGACTATGAAAACCCCCCTTTCTGCAAACACATACTGAGCAAATGATCACAAAAGGTAAGTATATGTAAGTTCAGCCTTGTACTTTCTGTCATTTGGCTACCTAAAACCCAAAGAGTGAACTCATTATCAATCCCGAGAGAGCATCATGTTTTTTATGATTATTATTACTTTTGACTTTTTTTTAGGGGGTAGATCAGCTTTAATATTGCAGATAGATTGTGGCTTCTATCATGCGTTAACAATCCGCTTCATTGCAGCTTTAAACTGCTGCATCAACGATCAACGCAGCCTTCAATGGTGGGTCGAAACCCTCAAATCTTTCAAAATCTTTTCACCGTGTGGGCATTCTTCCTGTGCTGTGCGTCAACCCAAGAATTTCATTATCTGAAACATCATTTATTGATGGATGCAAAAGGAAACTCAACATTATATTGATGAAAGATGAATTTCCACAGTCATGGAAGACCTCTCTTTTTTGCCTCTCTCCATCAGCATATGGATTCTGGTTTTGATTGAATATAACCCTTAGTGTTTGGAGAGAGCAATTATTTTACTACCTCAGCTACGAACAGACAGAGCGGGGGGAGGGGGAGAGAGAGAGAGAGAGAGAGAGAGAGAGAGAGACGCATCTCCAGTCACCCTCATCCAACCCTCCGCCATGCCTGAATGCCGCCGGGGGTGGAGGAAGAAGAGCAGGCGGAGGGAGGACTGGGGAGAGGAGGAGAGGGAGGAAGAAGGGGGGGATGAGGAGGGGGTATACATCCCCCCCCATCCCCTGGAGTCCAGTCCTCCTCTCCTCTTCACCTCCATCCATAATTCAGGAGGGGCTGCTGGAGGCCGGGCCTCTCTCTCTACTCTCCCAGCCCCAGAACAGGGCCCCGTGGGGAGGCAAGAGCACGCACCGAGAGCCCCTTGGGCTACAACCACCACAACCACCATCACTGCCTTAGTGCTTAGACTACCCCCAACACCAGCACAACTAAATCTTGTATCAGCACTCGTTAGCTTGGTCAAAAATCTGGATGGGAAGGTTTTATATTGAAATACATTGCTTTTAATAAAGCAGTGATTTAGATATGATTGAATGCATACAGTGCTTTAAAAAAAGAGAGTCACATTCATTTCCTCAATCTAACTGCGAAGTGTCACTATAACTCAATGGCAGAAATGAAGGTCTAAGAACATGATTGGAACATGACCAGCCGAGTTAATAAAATGAGCAAAGACAAAATATGTTGTGAATGACACTAAGTTCATCAAGATCATTAAAGATTGCTATTACACACAGTATTATTTAATACATATTCTGTTTATCACAGCAATCAGTTCAGTTCCCTTTCCTCAAAGAAATACCTTGCTTCGTTCTGCTAAGCGATCCTTTCAAACACTACCGAGTCTGTGTATTAGCCACATACACACACACACACATACACACACAAGTGGTCTGTGAGTGAGTCTCACTTATACACACAAGCAGCGTCTTGCCATCCAGCTGTGTTTCTTTAAACAACTCCCAAATCTCCCGCGTGGCTTTCCTCTGGTGTTACTCTCGGGACAGTGGGGATTCGCCCCAGGTAGGTGATTGTAAAGCCCAGCGGGACTGGGCGAGATGCTATCAGAGCATGTTTCAGATCCAGCCCGGATTATCAGGGGCCATGCAGAGAGCACAGAGTACCGGTCATTACCATTGATTTGGCCACGCCGGGAGTCAAAGACAGACAACGGGAGTGGAATGGGCCCAGTCAAATAGAGTGTGTGAGTGAGTAAGATGAAAAAGCGGCACATAAAAATGTAATACCTTTAAGTGAGGCCTTTCATAGGCTGAGAGCAGGGCAGAGGAGGCTAATGCAGAGCTGATCCACTGTTTTTAGTACTGGTTGATGTGTCTTGACCCATATGTGTTATCTATAAAGATATGGATATTTGTATGAAAGAGTGTGTCTCTGCGTGTGTGTGTGTGTGTGTGTGTGAGTGAGGGGGGGGGGGGGGTGTATGTGTCCGCCTGTGTGTGTGTGTGTGAGTGAGAAAGCATGTATGCATGTCCCAGTGTGTGTGTGTGTGTGTGCGCGTGTGCGTGCATGTGTGTGTGTGTGTGTGTGTGTGTGTACGTATGTATGTATGTAATTATTCTGTGTATGTAATCCAGGTGGAATTCTTGTATTTTCCCCTGTGGAGATGGGAATAATTTTTATTGTTGATAATATTGAATCATCTCTCCCCTTTCACAGCGCGAGGCTTGTTGACTTTTCTAGACGGTTCAGAATTTAAAAGTTCATTTTTTTTATGACTTGCATGTTTGTCATTTCCATTGAAACCTGATTTCACAAATGGAAGAAAACAAATACAATTTGCTTAACAAAGTACTTTGTGAACAAGACTTTTGATTTCTGTCAATTAGAGTCTTTTTGATATGCAAAATACAGAATTGTTCTAATAAACTGTGGCTTGAGGATATGGAGACACTGTATTTACCATGGACATGCTGTTGACATGTAATAACACTGTGTTTGAGTTACCAGCCAATACAAATCTAATATAACATTTTCAATTTAGAATATTCAATATATATATACACCCCCCCCCCCCCCCCCCCCCTCCACACACACACAAATACACCAACCACACACACAGAGAGAGAGAGAGAGAGAGAGAGAGAGAGAGAGAGAGAGAGAGAGCCAAGCCAAAGGAGGAAGCAGCTCTGAAACCAGCAAACACAATTGCTTTGCAGAGGCAATGCGATAGAGGAGGAGAGGGAGGGGCCTGCTGTTTGCCGAAAGCTATTGTTTCCCAACTGGGAAGGGAAGCCTGGTTTGTTAGGTTTGTTTTTGTACGGGGCACAGAAAGTGGTGAGAAAGCAGGAAGATAAGAGACTTGCCCATCCTTTATGACAGCTGGTGCCCTCGGATAGGTCTCCCCCTTTTCCTGTTGCCCTGTGCTCAATGGTTCCCACCGTGATCTGATCATGACAACCTGGCTGAAAAGCTATGGACCACTCCCCAAGTTGAACAGCCTCAAACATACCTCAATCTGCTGCTATGTGTTGAGTGGTGTCTGCATCATTACATTAAAGTGAAATATGTATATTGTACAAATTAGCAGTACACATAATGTAGACCCTAACCACAGATCTAGCATCAGTTTACCCAATCCAGACCTTGAGCCTGAATCAGTTTGTAGTAGAAACTTCTATTTGCTCCTAATTATTTCAACAGACATTTTCTCTTATTCACCAATACAATCTGTGACGCATGATATACTGTCATACTCCCACACACCTACACTCTCAATTGAATTCAAATCAATTCTAATATGTTTCAATGACATGACTGTTCAGGGTGGAATAATGCTGCCAAAGCAGTTGATAGTGGTATTTTCACTCTCTTTCTCTCGCAACTCTCCCTCCCCTTACTTCTACTGCAACTCTTCATCCAAAGGATTCATTTATCTGTCTCATTCACCGACAGACAGACACGCACAAGCACACACACACACACACACACACACACACACACACACACACACACACACACACACACACACACACACACACACACACACACACACACCTACTGCTTCTCTCTCTCCCTCTATCATTTTCTCTTGCTCTCTCTGTCGCTTTGCCTCTGTGCCCGATCCGTCGTCACCGTGGTTCCCAGGCCTGCGCGGCTGTCAATCAAACGGACCAGGCATCTTCGCTCTGCAGCTGAGCCAAGGCCACATCAGCCCACCTGTCAATCACTCCGCTCAACATCCCTTCTCCCCCTACCAATCCCCCTGTCCATCTCTCACTCAGATACCCCCCAGCATCAGCATCAACACCCTTACACCGCCCCCCCATATCAGCATCAACACCCCCAACCCCCCTCGCCCTGCTAATTTCTCAACCACCCCATATCAAAATCAACCCCCCCACCCCTCATCGCAACCCCCCACACCCGTGTAATAATGCAATCTCTCCTCTTCCTTTGCTGTGGCATCAGGGGATTCTTCTCTCTGATAGCACACAGTGTCTGTTACAACACGGGTACGACCTGTTATGACAGGATAATGACATGTTATGATGCCATTACGATGCATTATAACAGTTACCGGTAGGCTATTCTAATTTTTTTTCCGGCGCCGACAGAGATGGCCGCCTCGCTTCGCGTTCCTAGGAAACTATGCAGTTTTTTGTTTTTTTACGTGTTATTTCTTACATTAGTACCCCAGGTCATCTTAGGTTTCTACAAGCATTTCGCTACACTCGCATTAACATCTGCTAACCATGTGTATGTGACAAATAAAATTTGATTTGATTTGATTCGGATTGTACAATATGATGGAATGCATGGTAATGAGTTACTGCAAAGTCAGATGATCACATGTTTTTTACTTATTCATAAAAAAAAAAAATCTCTCTTCAAGCTGCTTACGGTGAGATTTTACTGCGATCCGATGTAAAAATGCTTTTCTGGAAATTGCTGTGAGATTGCGTCATGTTGTCGAACTTTCATCACGTCCTATATATTGCAAGAGTCAAAGATAATTTGGGTGATTTTTAGGTCATGGGAAGGGAGCACCAATTCAGGAAGTTTACTGTAAATATACTCTCTATGGCAACAAAGAAAACCCAACAAGGCTTCTACTAAACTATGAAAAAAATATTATGGTAAAGCTGCATTCTGTAACATTTCCACAAACAAATATCTATAATACCATTGATCCAAGCAATCTTCATATTGTATATGTACATTATCCTTATATGAGTATACAATCCTTTTATGACCCTTATACATAATGCTTATTAGGAACATGTTACAACCAGCAATTCACTTGTAATCAGTGTCCAATGTCACAATTCTGACAATCTATGCAAAAAAGGAATCTTAATAAACTAGATCAGTAGCCAGGTATGAAAAAGTATATTCTTTGAGGGTGGAAGATGGAATGAGAACGAGAGAGAGGAAAAAAACTAATGGTGGGGGGGCGAGAGAAAAAACTGAGAGAGAGCAAGAGAGAAAGTAGAGCGAGCTGGGAGAGAGAGAGAGAGAGTATGTCATAGGGCGAGATACAAGGGAGAGAGAGGCATGTCCATCTCTAAAACATTTTCTTCCCTTAAAAACCTACGGCATAATGAAAAAAGACATACGGCTCGAAGAAACGCTGTATAGAAGCACCAATGCTATATAGAAGCACCCTTATTTTAAGCAGTATAGGCTATAGGTTCAATACTGCATTCAACAACAGGCCAATCTAACTTGCCTACGAATGCTATACAAACAATTTGTCTCAGGCCTGTCCTTCGTTTGCAATAAATTAAATTTCATACACATTTTTTGTGCCGAAATCCAATTCAACATAATGTGCTCGTCTCACACCGAACAGAAATGACAAAACATGGTCTCTTTTTTTCTGATAGCTTTCATGGGAAAATAGGCCTCAAGCTACAGACCGCTCACTCACTCATCATACAGTAACTACTGATTACTGTTATTACCAGGAGATCAAACTCAACAATTTCTGTGTTTTGAGAGAATGCTTGAGGCTGAGAATGGCTAGAGTTGAAAGTACATGCCGTTTATACAGTGCAGTTCAGGTGGTGATGGGCATTGCAGTCCAACATGGGACTAATAGACAGCCATCAACCATGGGAGCTACTTGTTGAACTACACATCAATTACACCTTAGCGACATATTTATAAAGCATCTATTATGCATTAGTAAGGCGTACTAATGCATTAAGCAGTCTTGCATGAATGATGGTTCAGTCAGTGTGGCATGAAACACAAGTCTTTCAGTGTAACGCAGTTAACCAGTCACCACTCCAATACATTATTTGACCATAAGACACATCATACTGGTTCAGTGTACACTTTCACAATAGGTTGTTCTCAATAAGACGTCACAATAAGTTGCAGAGCGGGGGGGGGGGGGGGGGGGGGGGGGGGGGGGGGGGGGGCAAGGCAACCCGCAGCTCCTCTAAACCCATTGACAACTGCTTGCCGTTTTCAAGGGATTGTTAAATAAATGTGAACTACTTTGGTTGTGATATCATCATCCCCACCTCTTGCAGAGCATGGTCACAACTACACATCTCTGACTATTCCATGCGCACGTTCAGCTCTATCCTCAGGAGTTATTTCATGATCAGTACACCTCAACTGATCATGTCATTTCAAATACGTAAAAAGGTAGCCTCTCTCTCGCTCAATATTGGCCACCATTAATTGGATATTTGAGTGATTTAAAATAAAAGTGAACTATAATTGACAAGTGTGAGTGGTTTAGGTTAATTTGTGGGATCTGCCTATCAAGCAGCAGAAGGGCACATTTGCCGATGTACAGTTAGCTGATCATGTTTACTTTGCAAGCTACCAGTAGAAACTTTGTACAGTTGGCTAGACCTAATGTAGTTTTTTCTCCAACCAACGTAGGCCTACCTAGCGAAGTTAGCTAACATTATCATCACGATTGCTGCTGACAGACATGATAGGCTACATTGATTGATGGACCACGTGAAATTGGCTAGCTAGCTAATAGATCTCGTCAACATGGCTAGTTAATTAACAAGACAACTTTCAGGGGATAAACTAGATGGCTATATCCAAATATTGTTTGATTTGCTTGCCATCTACAGTGGTGATGACAATAGTCCGACTGACCATTTTATCAGGAAGAGGACTTGCCGATGTCAAGCTCTTTCCAAAAGCCTAATATCGGATGAAGCAAGCCAAATGACACACGGATCTGAAAGAGGCTACCCTCACGTATCTGAAATGACATGATCAGTTGATGTTTACTGATCCTGAAAAGCATGCAGTTACCTGCGGTATAACTCAGATGATAGAGCTAAATGTGGAGTAATCTGAAATATTTAGTTCTGGCTATGCTCTTCAAAATGTGATGATATTCTAATCAAATAGGTATAACCTTTATTGGTCCCACTTTAATTGAAGTGAAGCTTATAAAGGCTTCCTAAAGCCTTCATAATGCCTTCGTAATGCCTTCATAATGCCTTCATAAGTACTGCGACTTCATGTAGTGTCCGTTTAATACTTGAAGTGAGACACCTCCGGTCATTCATAACACATCCATAAAGAATCTATATCACATAACGCTTTACTGACTCTAAAGTCAGACACCTTTGGTCATCTATAACACATACATAATGCCTTATATCATATCACGCTGTACTTACTATAAAGTCAGACACCCTTGCAGTGGTGATTTTAGCATGTAAATCTTGGTGGGAAAAAAAAACAAGGTCGAATCATGATGACATCAGTGATCTTCATGTCGTAGTTCTAGAAAGAGGTTTCGAATTCCCGAAGTACAATTCCAAGTTGGATGACCGTTCAAAAGATATTTTGCCAGTCAAGCTCGTTTTTTTCCAAACTTCCCAGTTGTCTTGAACTCACTGAAGTCAGATTTCTCAGCTCCGAGTTAACAGCTGTTTTGAGTACAGCAGAAATCATGCTGGATTGACAGCATGGCCAATGTTGAATGTTGATCACTTTAAGCTTGGAAAAGAGACCCTTAAACCCAAAATTGGGACCACACACCCACTCCACTGAATAGCAGGCTAGTGATTGCTTTGCAATGCTTTGCAGTTAGCCACTGATTCCTTCCAAACCACTCATTGTTGAATTTGCAATTTTCAACTTGTTGTGTAATGTTTTTGTCCAATGGCCGATGAGCACCGACACATTTTATTCAAAATTTCTCTTTATTATTTATCTTCATATGACAAGGATTTAAAAGGATTTGCGAGTAGATTGTCGACTTGATTCATGATGATGACTGCTAGCTAAGATTTTGAAAGTATGAAAGTTGACATGGTCAGTCCATTCATAGCTACTGTAGATATAACGAGATCTGACCTAATTCTATCTGTGGCCAATGACCTTGAGTCTTCTTGGATGGGAACTTCTAATGTAACTCTATGGCAGCACCCAAGGGGCTTGAATTTTCTAGCTCTACCCTTAGATTTGGCAGTGACGTAGTGTCCCCATGAGTGACAGAACACTTAGCCGATCACGGCGCAACTAGAGAACATTACCAACCCCTACGCTCCGTATTTTCCGCTGGCTGCCCCGCCACCACAGAAAGCACTGAGCTAGGCTGAAACTCCTGCATTTTGGAGCTGCCTTACTCAAGAAAGCAAAAAAAAGACCATGTTTGTATGGAGGCTTCATTAACTAAATTAATATTTTAATTTAGTTTTTTTTTTTATTGTTCACAAACTGATATGTGATATGTATTATTGCCAAAATAACATGCAAAATAATTTGTTTCACCTTTACCTGCCATGAACGACAGGTTGCCACTGCTACCAATGTATTTTGCTCTGCATGACTGCACTTTAGACTGTGTCATCCTGCAGCACAGCATTTGGGGGGGGTCATGTCCAATATTTACTATGCACCCAAGAGGGAAAGAGTTTGGGCCATCCTAAAAATGTTTTAGAGTCCTATAATATAACACACACAGAGTGTGGAAACATTAGGAACACTCTTTCCATGAAAGACTGACCAGGTGAATCCAGGTGAAAGCTATGATCCCTTATTTAGTCCATTTGAATCAGTGTAGTTGAAGAGGAGGTTGACAACTTAAAGGAGGATTTTTTAGCCTTGAGACAATTGAGACATGGATCTCGTATGTGTGCCATTCAGAGGGTGAATGGGCAAGACAAAAGATTGAAGTGCCTTTGAACGGGGTGTGGTAGTAGGTGCCAGGCGCACCAGTTTGAGTGTGTCAAGAACACTCAAAAGGCTGCTGGGTTTTTCCACGCTCAACAGTTTCCCGTGTGTATCAAAAATGGTCCACCACCCAAAGGACATCCAGCCAACTTGACACAACTATGGGAACAATTGGAGTCAACATGGGCCAGCATCCCTGTGGAACGCTTTTGACACCTTGTAGAGTCCACGCCTCGACAAGTCAAATCAAATCAAATGCTATTTGTCACATACACATGGTTAGCAGATGTTAATGCGAGTGTAGTGAAATGCTTAATTGACACTGTTCTGAGGGCAAAAGGTGGTGCAACTCAATATTAGGAAGGTGTTCCTAATGTTTTGTGCACTCAGTGTAGACAATTCAGCAGACACTTTTATGCATGCATGCATCTTAGAGCCATGCATGCATACACTTTTAAGTAAGGTTGGTCCAGGGAATCGTGCCTACTTTCCTGGGATTGCCATGCTCTACCAAGATGCATGACAATGATATAAATGCTTTGTGAAGCCTCAATTTGATTTGATTAATAAAGCCTTTATTAAGAGGTGCTTGTGCGACCCCTTTTTTTGTGTCATATTTGACCTAGTGGGTTATGTCACATTTTACATTGGTGGACATATCACACAGTTATGCCACATTTATGAACCCTTTAAAAAAGCATGACATTATGATTTGTGACACATTTATGTAGTGTTTCTGAAGGCTTTATGAAGCCTTTATAAGCAGCACATAACTTAAAGTGGGGCCCTTTTGGGGTCAACAATTCCTTGAAAACGGCATGTAGTTGTTAATGTGTGTGTGTGTGTGCGTGTGTGTCTGTGTGTGTACAGTGCCTTCAGAAAGGAAGGCCTTTTTCCACATGTTGTTGTGTTACAGCCTGACTTTAAAATGGATTACATTTAGTAGAATTGTTTTGTCACTGGGCTACAGATAATACGCCATAAGAGAAATGATCCTTTTCAGAATTTTAACAAAATTAATTTCAAATCAAAACATGAAATGGCTAGAGTCAATACGTATTCAAGATCTTTGTTATGTCAAGCCTAAATAAGTTCAGGAGTAAAAATGTGCTTAACAAGTCACATAATAAGTTGCATGGACTTTGTGTGCAATAATAGTTAATAGCAATAATAGTTTAACATGGTTTTTAAATGACTACCTTACAGTATCTCTGTGCCCCACGCAATACAATTATCTGTATGGTCCCTCAGTCGAGCAGTGGATTTCAAACGCAGATTCAACCACAAACAACAGTGAGGTTTTCCAGTGCCTCGCAAAGGACACCTATTGGTAGATGGGTAAAAATTTAAAAAAGCAGACACTGAATATCCCTTTGAGCATGGTGAAGTTATTAATTACACTTTGGATGGTTTATCAATACACCCAGTCACAAAGATGCAAGCATCCTTCCTAACTCAGTTGCCAGAGATTAAGGAAACTGATCAGGGATTTCAGAATGAAGCCAATGGTGACTTTAAAACAGTTACAGAGTTTAATGGCTGTGATAGGAGAAAACTAAGGATGGATCAACAACATTGTGGTAGTTACTCCACAATACTAACTTAATTGACAGAGTGAAAAGAAGGAAGTCTGTACAGAATTAAAATATTCAAAAACATGGATCCTGTTTGTAACAAGGCATTAAAGTAATACTGCATAAAATGTGGCAAAGCAATTCACTTGTTATCCTGAATACAAAGTGTTATGTTTGGGGCAAAAGTAATGCTCTCCATATTTTCAAGCATAGTGGTGGGCTGCATCATGTTATGTGTATGCTTGTAATCGTTTAAGACTGGGGAGTTTTCAGGATAGAAAATAAACGGAATGGAGCCTAGCACAAGCAAAATCCATCAGGAAAACCTGCTTCAGTCTGCTTTCTAGAAAACACTGGGAGATAGATTTACCTTTCAGCAAGACAATAATCTAAAACACAAGGCCAAATATACACTGGAGTTGCTTAACAAGAAGACAGTTACAGTTTTGAGTTAAATCTACTTGAAAATCTATGGCAAGACCTGAAAATTGTTGTCTAGAAATGATTAACAAAAATTGGTTGTTGATCATTTCTAGACAACCATTTTCAGGTCCTGACAGAGCTTGAAAGATTTTGAAAAGAATAATGGACAACTGTTGCACAATCCAGCTGTGGAAAGCTGTTAGAGACTTACCCAGAAAGACTCACAGCTGTAATCGCTGTCAAAGGTGCTTTTACAAAGTATTGACTCGGTTGTGTGAATACTTATGTAAGTGAGATATTTCTGAACTTCATTTTCAATAAAAATTTGCAACAACTTCTAAAATAATTATCATTATAATTATCATTGGGTGTTGATGCTTGTTGATGCTTGACAAAAAAAATGAATTAAATGTATTTTGAATTCAGGCTGTAACAAAACTAAATGTGTAATAAGTCAAGAGGTATGAATACTTTCTGAAGCCACTGTATGTCTGTGTGTCAGTCTGAAAACCTGAAATTAGAATGACTCTGACTGGCGGTGAGTCATCATCGTCATGGCGTTTAGCTGTCCGTTCCCGAGGGAACCAGGTTACCGTCTCTACACTGAGGGGATTTTCTATTTTTCTATTTGAAAAGAAAAAGCCTGTGCACACACGTGTACACGCGTGCATGCACCCACGCACATACACACACAATCTCTAGGTTGAATTACACACGTGCATTTGTACACGGCGACGCATTTCAAACCGAGAGTAAACATACATACCAATATCTATGCCTGTCTGATATTCAATGAGCTGGTGCTGTCAAAAGGCAGGCTATGTAGATGAGCATAAATGGCAATACTGCAAACCCCACTCGCAACGACCTACGTGATATGACATGGCGTGATGCACTGTAAAATGCAACATGTCTGTGAATTTGTGTGTCATAAACCGTCTTTCTACGTAGAGTACCAATACTGACAGTACTCTAGTGATGATGTCAAAAAGCATGTTGTTGCTCAAACACATTTCTGAAGGGGTTACACCTGAACCTTTTTAAAAGGCCTTCTTTAGAAACGGTTGAATTCATCTGGTCGATTTGGAATTTACGTTTGTGTTGTATTTAGTTTGTATAGTATTGTATTTGAAATTCGGTTTATTGAAATGTGTCCACCTGTGTTTGTGTAATGTATTGTATTGCTTGTCAAAAAAACAAGGTTTGTCTTGAATTAAACTAAACATATTTACACTTTGTAACCCACAACGTTCCATGGTTCATTGAGGTGTATATAGGCTGTGTGCTCCGCCCCGGTCACTCCCTGGGGTGACGTTTTCCCTAGGTACAGATCTAGGATCAGCTCCCCCTTCCCAAATCTCTGATCAGAAATGTTTGTAACTTGTAACTAAGAAACTGTTTATAGTTTAAAAGCCTATAGCTTTCTCAACTCCAAGTGAGAACATTCTGAATGACTTGTTTAAGGGATATTGTATTGGTTGTCAAGATACAGTACATTTCCTCCGTGGACGACAGCTTCTACTGCAAGTTTGGAGGGGCGTACTTTCTAAGCCCTACGTTTTCCTTCCGTGGAAAACATTAATTTGGATTGTTACACAGACTAACAATTGAACAGGTAAGATCAAACCTTATTTCATTTCTTGTGGCGGGATAATTTGGAGTTGAAATTGAAGTTAAGGGTAGGTCTAAAGTGTAAGGTCACGCCAGAAAAGGACATTACAGCAGAGGGGTATCTCAAGAATCAGGTTTGAAGAGTTAGAGAGGTAACTTTGGTGGACTCTGAGTGAGTTCAACTCGGGATAACCAGTCAAACGAATGTGGCTCGCCTTTTAGCCTGGTACATTTCTATGGCAGCCAATCCTTCAGAACTAACCTGAAGGATGTTCTACAAAGCCAGCTAGATCCCACTCAGGGTTTTCTAAAGCTGACCAGCTTCAGTTAGCTTCACATTGCAGCTCAGGCTTCATCCGTACTACGAAGGTGGATATTGCTCGTCTGCCTGCCGCTAACTCTGTCGCACGTGGCTAGTCAAACACCAAACTCTTCATTGGGACAATGTTGAAACATCAATCCGTGGGCTGGTCAGTGCCCCATTTTCATTAGTGCCGAAATCAAAACGGAAGAAAAGTTATCTTTCATTTTCAGCAGGCTATGGTGTGAAACGGGCTTTTAGAAATGGCGTCTTTATTACATGACTTATCGTTAATGCCGTCTTTGGTGTGCCTATGAATGGATGCACACCTTTTCCCCCCACCTCTATCGATAAAATAATTTCATCATAACAACAATAATTGAATTTGTCATACAAAAGTTTTACGGTGCATTCTGTCATTACGGAATAATGTGATAGTTATTTTACAATTTCACCATGTTTTAACACAACCATTTAAAATATATATATATATATACAGTACATGCATGTATATTTAATCGGCCTTCTTCCTCGAATAAAGGGGGATGACGATGCAATTTTAACAACCTCTGTCATAGTATGAATGAAGCCTGAGCTGGAATGTGACGCTAACTGAAGCTGGTCAGCTTTAGAAAACTCTGAGTTGATCTAGCTTGCTTTCGTAGGGTACCCCTCAGGTAGGCCGTGAGCTACGAAAACAGAGGACAGCTTGGTAAACCCGGTGAATTGTGGGTAGTGTAGTCTTACTGTATCTCTTTGGTCCATCCTCCAGGCAGAAGGAGAGGGTCAGGGTGGCGTCCTCCTCAAAGAACTCTGTGGCAAACGCATCCCACCACAGACTGTCACTCTCCTGAACGAGAGAGAGAGAGAGAGAGAGAGAGAGAGTGAGAAGAAAGTTGATCAATAATTCAAACACTTCTAATATTATCACATCATTTTCATTGTTGTACAGAACATATATCTTTTTTTAAATCAAAACAACAGATTGCAGACTATTTACGCAGTCCCACAATCTCATTGCTCCATGGTAAGTACAAAAACGTACATTTTCACATCCGACAACCAACATATGTCACGCATCAACCCAGGACATCCGCCACTGTATACATCATGATATTGAAATCACTTTGTAAATACTAGCAGGCTAAATGTTGCACAATTTCACCTGTCACTCTGGGGAACATGACACTGTCATTTACCAGATCATGTACCTTAACTGGGGACGACCCCGGCGTGACGAGTGATGTTGATTTCACCCGACATGTTATGACAGACCGAGAGGCTTTCATTCGTCCCTTCACCGAGGGATCGCTAGTCCCTCCCAGATGTTCACAATTATCCATGTCAACATCGCCTAGTGTCAAGTCCAATAAGTGCTGACCCCAAGGGACTTAATGTGCTTCATATCTGCAGGTCTGGGGCTAGGTGTGTCCGTGTGTGTGTGTGTGTGTGTGTGTGTGTGTGTGTGGAATAAGGATGGCTAAATGGGAAGGGAGTGGAGGAAGGAAAGGAACTAGACCACCTGCAGTTCATTTAGGAGGTGAATCAATATGTGCTCATGACCTGGGAAGAGGGCATCCGCTGGTCAAATATCATCAAAATCCCTGGGTTAGAGACTAGTGATAAGCCTATGATAAGGTACTTTAAGGGCTGGGATCAATTGCAGATTGAGGTAAACTGCACTGCTGGTTCATTGAGAATGTTAAGCTGTATTGGAGGTGTTACAAATGTTGTAAGCAACACACCCTAAGTTGATCCTGGTGCAGACATTGTCATTGGATATTGACACAAAACCATACTAGAAGTGTGATTTCCAACTTAACTCAGGGTCCTTTTTCAGGACCCTGTCTTTCAAAAATAATTGGTAAAAATCCAAATAACTTCACAGATCTTCATTGTAAAGGGTTTAAACTCTGTTCCCCATGCTTGTTCAATGAACCATAAACAACTAATGAACATGCACCTGTGGAATGGTCGTTAAGACACTAACAGACGTACAGACGGTAGGCAATTAAGGTCACAGTTATGAAAACTTAGGACACAAAAGAGGCCTTTCTACTGACTGTGAAAAACACCAAAAGAAAGATGCCCAGGGTCCCTGCTTGTCTGTGTGAACGTGCCTTAGGCATGCTGCAAGGAGGCATGAGGACTGCAGATGTGTTCAGGGCAATAAATTGCAATGTCCGTACTGTGAGATGCCTAAGAAAGCACTACAGGGAGACAGGACGGACAGCTGCTCTTCCTCGCAGTGGCAGACTACGTGTAACAACACCTGCACAGGATCGGTACATCCGAACATCACACCTGCGGGACAGGTACAGGACGGCAACAACTGCCCGAGTTACACCAGGAACGCACAATCCCTCCATCAGTGCTCAGACTGTCCGCAATAGGCTGAGAGAGGTTGGACTGAGGGCTTGTAGGCCTGTTGTAAGGCAGGTCCTCACCATACATCACTGGCAACAACGCCGCCTATGGGCAGAAACCCACCATCGCTGGACCAGACAGGACTGGTAAAAAGTGCTCTTCTCTGAAGAGTTGCAGTTTTGTCTCACCAAGAGTGATGGTCGGATTCGCGTTTAGCGTCGAAGTGTAACACCGAGGCGGGATCGATTTGGAGGTGAAGGGTCCTTCATGGTCTGGGGCGGTGTGTCACAGCATCATCAGACTGAGCTTGTTGTCATTGCAGGCAATCTCAACGCTGTGTGTTACAGGGAAGACATCCTCCTCCTTCATGTGGTACCCTTCCTTCAGGCTCATCCTGACATGACCCTCCAGCATGACAATGCCACCAGCCATACTGCTCGTTCTGTGCGTGATTTCCTGCAAGACAGGAATGTCAGTGTTCTGCCATGGCCAGTGAAGAGCCTGGATCTCAATCCCATTGAGCAAGTCTGGGACCTGTTGGATCGGAGGGTGAGGGCTAAGGCCATTCCCCCCCAAAATGTTCGGGACCTTGCAGGTGCCTTGGTGGAAGAGTGGGGTAACATCTCACAGCAAGAACTGGCTAATCTGACATAGTCCATGAGGAGGAGGTGCACTGCAGTACTTAATGCAGCTGGTGGCCACAGCATATACTGACTATTACTTTTGATTTTGCCCCACCCCCCTTTGTTCAGGGACATATCATTCCATTTATGTTAGTCACATGTCTGTGGAACTTGTTCAGTTTATGTCTCAGTTGTTGAATCTTGTTATGTTCATACAAATATTTACACATGTTAAGTTTGCTGAAAATAAACACAGTTGACAGTGAGAGGACGTTTCTTTTTTTTTGCTGAGTTTATGAAAAATGATACTCATCTTCCAATTTCAAGTCAAATTTAGTTTATTGGTCGAGTACACAGTTTATCAGGTGTTATAGCGGGTGCAACGGAATGCTTATGTTACTATGTAACGGCCGTCGTTGGTGGAATAAGGTGAGGACCAAGGTGCAGCGTGATAAGTGTTCATGATTTTTAATATAATCAAAACTGAACACTAAACAAAATAACAACTAAGAAGACCGAACAAACGAACCACAAAACAGAAAATAAACCCCCCCCCCCCCAAAAAAGGCTACCTAAGTATGATTCTCAATCAGAGACAACTAACGACACCTGCCTCTGATTGAGAACCATACCAGGCCAAACTCAAAAACCAACATAGAAACACAAACATAGACTGCCCACCCCAACTCACGCCCTGACCATACTAAAACAAAGACAAAACAAAGGAACTAAGGTCAGAACGTGACATACTAGCTCCTAACAATGCAGTAAATGCAGTAAAATGTCAAGTACACAAATAATACAAAAATATATAATAATCTTGAAATGCTGGAACAACATCGGAGTAGCAGCAATTCAAATGCAATCTACTGTATACCTATACACACCGGATGAATTTACACCAGATATACTAAGAATGACAGGTACAGAAGTAGATATAGTAGAGTGAGCTATGTCAAAATGCAGTGTATAAATGTGCAGTGTTTTATAAGTCAAATGTAATGTACAATTTCCGCACGGTCACATATTTGCACCACTGCAAATTTAGAGCACGCCAACTGTGTTTCTTCATTTTGACCCAGATACCCCCACTGCTGTACCATCACTGCCTTTTATCAGCACACATCAAAAGCTCAATGAGTCATGAACTGGGACTGTTAGTAGTGATTACTAACTCAACAGGAGTTTCTGTGTTGTGTGTAACTGGGCTAGTACCAGGCAACTGGCAGTGGATGGATTCTGCCAGGGGACAGGAGGACACCCACTGGGCACAGATGTCAGTTCAACATCTAGTTTTGATTTACATTTGGTTTGGTTGTCAACTAACCTCCACTGGGACAGCACTGGATGAGCTGGCTGAGAAGTGCGTGTGCATGTCTGAGGAATGTGTGTACGTGAGAGAGCGCAATAGAAAGAGAGACAGAGACAGAGAGATATTGCATGGATAAGTGTTTATCTGCATGGCTGTCCATATCGTTGTGAATTTAATTTATTGTATTTTTATGTGTGTGTGTGTGTAAGTGCATGTGTGTGTGTGTGTGTGAGAGAGACATTCTGATTTGTCACACTCACCAGGCTGAATGACCTCAGTAGACAATCCTGTCCTGTGAGGGGCCTCCAGGGAGTGGCAGTAAAGCCAAGGGTCAACAAGGCACTCTTTCCCTTCCTCTCTCTCTCTCTCTCTCTCCTTCTCTCTCTCTCTCTCTCTCTCTCTCTCTCTCTCTCTCTCTCTCTCTCTCTCATTCATTCACCTTATCTCCCTCTCTCTGTCTTCACTTCCTCTCTCTCTCTCTCATTCTATCTCGCTCCCTCTCTCGCTTTCTATCTCTCTCTCTCAACGACAAGCCTCTCCATTCAATAACACTTTCAGTATGGTCGGCTGCTTTAACTTGAACTTTATTGCCATTCAACAACATTTATGGTTTTCGTGTTGTAAATGGCTAAACATTGTATCACATTTCCAAATACAGTTGAAGTCGGAAGTTTACATACACCTTAGCCAAATACATTAAAACTCGCTTTTCAACCACTCCACACATTTCTTGTTAACAAACTATAGTTTTGGCAAGTCGGTTAGGACATCTACTTTGTTCATGACACAAGTCATTTTTCCAAGAATTGTTTACAGACAGATTATTTCACTTATAATTCACTGTATCACAATTACAGTGTGTCAGAGGTTTACCTACACTAAGTTGACTGTGCCTTTAAATAGCTTGGGAATTTACATGTATTTGGCTAAGGTGTATGTAAACTTCAGACTTCAACTGTACATACACACAGTAGAAGTCGCTAGTTAACATACACCTTAGCCCAATACATTTAAACTCAGTTTTTCACAATTCCTGACATTTAATCCTACTAAAAATTCCCTGTCTTAGGTCAGTTAGCATCACCACTATATTTTAAGAATGTGAAATGTCAGAATAATAGTAGAGAGTAGGATTAATTTCAGCTTTTATTTATTTCATCACATTCCCAGTGGGTCAGAAGTTTACATACACTCTATTATTATTTGGTAGCATTGCCTTGAAATTGTTTAACTTAGGTCAAACGTTTCGGGCTGATTTCTTTTGATTTTCCCATCAAAGAGGCACTGAGTTTGAAGGTAGGCCTTGAAATACATCCACAGGTACACCTCCAATTGACTCAAATGCTGTCAATTAGCCTATCAGAAGCTTCTAAAGCCATGACATAATTTTCTGGAATTTTCCGAGCTGTCATTTTCCGAGGCACAGTCAACTTTGTGTATGTAAACTTCTGACCCACTGGAATTGTGATACAGTGAATTATAAGTGAAATAATCTGCCTGTAAACAATTCTTTGAAAAATGACTTGTGTCATTCACAAAGTAGATGTCCTAACCGACTTGCCAAAACTATAGTTTGTTAACAAGACATTTGTGGAGTGGTTGAAAAATGAGTTTTAATGACTCCAACATAAGTGTATGCAAACGTCCGACTTCGACTGTAGAAGGTAAACATTTTGTTAGTAGTAAAATGAGGTAGGAGTAGAACACGTAGACAATGATGTTTTCCTGTAGTGCGTCGATGAAAGGCATTGCTTAGTCTGTCTTCGTAACCTTTTCCCTTTGTCAAATAACAGGCGAGGGGATTTAATACATGTCAGATGTCCTATTCCATAAAAACTTGTGGGATTACTAGTGGAAACATCCCTTCAACATCCTCTTACTTAAGCTCCTGCTACTTTAGAGAATGGATCTCTATGTTAGTGAGTCAGTTTCGACTCAGTATGTTCCATTCAGGAGGTCCATTGACATTTTGCTCTGGCATTCAACCATACAAACAGGGCCTCTGTTTCAAGAAAGAGCAGAGCATTCGGCTGCTGCTTACATCACTGTAAGTACTGTACTGTATGTGCATGGCAGTGTTTCCCCTAGTTTGATTTCCAGGCGGGGCGCAAAGGCCTCCAAAGCAACATATAGGTCTTCTGGTATCAAAATGTTGAATTGGAACCAAAATAATAATTTTTCCTGAAAATATTTTAAATTGCAATCCTCATGTGTATTGGTATAATACATAGACTGTGTTTGACTGTATACCGTAGTTCTGATTTATGTTAGATACACTACCCAGTCAGGTCAGCTGCCTGTATGCAAATAAAACATTTATATGCACATTTTAGCAGACACTCTTATCCAGAGGGTTCCTTGCTCAAGGGCACATTGACAGATTTTTCACCTAGTCAGCTAAGGGATACGAACCAGCGACCTTTCACTTCATGGCCCAACCCCTTAACTGCTAGGCTATCTAGGCTAGGGCAGATGCCACCCGAACCAGATTTATATAAAACAATCAGCACTTGACAACTCTGCCACACTTCCCTCTTTCTCTTTAACATCTCATCTAAATCTATCCCATGCAACAGCTCTCCAGACCAGCTTCCTCCTTCTCCACCTCCATGCATCGCTGGACAGGAGGGGAAACTCTCCACACACTCATGTCATGCTTTCATTTACGCTACCTGACTTCCTGACTAGCTGACAAGCCAGCGGTGCTATGCTAGCTGGTGTCAACCACCACAGATCAGTGGCAAGCTGCAGGGACCTCAGGTGAACTAACACAGCAGGTTATCCTCCCTGACGCCTGCCACTGCCAGCCAATAAAGCCCTATTGATTTGAACAGATAGTTCCCGTCTAGAGGGATTTATCAAATTTGTCAATTGGAGTGGGTGATAGTGTGTGTGTGTGTGTGTTTATTTAATTTCTTTAATTAACTAGGCAAGTCAGTTAAGAACAAATTCTTATTTACAATGACGGCCTACCAAAAGGCAAATGGCCTCCTGCAGGGACATGGGCTGGGATAAAAAAATATATATATATAAATATAGGACAAAACACACATCACGACAAGAGAGACACCATAACACTACATAAAGAGAGACCTAAGACAACACAGCATGGTAGCAACACATGACAACACAGCATGGTAGCAACCCAGCATGGTAGCAACTCAACATGGTAGCATCACAAAACATGGTACAAAAATTATTGGGCACAGACAACAGCACAAAGGGCAAGAAGGTGTCTGTGTGTGTGTGTGTCTGTGTGGTGGGGGGTAGTGTGTGTGTGTGTGGTAGTGTGTGGTAGTGTGTGGTGGTGGGGGGGGGGGTGTTTGTGTGCGTGCGTGCCTGTGTGTGTGTGTGTGTGTGTGTGTGTGTGTGTGTGTGTGAAGCGACTAATCACATCACAGCGGGCCAAGCGGGCATGGATTTATGGGATAGCTAAAAGATTAGTGGGACACCATAGTGAGGATTGTCTGTAAATAACAGTAGACTTAAGGCTCCTATTCACACACACTTATAAATAGATGACGCACACGCACACACACACACAGTCCTGTACACACAAAGTCACAAACACATAATGAGTGCATACACACACTCACTAACAGTA
Source organism: Oncorhynchus clarkii lewisi (assembly GCF_045791955.1). Lineage (NCBI taxonomy): Eukaryota > Metazoa > Chordata > Actinopteri > Salmoniformes > Salmonidae > Oncorhynchus > Oncorhynchus clarkii. The sequence continues at coordinate 38,998,226 of NC_092177.1, read as the reverse complement.
ACACAGAAATTAGCACACACACACAGGCACACTTACAACACTCCATGAAGTGAAGAACAATGTCAATACATTTCAATCTGACGCAATAATATTCCCAGCATGCTTAAGTTACGGGGTATTTTCTCCTTCCTCCGCTGGTCTATTGCACGAGAGTGGCCTCCGAGTGAGTGGGTGTGTCTGGGGCCTAACCTTGGTGAATTAACAACCTCTGCAATCCCATTGAAATAGTGAATGGATCAGACCCTGCATCTTTGACAATGAGAATTATACTGTAGAAGACCCTGGGGCTACGAAGCAGAGTGGCTTAAGTGTCTGAAAGACACAGTCATGATGCAGAGAGAGCATACTGTATATGTGTATAAAGTGTATATGTGTGTAGGTGTGACGAGATACACACTATTCAAACTATGCATTATAATGCACAATTTAAAGTACATTAAATTCAGTATGCAATGCTGATCTATTTTTCTAAATCTGTTTACTGTGGTACAAAGCAGTAAGTAAACATTAGGGATACCACCCTTGCATTATGCAAATGAGTGGAGGTGAACGAAAGAAAAGCCGTGTCCTTGAAAAGCTACTGCCTTCACATGGCCACTGCCCACGATGCACCAGTGGGTCCTAGACAACACAACAGCATGCACAAATTGGACCAATAAACATGCAGCTGTTTGCCTCATCAAACTCAATGCCAGTTTTACTCATAATGCTTTGTGAGTATTGAGGTATCGTTGGTATAGTGTGTAGTTTATCAGCTGATTTCCTGAAACCAGAGTACATTTTTTTCATCAGTGAAGACGAGCGTAGTTGTTATGCCAATACATTTAACTCCAGATGTAACCTGTCTTTCGAAGTCTTTCCTATGTTTCTGGTGGGAATAGTCAACAATGTGGTTTTCTGACATTTTGAGAATTATAGCACCTGTACATTATATGGCCATTTGACATAATTGTTATCGGTATTTATCCCCTACTCATCTGATATGTCAGAGAGAATAATTAGCATTATACAATTGTATGCCATTAGCTAAAATTCAAAATTGTATGCCATTAGCTAAAATTCAAAATTGTATACAAAAACTCTAGCTAAAAGCATAGTGCATAGAATTTAAAAGGTATTGTCAGATATTACTCATACAAATCAGACAGTTTTTTTTTTTGACATGGATGAAACATTGGAGATAATATAAGACAAGTACTGGAAACAATAGAACACAATGAAAAATCTGGTAAAACAAGCCTGGTATTCATAGCTGACTTTGAAAAGGTCTTTGATTAAGTACAATTGGAATGTATATATAAATGACTGGAATATTTCAGTTTTGGAGAAACTGTTATAAAATGGGTTAAAGTTATGTATAGTAACCCTAGGTGTAAAATAGTTAAAAAATGGCTTCTTCTCAGAAAGGATTCAACTGTCAACAAGATTGTCTACTATCAGCATATCTATTTCTTATAGCCATCAAAATATTAGCTATTGTACCAAATATTCAGTTTCTTGGCAATTTCTCGCATGGAATAGCCTTCATTTCTCAGAAGAAGAATAGACTGATGAGTTTCAGAAGAAAGTTATTTGTTTCTGGCCATTTTGAGCCTGTAATCAAACCCACAAATGCTGATGCTCCAGATACTCAACTAGTCTAAAGAAGACCAGTTTCATTGCTTCTTTAATCAGCACAACAGTTTTCAGTTGTGCTAACATAATTGCAAAAGGGTTTTCTAATGATCAATTAGCCTTTCAAAATGATAAACTTGGATTAGCTAACACAACGTTCCATTGGAACACAGGAGTGATGGTTGCTGATAATGGGCCTCTGTACGGCTGCGGATGCCCATTCTTTCAATAACATGGACATTTCTAAGTGACCCCAAACTTTTGAACGGTAGTGTATATATATTTACAAAACAATATATGGGGAATTGGAAATCATGCAGACAATTACATTGATGGAAGCCACAATGTATCTGCAATATTAAAGTTAATCTACCCACTTAAAAAAAAAAAACACAAAAAAAATGGTATGCCATTATTAATGAACTAACAATTTCTTTATTAAAGACATAGAAGGAATCAATTAGGGACAGCTATGTCTGTGGGCTATGTGGCATCAGCAATACAAGCCATGATAATAAAACATCCATATTCACTATGATCATGAAGTACAGAAATTCATAAATAAAAAATAAAAAACATGAACAGGAAGTGAGTGGAATAAGTTCCTGTGTCTCATCTGTTATCTGTGCAACACTGTACCCTGGAAGGAACTGTGGGAACTGTGGGAAAGTGGCAGGAAAAAGGTGGGACCATTGTCCAAGCTTCCTGCTGGCCGGACCAACACCTCATTGTTTGGGCCAAAGATGTTTTTTTTGGAGTTAGACATGTGAACATCCTCTAACAACATCTGATAATAACTAAATTGATTAGCATCAGACCTGGGTTCAAATCATTGCAAACACTTTATCTGTGCTTATTTGAGCTTGCCTGGCTTAAAGAACTAATAGAATAGTCCCAATTCGGCAAACCCCACCCATCTAGCACTTCAGGCAGGCTAAAGCAAACGGCCAAATAATTGAAAGATTTTAAATAGTATTTGAACCCAGGTCTGATTGATTAGCACAATTGTTGGAAACAGAGCAAATCAAGTTTGATAGGCACTGTTTGATAGGCAAGTTTGATAGGCACTGTCTATCATTAAATAACTGTTCATGTTGTCTACTTTTGGCCAGCTAATAGCCTAACCACCAATCAACCAACATTATGGACTAAATGTTAAAATCCAGGATAATTTTTCTGTGACAATATAGGTCAAATGAAGATGCAACACCTGTAGGTACCGTAGGACCTACCTAGGATGGGATTTTGTGTCTGTTTCATGCACTGCTTAAATCACGGAGTAAGTTTTCCACATACTGGTGATTATCTTGCATGGCTGAGGATGAAGGGATCTAACTCTGATAGAAGGTGGAATGTCATTCCCAGATGGGGGCAGTGCAGTGTACAGTATCCTTGAGCAATGGACTGACAACAATCACTTAACGTTCAGTTCCACATTGACCCGTATCCCCCACTCCTGGGCTCTTCATGTAGATCTGAGAAGTATAAGCAATATGGTAATAATCCCAATTTGCCCTCTGATAGACTGGGAGGGGTGGATTTTTGCCTTAACGCTTATACAGTAGCCAATCCGATCAGATCTACACAAATGCCTAGGGGTTGGGAAAAGGGGGGCTAGGGACAAGGGGTTGATTTTGGATTAGGCCACCTGATTACATACAAAATAGACAGTCAGTCAGCCAATGAAAGAGTAAATTATCAGATTTCGCCAAACTAAACACAATCCACCTCAGGAGAGCTAAGGTTCGGGCACACTGGCTAAATCCAGGTGAGTATTTTAACTTCCCATTACTGCTTTTCAACCTGAGCACATCAGATAATGCTGGCCGATGTTAATCTAAGTAGCCCCCTCCATTAAAGTGCTATTGTCTCTCTCTCCCTCTCTCTCTCTCCCTCCCTCCCTCCCTCCCTCCTAGCTTCTCGCTCGCAGCGTTATGCTTTATCCCTCACTCTCCTGCTGAATATTAACAATGTTTATGCTAATGTGCTTACAGCGGCTGAGGTCGAGCAGGCCCCTCCTCTGAATGGTAATCCGACTCCTCATTTGCATATCTGCTTAAGTGTCAGATTCCCCCACAACCCCTAAATCACAGCAGAGGGGTGTGCGTATGTTTATGTGAGTGTGTGTAGAGGCTTCATACGGGGGTCGGTAGCCATAATCAATGCGGTCGAACCTCACGGTCTGTACGCATACGGTCACATAACAATCAAAATCTGTTTTGATTGGTAGGTCAGAAGAGGTTCGCTGAGTAAAATGAAACGTAATAGGACAGTGGCGAGCCATGTGTTGAAAACATATGGCATGCCAAGTGATGTGTTTTAATCGTTAGTGAACTTACATCTTTCATAGTGTATTCCTAGTACAGTAGTTTACAGTTAGTGGTTCAAAGGTGATCATGATGAAGGCCACAAACAAGAGTTTATGATTGTAAGATGATACAATAGAAATTGTAAGCTTACTATGGCTTGTTGATATTTACTCAAATCCAAGTACGTTTTATATGACTGAACCTGAACCGGATTACCGAGAAAATATCAGGGTTGAAAAACATCAATATTCTAATGGCGATATACAGCATTGAACAGTTGGGCAGCATGTATTAGCTAAGAGTCATAACGGCTGTACGATAAGATGTCATGAGGATTGCCATCTAAAAAGGTGAACCTTCACTGGTTCATTTTTAATAGGCTAACATTTTTAGCAACATGCTCGAGAAACTGAACCTCACTTAAAATATCACTTCAGGGGACAAATAGTTTATATGACCTTCAACGTATAGCACAACCCAATGTTTACTCCATCAGTGACCTTAAAGTATGCGTACAGTAACATCGATATTCATCCAGAAAAATGCCATTGTTTACCTAAAAAAACAACACAACAACTTGTACTTGTTTAAAACAGCTTCGTCACCGAAAACAGATTAGGTTGAAAGACTCTGCGATTGCGATTCCGTATTGCTTCCGGAACACATAGTAACACTGCAGCGTATGTTGTTCTCTGGGCCAAACTATTCTCATCATCTGGACAGGGCATGGACATTAGTGACTCATATTAGTTGACTTGCCTGCCAACAACAACTTAATGTCAAAACTAGACTTGAGCTGATTCCCAGCTCCCATGCTCAGTGTTTATTTTGCTGCTGTGTCTGGGGTTTGGTAACTCAACAACAAACATTAAATACACATCCATAAACAAATGTAATTGCAGACCCATCAACATGGTTTCTGTCTGAAATATTTCATAAAGTATTGCATCCCTGAATATTTATTTACATGTTCTAAATATAAAAGGTAGTAGATAAAAAAAGGCTACCTGATTTTTTTACTTTACAAGCCAATATATCGTCCTAGTATTGAATAGTGGTTGGCATGATTCAACAGCCATACACTTACTAATATAACTGACTGCTAGGAAAACGGCATACCTGTGCTGAAAAGATAACCCGCCAAAAAATGAGCCCATCAAATGGGCCCCTATGGGCCCTGGTCAAAAGTATTACACTATGAAGGAAATATGGCATCATTTAGGATGCATAACAAGTCCAACACAGCTATTCAGCTATTTTCATTTGATGGAGTCCAGGTTGCTCGTTTAAAAAGTCACATTTTCTACTTCCTGTTTTGGAACAACATAGGATGGTATAACATTGTTACTTAAAGTACCAGTCAAAAGTTTGGACAAACCTACTCATTGCAGGGTTTGTCTTTATTTGTAATATTTTCTATATTGTAGAATAACCGTGAAGACATCAAAACTGTGAAACAACACATATGGAATAATGTAGTAACCAACAAAGTGTATATATTTTATATTTGAGATTCTTCAAAGTAGCCACCCTTTGCCTTGATGACAGCTTCGCACACTCTTGGCATTCTCCCAACTAGCTTCATGAGGTAGTCACCTGGAATGCATTTCAGTTAACAGGTGTGCCTTGTTAAAAGTTAATTTGTAGAATTTCTTTCCTTCTTAATAAGTTTGAACCAATCAGTTGTGTGGTGACAAGGTAGGGTTGGTATACAGAAGATAGCCCTATTTGGCAAAAGACCACACCCATAATATGCCAACAGCTCAAATAAGCAAAGAGAAATGACAATCCATCATTACTTTAAGACATGAAGGTCAGTCATTACGGAAAATTTCAAGAAAGTTTATTTCAAGTGCAGTCGCAAAAACCATCAAGCGCTATGATGAAACTGGCTTTCATGAGGACCGCCACAGGAAAGGAAGACCCAGAGTTACCTCTGCTGCAGAGGATAAGTTCATTTGAGATCAGCCTCAGAATTTGCTGCCAAATAATTGCTTCACAGAGTTAAAGTAACAGACACATCTCAACATCAACTGTTTAGAGGAGACTGCGTGAATCAGGCCTTCATGGTCGAATTGCTGCAAAGAAACCACTACTAAAGGACCAATAAGAAGAAGAGACTTGCTTGAGCCAAGAAATACGAGCACTGGTGAAAATCTTTCAACAGGACAATGATCAAACACACCTCCAGGCTGTGTAAGGGCTATTTGACCAAGAAGGAGATTGATGGAATGCTGCATCAGATGACCTGGCCTCCACAATCACACAACCTCAACCCAATTGAGATGGGAGAGATGGGAGATGGCAGAGTGAAGGAAAGGCAGCCAACAAGTGCTCAGCCTATGTGGGAACTCCTTCAAGACTGTTGGAAAAGCATCCCTTATGAAGCTGGTTGAGAGAATGCCAAGAGTGTGCAAAGCTGTCATCAAAGCAAAGTGTGGTTACTTTGAAGAATCTCAAATATAAATACATTTTTAACTGTTTAACACTTTTTTGGTTACTACATGATTCCATTTGCATTATTTCATAGTTTTGAGGTCTTCGCTATTATTCTACATGGTAGAAAATAGTACAAATAATGAAAAACCCTTGAATGAATCGGTGGGTCCAAACATTTGACTGGTATTGTATTTTGCATATGGATATTCTGGTGATCCTGCATTGAATAGTCCTGTATGGTCCTGTTTCTGCTGGTATTTACCTGATATTTACTCAGAAATGTATGGTTAAAGGTGGTGCGTTCTGTTACTTATTTCTACATAGTATCACCTGGTACCATTTTTAACAAATACCAGGGAAATAACTGAATGAAAACAGAATTAGCAATATAATTGTTATCTTCGCTGCAGTTCAATGATAGGGCCAATTGAACAGACTTTGGGACAACATCAAGTCAGCCAGGCACCAGTTGAATAATCAAAGGATTCACTCTGCTATTTGTTGTTGTGGATATTGTGGAGGACTCTTCCAAAGGCAGGATACCAAACACTAACAAGACTTTGGCTACGTTCCAAATGGCACCCTAGTTCTTATACAGTGCACTACTTTTGACCAGGGCACACAGACCTCTGGTCCAAAAATAGTGCACTGTAGGGTATAGGGGTGCCATTTGGAATGCAAACTTGGTGTCTGCAATGTTTTTCTCAGACTACATAGCCAAGAATAGTTTTAAGGTAGATTGAATCCACCGTTTCCCGCACGCTTTCATTACAGCCGGATGACATTTACAACATGCATAGAATTTTCCGTTTTGATAGCCATGCACTTAATGTATAATTAATTACAATATAATTTCTGTAGGCCAATGGAACATCTGGATGGGAACCAAACATGGAAAGGTTCCGTATTGAATTCCTATCAGATATAAGTAACCATTGCCAATATTTACAGCGTTAACAATGCCCAGGTAACAATAGTGAAGATTCAATCTGTTCACATGGATCATTCTATTTCAAAAACAAATGACATTCAAGGCCAAGTAATACTGAGATAAATATCATGAATAAAGTCCTTTAGTTTTCATGAACAACCCAAAAAATTTCTGCCTCTTTTTTTGGTGGCGGTTGAGAGATTCAAAATAATAATTACATCGTAAAAATGAATGAAAACAAAATGCTATTAACCACCAGCATGGCTGGAAGGATGGCTATAATGGCAGTAAATTGGTGGATTGTATGGTCGGTTGCTGGGAGTTGTTGCCGGCATGGTATCTGCGGTACAGGAGTGGAAGTCCACAAGGGTTTGGACTACTCCTGTTGAATAATGAATGAATGTTGTGCCATGGCATCTCTGCAACATTGCCTTGGCCTTGTACTGTACTGTACTAACTTCAAATCTACTGTACAGTACAGTAGAGTACTGCATTGTACTGATCTATACTTTACTACTCTACTTTATTGTACTATACTGAACTATGCTGATCAAATTTGTGAAACAGGCGTGTATGATCGGTTCAGATTTGGAAGGACCAGACTTCAATGTCCGTGGACGTCTGGTGTCGGTCGGTGCTCATTGGGTAAGAGGGCTGGATACAGTAAAAGGAAAGAGAGGGGCCTCATGGGTAGGTGTCAGTAAGAGCCGGGAGAGTTACATTAACTAGAGAGAGGAAGGGGGGGGGGGTTGCCCATTCTGTTTTCACACTCTTGCTATGACCACAACGCGACAGAAAGAGAAAGAACACAGTTATGAGCAGAACATAACAGTTTGCCAGTGGAAAGGAGGACCAACTGTGGTTTGCGACGACTATGTACTCCCATTGTAGCCAGTTCAGTTGCAGTCATTCTGTTACAGGTTTTTAGGTCGTTCTTTTACCGATTTGGTAACATAGTTATGTATTTAATCACTTAATAAATCATAAACCAAACTGTTATCAGTAAGAACACTATAACTACATTCATTGGTAGGTCTACCTTTACTTGTTACTTCTGTGAACTTTCATTATCCTCCCTCCTCATGAGGGAGAGAAATGAGAAAATACAGTATCTTAAAGACGTGGGTTTTTGATAACAGAATGACAAGACACTCAGCAATATTACAAAAAGGCAAATCATTTCTGCAAAACTAAATATAAAATGTTGATATTAGTGGGCAGGGGTCTTCAACATTATTGAGTTTTGATGTATTTCTAATACCTTTTAAGACTTTTTCTGCTAGATGTTTTCTAGGAGCTATTTTTTTTTTTTCATACGTTTGACGAAAAATTTAAGCCTTCGCTTCTTCAACATTTTTAGGATGGAAAATGGTTGAAAAAAATGTATATATGCCTACGTTTTTCAGAAGCGTTCATTTGATACGAAATTTGATGTGCTCCTATGAACTTCACATGTTGGTGCTTATGGGGCTTTTTGCCCTATATAATTATTATTATTGTTTTTTTTTTTTGGGGGGGGGGGGGGGGAATACTGTGCCATAACAAAAAATACACCTCACAGAAGTTCATCTTAAATGGTATTTTAAAACAGCACTGTTTACTGCAATTGTTCATCATTGGCAAACATCCCATGTGTGATTTTTTTAAAACAAATTAATCAAATTGATAAAAAACAACTATCTCTAAATACATGCCTGTAACCATCAATCTGTATCAATCTGCCATGTTCAATACTTGAGAATGCTATAGACTGACCCAATCAGAAACCCAAGGTCACACACCTGATAGTCAAGTTACATCCTTCTTACATGTTCTGAAACACTGTTCTTTTTCCAGAATGCACTTGAATAGATTTTTTGAAAGATAAAGACAACTGACTTACCTGACAAACTAAAATAACAAACTTTTGTTGTTACTAATGATTTATAATTGTTTGTGTTCCAGGCTGGTATTTCAAACAAAGTATCTTACAATGGCAATGAAACCAAAACTTACTGAACTGAACACATTTCCTTGCTCAGTCCTGTTGAACATGATCGCATATCCAAACAATGAACCATTCTTCTTGAAAATATATATTTTTTTGTCAAATGTTCTGTCCTTTAACCATGCAATTTAGGAGGAAAAACAACTCCACTTAATATAGGCTATGACATACTGTACTTGGAAGGTTAGGCACATGTGCAACATGAACACATCTGTACTTACAAATGTGACCACTTTCCAGGTTAAACCACTGAGCCGACCCAAACACACATACATTTATCACTGAAAACAAACATCCTAACACCTTCAAATAACGGGGCAACCCCGTTCTTTGCCTGAACCTTGTGCCGTTACATAGGGTCCTATACTGTGCAGAACTCACCTCAGTACGAGATTGTAGTCGTTTGTTCATCTCGTAGATCCTATACTCGGGTTGGACCATGTAGGGCGAGTGCCTTCTGTAGAAGGGTCCGAATGGGGAGGAATAGAACGGGTCGTGGGGAGGGTTCGACATGTTGAGTTCTTGCCGCGGTTACAAGCTGCAGAGCGCAATATCAACATCCACGCAACGCACATGGAGTGCGACGCTCTTAACGACGCCGTGGAACCAGCCGCTATACAAGGCTGAGCTACTCTGCACGTTGGGCTGACTAGTTCGCTGCTATAGCGGGGAGGTGACGGTGGGGAGGGGGGAAAGGGAAGGGGGTCTGAAAGGCAGGGTAGGAGGGAGGGAGCGAGCGAATGTTCATTGGACGGGTTTGAGAGCTGCATGGCTCCAGTATAAGGGTCGTTACCTGCTTCTATCATTGTTTTGGAGTCGACCCAAGTTGTATTCAGCAGTTTTTGTTTTCGGGGACATCTTCTTTGTTACCAGTATTTTCAAGCCCTTATAAAGCCAATGTCTGATTTAGAGCAGTTCATTTAATAATTGCACACTGCACATCCAACAAATTCCCTTCACTGACAATGTAACCCGAATAGTTGTTCAACCTAAACTGCAAATACATATCTCGATTAAGTAGGGAAACATGATAACAGAATAACCCACAATAGATGGAATATGTGCAAAACGAAAATGCATCTTACATGCAACTGTGGATGACACACCAACGGCCTAGTAATGCAACAGCAATACAACAGACCAAATAAGCAACTGCTTCTGTGTCTAAAGAAACGGTCAGTTTGATATGCAGCCCTGTGTTATGACGTTTCGTTGATTACATTGCTATCAATAATACTCAACCTGTACAGAATTTCAACAAACCCATAAGAATAACTTGACTATACTTATTTGAATGGTCTACTGAGACTTCTGTCAAGTCGGCCAAAATGTCAACGTCATAAATAACAATAATGATCTGTTCATTGTTCCTCATCCAGACTATGAAGCCTATGTCCCTCTTGAATACTCAACTCAGTGTGATCAAGTATACACCCTTCACTGCACTGATTTCCCAGCAAGAGCAGTCTGTAGGGTAGCACCATGGTGTAGCTGGAGAACAGCTAGTTTCCATCCTCCTCTGGATACATTGATTTCAATACAAAACCTAGGAGGCTCATGGTTCTCACCCCCTTCCATAGACTTACACAGTAATTATGGCAACTTTCGGAGGATGTCCTCCAACCTATCAGAACTCTTGCAGCATGATCTGACATTTTCTTCACCCAATCAAAGGATCAGAGAATGAATCTAGTACCGAAAGCATAAGCTACAGCTAGCTAGCACTGCAGTGCACAAAATGCGGTGAGTAGTTGACTCAAAGAGAGAGAAAGACAATAGCTGAACAGTTTTGAACAAATACACTTATTCAAAAATGAAGCACTGTACTGGCTGCCACTGCGCTCTACCATACTGGACTGTGCTGTTCAAACTTGTGAAACATAGATGTCTATGATTGGTTCAAGTTTTGTCCGGCCAGGGTGGACTAACCAAATTTCAACTACTTTTCAACATCCATGGAAGTCTGGTGTCGGTCAGTAAATTAGAAGAGGTGGTAGTTGTCATGGTAGTTGTCATGGTAGGTGTCGAGAGAGAGAGAGAGAGAGAGAGAGAGAGAGAGAGAGAGAGAGAGAGAGAGAGAGAGAGAGAGAGAGAGAGAGAGAGAGAGAGAGAGAGAGAGAGAGAGAGAGAGAGAGAGAGAGAGAGAGAGAGAGAGAGAGAGAGAGAGAGAGAGAGAGAGAGAGAGAGAGAGAGAGAGAGAGAAAACACTTAGGAGCTGAACATAAAAGTATGCCAGTGGAAGGGAGGACAGTAGCAGGTGACCCAATTGTGGTTTGTGACTAACTATGATTTCCCATTGTAATTCAATTGCAGTAATTCCACTACAGATTTGGTAACAGAATTCCAAGTTTTAATCACTTAATAATTCCTCCTCATGAGAAAGAGACATTAGAAAATATCTGAAAGATATGTGGGTTTTTGGTAATGGAATTACAAGGTACAAGGCAATGTTTCTTAAACTTACAGAAGGAAAATAATTGACACAGAACTAAATACAAATGTGTTTATAATAGTTGGCAGACCTTATTTAAACAGTATTGTGTTTTTAAGTATTTCTAATACCTTGTAAGACTTTTTCTGGTAGATCTTTTCCATATTTTCCATATTTTTTGACCAGAAATCAAAGCCCTTGCTTATTCACAATTTTTATCATGGAAACATTTATATAAGTCTAAAAAAAATATAGACTCTTAGCTTTCATTTGACAACCAATTGGATATGCTCCTCTGAACTTCACATGTTGGGGCTCATGGGTCCTTTTAAATGGAAATGCCCAGCAACATCATACCAAATACAGAGACGGACAGAGAGGCGGAGCTACAGAGGGACAGACAGACAGAGAGAAAAACAGACAGACAGGCTGGCAGGCCAGCAGGGAGATAGACAGACATGCTGACCTACCGACCATCATCCATTGCCCAAGATGGATGAATTCATTAATTGCATTGATCAGTCAGATGGCCGTCTAAGTCCGAGCAGTCTGAATCCATCCAGATAAAAGTTGTAATCCAAATGCCTCAGGCATCAAGTTGAATAATTAAAAAAAGTTATACAAATCTATTAATATACCCTCAATTATAAACTACATTTTTTCTCTCTCATCTAACAGGATTTGGTATCGCCTAAAGCGCAAACCATTGAAGTGTGGTTACAGTATATTGAATTGAGTGACCAACAGATTCCACTATTTACTATGTTCTCGCAGATTGCGATAACCGTATATGTGGGGGACAAGGAGAGAGAATCTACATGGTTTTAAGCCTCTTAATTGCGAATGGTGGAGGAGACGAAGAAGAGGAGACAAGAGAGAGAGGCGCCTCAGTTGGAAAATGCCAAGGTGAGCGTGACAAAACACTTCTGGATGAAAATCGAAATGGGTCAGGACACATATACTGTAGATAGACACTCTCCTTCGCTGGGTTCCCTTCTTAGCGTTACTATGGTAACATACCCTACTGCACAAAGTATAGCAAAAGCAGCCTCACCACAGGTTCGCACCTGAACGCACCACTGCTGTTCTGTTCCTGTTGAGAAGAACAAAGCTTTTTCAGAACCTTACACTAACTCATTTACTATCATATAACAGAGGATGATGGAATACAGGATCATCTTCATTTCAGATGTTGCATGTGTGGCAAGTTTGTAACCAAGTTTGTCTTTTGCATCATGTAAAGTGCTGTTTTCCGTTTGAATTTCAGAAGCAGTTGTGTTTTGAAACGCATATTGATTGTGTTTGTTATAAGTGCGACAGAAGTTGGAATGCAATTCACCATTTTACTTGTTAAGGGCAACATTTGGGTACCTAGAAAGATGGGAGTCACTGATCTAACATTTGTGAAAGAGCCCTAAAAGTAGGCCCCTTAGGAAGAGTACGTCTACAGATGATTTTAAAGAAAGGGAATTTTGATGCAATTGCTCAGATCTGCACATGTGCCTAGGGGCTAGGGATAGTTTCTGGACTAGAGTGGTGGTTGAGAGCAATGAGGGAGAGTGGATGAACGGCCTGGACGAGGACTAGGGAACTAGAAGGAGAGCATTGAGACAAGCCGATGGTGGCCTCCATTCCGAGCCCACAAATGTTTTTCGAAATATGGATGGAGTATACCACGGATGCCGGAGCAGCACTAAGTTCTATGGCAGAATCTCATTACCATTCTAATAGCTTGCAGCTTAATTTGCATTTTGCCGTGAGTGATTTCTCCCCCCTTCCTCGCCGCTGGATGGAATAATAAAGAAGAAAAAAAACACCCAGAAAACTTTGAAGCACCATATTTTATTTCATTATTTAAGTTAAACAAATTGTAATTGAAAAGCGCTTTTCAATTATGCTTTTTGCTCATACTTGGAGACAAATGAGTATTGGGAACATGTTGAGCAATTACGGAAAGACACACAAAACCACAAACTAATATTTGCACATCCTGATTATGAATATCTCCAAATAGATTAATTCAGTAAGTTTAGCCTTTTATTCATATTTCAAAACATAAGGTTAATGCAGTCTGGATTGATAAAATAACTTTTGCTACTTAACATAAGGACTACTTGATAGGGGCACTGCCTGAAGTGCATGACATAGTGCATGAGTCCGATTATGTCAACAACAGCAGTTAGAACATTTTATTAAAAGGAAATACATAACGTTACCATTCTGAGATTATTCTTGAGCATTATCGTTTATGTAGATCCTATAACCTTTTGGGCCCCAGGGACACAGAGGACTGACTGCTCATTTTTTACATTATTTTTATTATTTCTTTTACAATTAATTGAATTCCTCACTTGTATTTATAAGTCTCACCAAACATGTAAAGTATTCAAGGTACTTTGACAGAATGAGATATAGGCCTACTACTTAAAAAACAAATTTGTTATTTGCAGTCAGCCTTTTGTAGTTATGTGTGTTTTCTTTTAATTTAGTATTTCGGAAGAGTGAGTTGTATCTCCCTAGTGGTTCAGCTAGGAAAGAGTTAATATTTTCAACCAGCTCTAACACATATACACGTAAGCACACAAATACACACATACACCCCCCACAACCCACCACCTCCACCACCACCCTTGATCACACACACACACACACACGCACGCACGCACACACACACACACACACACACACACGCACACCCCACCCCCACACACACAAACCCATAACTCTTTGCTCACCCACCACCGAACACTCACCACCACCCCTCCACCCCCAAACTCTCGCTGCTCTCTCCTCTCTCCCCTTCCCTCTCCTTCCTCTCTCTGCACTCTCTCCTCCCTCCCCCCTCAGGTCAGTTAATAAGCGAGCCTGTGCCTGAGCCCGAGCCTGGCTGTCTGGAGGACATGCAGAGCAATGTCTCCTGGGAATTGGCTCATGCAGAATGCTGCTCCGCTGAGAGAATGGAATTTTACCCTCACTAGACTCCCAGTTTCACCGCTCAGTAGGAAACCTGACACACACACACAGGTTCTCCTCCCGTTTTCCTCCCATGTGTGTATTTGTGAAGACATCACTGCTTTCCCGTAAGTAGAGCGCCCAACATTTTAGAACACCCATTATATCCCCTCACAATCATTAAAGCTTTGTCATTAAACTTCCTCGTTAAACTAATGAACATGCTAGATCTTTGGGGACTTGTGATGGTGTTGCAAACTGCATCCATTTCAGCTTTGCTAACACGAAACGCTCCCAGAGTCAAAAGCTACAGTCTATACCATTCTAGCAGTTCATGTGCAAGAGGCAAGAATACATCTACAACAGTGCTTTTCCACATGTGTGCATCAAGTTTAAGTGTTAAGAAATTAACTTTACTCCTTAAACCCACAGCTCCACCTATTGGTGCCTTGTATTAAAGTGAAAGGCAACGGGGAAGGACGTGAGCACGAGAGTGACCGCTCTGGTCTGGACGTGTGTGAAGGTGTTAATCACAGACATGCATGCACGGATGCAGGGATACACACACACACACACACACACATACATGCACAAGCACACACGCGCGCGCACACACACACACACACACACGCGCACACACGCACACACGCACACACGCACACACACACACACACACACACACATATATAAGAACTATAACAGCTCAATAGAACTATCACAACAAACACTCACTGTGTAGGGATGACATAAAATATACATTGAGTGTACAGAACATTTCCAAGACAGATTAACCAGGTAAATCCAGGAGGAAGCTATGATCCCTTATTGATGTCACTTGTTAAATCCACTTCAATCAATGTAGATGAAGGGGAGGAGACAGGTTAAATGATTTGTAAGCATTGAAACAATTGAGACATTGATTGTGTACGTGTTACATTCGGAGGGTGAATGGACAAGGCAAAGTATTTCAAGTGCATTAGAACAGGGTGGGGTAGAGTAGGTGCCAGGCGCACCGGTTTGAGAGTGTCAAGAACTGCAACAATGCTGGGTGTTTCACGCTCAACAGTTTCCCGCGTGTGTGGGGGGTTGCAGCTCATTGTTAGGAAGGTGTTCCTAATGTTCTGTACACTCTGTGTAAGTTCTAAGATTGTACTGTCTATTCCCACAGAAACATCCATTGTTACAGTATGGTATATGAACTCATACACAGTGGACCAAATAGGAATGATTGACAAGCCGTTCCAGTACCATTTCGGCTCCAATCCCAATTCACTAGCAGCATCCCAATCCGTGGTACATTACTGCATGGTGCTTCAGCCTGCGGCGGGAGTGGTGGGATACGGGATAAGACGACAGAGCAGCAATGGCCTCATGTGCAGATTATTCCTGCAGTTCAAATGGGATTACCATGTACGCAGATTGTAAACGTGTGTCGCCGCGCCATTGAGTTGTGCACAGACAAGACCACATCCTGTCACATGGTTGTGGTAATTATGGTTGTCATGCAGTATGCTGAACAGGTTGGGTTCTGTTAAACACTGAACGAGGATCTCATTATTAGCTGTGCTGTTGTTTGTTCAACGATTTGTCATTGTGGATGTTTGTCTTTTCGTTTGTATTGCTTGTAGCGCACAAGAGAAGGGTTTTCCATTCAATCTTTTTAGTGATGTGACTTCTAAAGGGTAATTGTCTTGGTATTCTGCTCTGAGTATTAAAAAGGTTGCCTTGAGAGGTTAAAACCTTGAGATGTTAAGTATGTGCGCTAATCTTATACAATAGCAAAAGTACCACTATTTTCCATATGGCATCATAAATACAAATTTTTTTAGGTAAAGAATATAGACATTTTAGTCACAGGGGTAGGTTTGGTTTGGTTCCTTAGAACTACCTCTACCCACAGACAACCCTCTCCCAGCAGCTCCTATCCTTCCTGTTTGAAACAAGCAGAGGCTCCATCCGCTTTCCTTAGGATTTAAGCCTGTTTTGAAATTCCTCTTTGGATTTGCAGGCAGCGCAGACATAGCTTTTGCTTTCCGCCCCCACACCCCCCTCCCCCTCTCTACCCCCCCCTCCCCCCACCCCCACCTCCTCCTTTATTTTCCTCACTCCCCTCATCCACCCCCTCCTTCTCCTCCACTCCTCTCTCAGCCTACTCTGCAGATGTTTTGGATATTTCTCAGAAGGGGAATGGTGCCCGTTGCCAAGAACCAGAATGCTCCTCTGTGTTACAGCAGCACCATGGCCCACTGGTGACAGAGTGGGAAAAGATGTTGCCACAACATTGGAGTGACACTAGAGCAACATTGGCCTATATCGCATAAACCAAGCATACAGAGAGTTCATGTACTGGTCAGTGATCACCCACCTTTTCTGAGTCAAGATTACTTTAAACATGACTTAAAAACATAAGCCTATGCAACATTAACCATTTAAAAACATAGGCCATAGGTCCAATAAATTGTCACTACATATTGGCTATGCTTGAATTGCCCTGCCAAATGTTGTTCTTCTCCGACCGTTTTGAAATGATATTTTTAAGTTTATATGATCACACTGGGAATAGATCATTTGTTGTATTTCTTGTGAGGCACAGCTGTGAGCATAATGATTTGCTTTTTTATACTGGACTGATGGCCGGCATCTGATGGCCAGTCTGAGGGGAGGGAGGGAGCAGTGGTGAGGCTGCCTCTCACCCGACTCACCGTCCCGCCGCTCACCGTCCCGCCGCTCACCGTCCCTCCGTTCTCCCCATGCTGAGAAAAGGGGATACTTCCAGCTGATGATGAGACTCAAGTCGCACCGCATTATTTCTGCCTCTGGCACCAATTCATGTTGTTATTCCTATGACCAGAGAAAGTGAAATATTCCTTGATATAAAAAAAGACACAAGCCGCGCTAATAATAACAACGCAAGCATATCGAAACATTTTTCTATATTCATTCATTGCAGCTGCAGTGCTGGTTGTAGTGTGAGTAGAAGTAGGGAGAACGCATGTTTCATGGCTTATAAAAGTGTTGAACAAAGTGTTGATAGTGCTGAATAACAACTTAAACATGATCTTGCTCATAAAAAAAGCAGAGTTCTATCTTCAGATACATGAAATGGTTCACAATGTGGAGGTGAAATTACAGAGGAGGAACTTCTTGACGCAATTAAAGCCTTTAAGTCCGGGAAAACTCCAGAGCAGGATGGCATACCAGTTGAGGTATTCCAAACCTTTTTGATATACTCAGAGGACCGTTATTAGCATGTTTTAACCACTCCTATGTAAATGGTAGTTTATCAGACACTCAACAAGGTCTGATTTCATTATTACTGAAACAGGATACAAGTGGGAAATATAAACTACCAGTCCAATTAAAAAATTGGAGGCCCATTACACTTCAGTGTTGTGATGCAAACATTCTAGCAAAATGTATAGTGCATAGAATTGTGAAGGTATTGTCGGACATTATTCATTTTAATCAGACGATCATGGATGATCCATTAGAGATAATATAGGCAAGTACTGGAAACAATAGGACATTATGAAAAATCAGGGAAACCAGGCCTGTTATTCATAACAGACTTTGAAAAGGCTTTTGATAAAGTATGACTGGAGTTTATATATAAATGCCTGGAACATTTCAATTTTGGAGAATCTGTTAGAAAATGGGTTAAAATCATGTATGTGTAAAATTGTAAATAATGGCAACTTCTCAGAAAGTTTTTAAATGTAAAGAGGAGTAAAACAAGGTTGTCCACTATTGGCGTATCTATTTATTATGACCATCGAAATGTTAGCTGTTAAAATCAGATCCAACAATAATACCAAGGGATTAGAAATGCAGGGCTTAAAACAAAGGTGTCATTGTACGCTGATGATTCATGTTTTCTTTTAATCCCTTTATGTTTTCTTGGATCCCTCCACAGCCTCATAGAGGATCTAGATAACTTTTCTAACCATTCTGGATTACAATCAAATGATGATGAGTGTACTATATTACATATTGGATCACAAAAAAATATAACTTTTACATTACCGTGTAGTTTACCAATAAAATGGTCTGATGGTGATGTGGATATACTCAGTATACAATATCCCGAAATAAATAAATCATCTCACTCCAATACATTTTTATAGAAAATTAGCAAAAATAGATAAACTCTTGCTACCATGGAAAGGTAAATACCTTTCTATTTGTGGAAAAATCACCCTGATGAACTCTTTGGTCATATCCAAGTTTACCTATTTGCTTATGGTCTTGCTTATGGTTCTCTAGCAAATTAGTAATAATGTTCACGAAAGGCCTTTTTCTCTTTATTCAGATTACAACCTCTCACTTTCAGTTATTGGAAAAGGAAATCATCTCCCAAATATCGTTATTTTTAAAACAAGCCATATAAAGTTGTTTGCAATTTCAATTTAATCCACCAGAAAAGACAGAACAAATAATACAACAAATATTGTGGTTAAACTCATATGTACTCATTGAGCATCCTGACTGGTTGCATCATTGCCTGGTATGGCAACTGCTTGGCTTCCGACCGCAAGGCACTACAGAGGGTAACGCCAATACATCACTGGGGCTAAGCTTCCTGCCATCCAAGACCTCTATACCAGGCGGCGTCAGAGGAAGGTCCTAAAAATTGTCAAGGACTCCAGCCACCCGAGTCATAGACTGTTCTCTCTGCTACCGTATGGCAAGCGGTACTGGGGCAGCAAGTCTAGGTACTAGAGGCTTCTAAACATCTTCTACCCCAAGCCATAAGACTAAAACATCTAATCAAATGGCTACTCAGACTATTTGCATTGCTTCCTATTTTACGCTGCTGTTACTCTCTGTTTATTATCTATGCATATTCACTTTAATAACTCTACCTACATGTAAATATTACCTCAATTACCTCATCTAACCGGTGCCCCCTCACATTAACCCCTGTATATAGACTTGCTATTGTTATTTTACTGCTGCTCTTTAATTATTTGTTACTTTTATTTATTTATTTTGTATTTTTGTATTTTTTTCTAACAACTGCATTGTTGTTTCAGGGCTTTTAAGTAAGCATTTCACTGTAAGGTGAAAACCTGTTGTTTTCGGCTCATGTAACATTGATTTTATTTGATTTAAAAAAAAACATTATATTTTGAATAAAATAACAAAGTATAATCTTTGTAAATGATATCATAAATACAACTTGTGGAGTTGTCATACATGCAGCTAACTAAAACATATGGAAATGTCTGCTCTACCCAAAATTACAACCAACCAATTGCAGCATCACCGCAACAAATGGAAGAGGAAAGTGGAAGGGGTAAAAAGTAAGGAACTTGTCTGTCGGCCCTGCATTAAAGACCAAAATTGGTTAAAGAAAATTGTGATAAATAAAAAAGTATTCCAGTTTCATTTAAGGACCAAAAATGGACAAAATATAGACTGCAAAATAGTTGGGAAAATATTTTTGACGTACCGATTCCATGGCACATGGTTTATGAGCTGGTACACAAAACGACGCTGGATTCAAAACTTTGAATTTTTCAATTTAAATTATTATACAGAATTCTTGCAACCAACAGAATTGTATTTATATGGGGGATACAACCTTCCCAGCTCTGCAGACTTTGCTGCGAAGAGGCAGAATCATTAGATAATTTGTTTTTGCTACTGTCCATATGTAGCTTGTTTTTTGGTCACAGGTCCAGGAATGGCTGAAGAATTGCAATATTTACCTGGAGCTAACCCTGCAGATGGCACTACTGGGTGATCTGAAAAGTCATAGTCAATCGATCAATAATATAATACAACTTTAAGAAAAAATATATATTTTCAATTTACATTCTGTAGAAACAATGACAATAGAAAGGTTCAGAACTTTTGTGAAACATCACAGCACAGTTGAAAGATGCATGGCAAATAGAAATCCAATATGAATGGTGTTAAGAGATAGGTGGGAGGGGTTGAATGGAGCTACAAGTTGGGACTAATAACAACTAATAACAGTAATACATGAAATATATTTATTTTTTAAGACATGTATATTTGCAAAAAAATATATGGGGGATTGGAATAGATGCAGATAATTACATTGATAGAAGCTACAGTCTATCTGCAATATTAAAGCTGATCTACCCACTAAAAATAAATAAATATCAATAATTAAAACACTGCCTTCCTGGCGTTAGGGCTGCTAACTATGTAGCGCACCTACCGCCAACAGCGCAAAACGGGAAAGGGGGGGGGGGGGGGGGGGGGGGGTTGGAAGAGGCTTAATCGTGTTTTTTTTTTTTACAGAAATGTTTGGTGATTGACTAGGGATGCCTCACTGGTTGGTGACCACTGACGTAGGGGTTGCCAGTAGTGTGAAATGGTGTGATTAGGGCAGAGCTACCTGGTGACATGGACCACCTTCTGCAGAAGTAAGCTCCTACCCCCAATTGTTTGGGAATTCAAAGCCCATTAGGCACCAAACTGAAGGAAATTCAGGGGTAGTTCGACTAGTCCAACTGGGATTCAAACCCAGGTCTGTGAGAGTGTCTGCCCACCTCCATAGCCATTAAACCCCAGTGTCTCTATCCTCTTGACGAGGTTGCTAGGTGATGTACTAAGGGGGCTACAATACTCCATCTATTTATTTCATTGACCTTTATTTGACAAGCTAAGTTGATTGAAAAATGCCGTCTCATTTACAACAACAACCTAGGGATGAATAGAGGAGATATGGGTTGAATTATGAAGTAAATGATGCACAGCCCATTTTAAAGACTGTAACTGACTGAAACGGTCTTTATGTTTAGTCAATATTTCGTTTTGGAGGGATGCCTTTGGAATTCAGAGATGTAGGGAGATGGGAATATTAAATCGGACAAGGTTGAAATCAAACCAAACTTCACATTCACAGAAAAAAACTGTATTTGCTCCCATCCTTCATCTCACAAGCATACAACAACTGTCTGCAGATGCAGACATAGATGCATACATGCACACAAACGCACACAAAAACAACAACTCTCACCACTTTGACACTTAGACAGATACACATACCACACATATCCATACTTACCACACAGATTCTCACGTAGGATTTATAAACCATCAAATAACCACAACATTCTGTACTTGACGGCCCAAAGACCATCAGCCAAGGTAGGGAATGACAAAGTCATCATGCCCATTACCCCTGACTTAGATCCCCCAATTTCATCCATTTGTATGATAATAATACAAGATGTAGTTAGAAGTAATTCAAGGCCTTCAACCCCCCCCCCCCCCCCCCCCCCCCCCCCACCCCCCCACCCTCTTAAAACAAAATGGACCTTTGCGCCTTTTTTTCATTGAACTCAGAACGGAGGTGGGCCAACCAGCGTGTTGCTGCTGAGGTCTATTCCTAACAGTGCCCAGGTGTGACACTGGAATGGATAGATGCTTGAATGGGAGCCAACAGCTTCCAGCAATCCACATCCAAATCAATGCATTATACAAATGATTCTCCAGCCAGATCTCGATTCTCAGTGGGTTCCATCATGTACATATGTGAAGGTGGAGTGATTTTGTGTGTGTCTCAAAAGGCACCTAATTCCCTATGTAGTGCACTAGTTTTGACCAGGGCTCTGGTCAAAATTAGTGCGTTATAAATAGAATAGGGTGTCATTTGGGACATATGCTTCTTCTCTAGCCTCTCTGGACTGATTTCCGTTTCACTTTGACTGGCTTTTCTCCCAAACTGAGATGAGTGAAAAGTGCAACAAACTTGGGGGTTTCTTTCTGCTTTCCTAGTTCGCAACGAGCTGCTGTATCAGCCCGAATTTGCCTATTTATAAAAAGACCTCCCACAGAATATGAATACCAGCAAAAATGCAAATGAGCTCAACAGAATTTATTATTCTGCATATGCTCGGAAACAAAAGGCTTTGGAAAACGGAGAGAGAGAGAGGGGGAAAAAAAGTGAAACGACGCTCCACTCCTCTCGCAGAAAAAAAGCAAGAGAGAGAAAGGGAGAGAAAAAAAGACAAGATTCCCGGGCCCTGGGTTTTTCGCGATGGCATCCTGTGTTCTTGGATGTGTTGTTGCCATGGCAACTGTAACTTGGTGACCTCGTTATTTCTGCCTAATCCAGCGCTGAAATTATGGTTGCTCCACCCTTTTGCCTGGCTGACTTGATAACATAATCATTGCAAATGAGGCAGGGGAGGAGAAAAAAAAAAAAAGAAAATGCAGCAAAACATTTGGCCCAGCATTGACAGAGCTATATCATGCAATATCATAGACTACAGAGACGCCACATAATAACAGCATTCAAGCTCACCATTTTCCAAAAAAAACCTTTGTAGCTAGTTATAATTGGAGGTTGTTTTGGCCTGATAAGGTGTGGTACTGTATGATGCATGGGTTTAGCTTATTGTTGTGATCGAAACAAATCAATTGCTAGTGAAAGTCTAAACACCCCTTGCACAGTCTTCACATTTAGCTGCCTTTAAATGTTATCTAAAAAGGGATTACACTTGATTGTTTTTCCTATGGATCTCCAAAACCTACTCCATATTTTCAAAGTGAAAGCAAAATTCAAAAAAATATTCCAAATGAATAAAATTCTAACAATAATGTATTGTTCTTGTATGTCTTCCCATCCCAGAATTATGACTTGGTGGAAGGATTGTTGACAGCAATTACAGCTGGGAACCAGCAATTACAGCTGGCATCATATATCTATTATTTTCTGTCAAACGATTTTAAATGGTTATTCCTCAGATCTTAAGGTTCCTTGGAGAACTCTTGCCTGATAAAGAATCTTTGACATACGTGGGGAGGTATGGACATGGCATCTACAGTTCTTCAGAGTTAAACAATTCTGCAGATGTGTCCCTTTCATAGCACACAGCAAATTGTCCAGTATTAGCTAGTGTTGAACATTTCTAGTGTTGATTCAAGAGTTCATTAACACTGCAAAGAGTTAAATTAACATTGTTGGTGTTAATAACCAGAGTTGAAGCAAAACCATGTCCATCATTATCATATTTCCCAGAATGCTCTACTGCAGGTTGATTTTCAACATAGTTTGTTTCAATATGATGTTTTTGCATTTCTATTGAGTGATTAATTTATCTTATGCTACTCAAGCATAAATAACAGACATTTTTCAAAATTATTGCAATCTGTTACTTGGCCTTATTGAACCTGTTACTGAAATGGTTGTTCCAGGTTAGATGTTTAAGGTAGTCTCATATCTTAGTATCCCCAACCCGGCAGTCTGAATGCAGGTGATTTTTTTTCCTCCAAAATGTTGGTTATCCACACTCTGGTTGGATACTCATAGGATTTACACATCACTTTGCAAGCCAGCATAATGTGATTTGCAGGCCTGATGAGGCCTGTAAACTATGAGTTTCAAGACACTGTAATAGGATCAAATGAAGGCCTCAAAAGAAGGTTTTATGAAATATGTATTGTATTATCTTAAATAATACCATTTCAATAACAACATTTTGTCTTAGGTTCTCACTTGGTAAAGGCCACGGGGCTGAAATTGAATGAATACAACAACCATATCCCTGTCACTAGCAAACACAGTCATGGGTGGTACTGGTAACTCTACAATCCACTCATAAATCACCCTGGGAAATATGCAAATAAGGCTTGAAAGCCGGGTTTTGGATTTTTGTAAGGTTCTTCAAAGAACCATCACATTTATGGATCTTCAGAGACCCTAAAATGGTTCCCCTATGGCATCGTTCTCAATAACCTTATGGTTCCAACTTGTGCCTTCACTGGGACAATTACACAAATTTGAATGGCAAAGACAGACCAGAATGGCTTTCCAAGAAGTGTTGAGTGTTCTTGAACTGTCCAGTCTCAGTTCTGATTTAACTTTGCTTGAAAATCTGAGACAAAGTTGAAATATTGCTGTCCATCAATGATTCCCAACCAAATTCACTGAGCTTGAACAATTTTTACAAAAACAATGGAAATACAGTGCATTCGGAAAGTATTCAGACCCCTTGACTTTTTCCACATTTTGTTACGTTACAGTCTTATTCTAAAATGTATTAAATCATTTTTTCCCCCTCATCAATCTACACACAATACCCCATAACGACAGCTAAAAAACCTGAAATATCACATGTATTCAGACCCTTTAATCAACACTTTGTTAAAGCACCTTTGGTAGTGACTACACAGGGTAATGTCGCCAATCACTGCCCTGGGACATTGGGATATTTTTTGGGGACCAGAGGAAAGAGTGCCTCCTACTGGCCCTCCAACACCCCTTCCAGCAGCAGCTGGTCCCCCATCTAGGGACTGACCAGGACCAACCCTGCTTAGCTTCAGAGGCAAGTCAGCAGTGGGATATGCTGCTGGTTCTTGAGGACTTCAATGCTGCGGAAATGTTTTGATATCCTTCCCCAGATCAGTGCCTCGACACAATCCTTTCTCGGAGCTCTACGGACAATTCCTTCGACCTCATGGCTTGGTTTTCACTCTGACATGCACTGTCAACTGTGGGACCTTATATATAGACAGGTGTGTGCCTTTCCAAATCATGTCCAATCAATTGAAATTACCACTCCAAACAAATTGTAGAAACATCTCAAGGATGATCAATGGAAACAGGATGCATCTGAGCTTAATTTCGAGTCTCATGGCAAAGGTTCGGAATACTTATGTAAATAAGGTATTTATGTTTTTCATTTTTTATACATTTGCAAACATTTCTAACAACCTGTTTTCGCTTTGTCATTATGGGGTATTGTGTGTAGATTGCTGAGGAAATGTTTTTTTTTTATAATCCATTTTACAATAAGGCTGTAACGTAACAAAACGTGGAAAAAAGTCAAGGGGTCTGAATACTTTCTGAAGGCACCGTATTTTGCCCTAAGAGTTGTGCATAGTTGGTAGAATCTTATTCAAAATGATTCACAGCTGTAATGGCTGGTGAAGGTGCGTCCACCAGGTATTAACTCCAGGGTGTGAGGACATATCCAATCAAGACATCTTTGTTTTTGACATTTTTTATTCAAAATATTGTATAATATTTGAAAATGTGGACTAGGTTGTGTAGACCTGTAGGAATAAAATCTAATGTAATCCCTTTTAGATTAGATTGTACGGCACCAAAATGTGAATACTGTGCAAGGGGTGTGTAGACTTCCACTAGGCACTGTATACATTATTCATTTAGCTTGATGATGACTAGGTGAAACATGCCATTTTTTTTAAAATATGAGTTGTGCCTCAAGCTGTAGGACACAAAGTTTGTAAGTTCGCAAAGTACTGCAGTTTCGTCTCACTTACACAATGTGGAAAATAATACATAGGCTTACTGTACACAGACGTGCGCGCACACACTTAAATTATTAATTTAGACATTTGATTACATTCAGTTATCAAATAGGCCATAGCGCGCGAGGAGTATTTTGAAAATGTATGCTCCTTTGAAATAAACATGGAAACGAATATACAATCTTCAGTCATGCCTTTTTTAAATAATTCACCAAATATACATATTACTATTGGCATATCTCACTATTCATGACCAAGACACACTTAAGCTACATATTCAAAACTATCATTATTCTTGTATTCTGTTGCAAACATTTACATGAATAATGAAGGATGATGGCCCCTGAAGTCAAGATTTGAAGAAGTGCTCTTGTTGTAGAATTCATGTATGAACATGAAGCACCATGTCTTTGAAAATGATATTAATGCCCATTAATTTAAGACAAAAAATATTTTTAAAACAACTACCGTACATAAAGGGCTAAAGCTTAAACTAAAAAATTCAGAAATTCATATTTATGGTTTTCAGTCCACTGGTGACATAGGAAAGCTACATTTAACATTATATTCTATTCAAAATGGGTTGTACTGTGCATGTCTTGTAAAATAAAACGAACCGCCTGTATCAAAAAATGACCTGGGTTTGAAAAAAGAGCAAAACTATTATCCCATTCCCCAAACTAGCGCCCCCTTTCTCAGACCTTACACACAGGATCTGTGTGCTTTGGAGAAGATCGAAATGAGATACCTATGTTAGGGTGTAGGTGTGTGTTTGTGCACATGAGCATGCGTGTCTGTGTGTGTTGGTGTGTGTGTGTCTGTGTGTGCATGCATGCTTGTGTGTGTTTGCATCTCGCGCATGCTTGCGTGACAGGGCGGACATGACAGGGAAGTCTGTGCTTCCAAATAAACCTCTTTCAAAATAACCTCTTAGGGAACAAGGGCATCTCTTGGACCTCCAAAACATTCTGGACACTCCACTCCCATTCCATAGTAGGGGTCATAGTGGGAGAAAGATGGATGCCATTGCTAAGCCCTTTAGCAGACCAGAGAGGACCATGCACACAACTCCCAAGAGGCTTATCTTGGGTCCCATACTGTAGCTACTAGCTAGTCTCAATCCGGTCACAGCAGCATCAAATCCCCCCCACCCCCCCCCACACACACACACACATGACCTGGATTCCACTGGCTTGTTGCTGTGCTGTTGGATAGACGGGCAGGTAGCGTCCCAAATGGTACCCTATTTTCGACTTTTGACCAGAGCACTATGGGCCCTGGTCAAAACTAGGGCACTACATAGGGAATAGAGTGTATTAGGGATGCAACGCAGAGTTCAAGCTCTGAAAACAAAATGGCTACAGCAGACTCCTATTTCGGTTGTATGGTTGTATTGTTGGTTCATGGTTTATTGTTTTTTTGTCATTTTGAGACCACATTGTTACAACTAGCTACATTAAAAGTGTTGTGTACATTGCACATTGGTTGTACAATGGTTGTTGTAGTGCTGGGTAGATTCTGTAATGGTGTTTCCATTTTCAAAGCCTATTGAGGTCGTCATTATACATGTCGTATTGGTGGATGACTTCAACTCAAGAGGACTGAGCGTTTCCACTTGTACAGAGTTTGCTCTTGATTGTTCCCAGTAGGAATAGAATGTGAAAAGTAGAAAAAATATCTATAATAAAGATGCATAATGTTTTATTTATTGTCTATACGTTCTCCTCCTCTGACGACGGTGCATCTGTAAATATGGCTCTTAAAAACAGGCACCGTGTTAATTGCAGACCGCTGAACTGTCAGGTGAAAGTGGCACCCTCCTAACCCACCCTTCACCTTCCCCGAAGCTGAGCTTGTTATGACAGCTGTCCCCACCATCTCCTTACCATCACCATATTAATAACAACTCCTATTGTCTCTAACGTCTTCATCCTCTTCACCCCTCCAGTAATGGGACCTGTCAATGTTCGGGAATCAAGTGGCGGTTTTGGTGGTCTCTCTTTTTTGACAGGGGTGTAAGTATTAACTTACTGCCTCAGGCATATTCTCTCCAAATGGCACTGTTATGTGAGCCAAGTGCCCTCCACATTTAGCTGGGCCAAGAGGGGTGCGGAGAACTAATGTCCTTAATTGTCTTAACTGCGTCTAGAGACGTTTGGAACCTCTGAAAAACTGCAGTAGGACAACTGACTGCAGTGACGGCTATTATAATCCAATTTCTAATTTAACTTAGGAAAACCTCAATGTGAGGTGTGATTCAGTGCTTTTATTTTATTGCGTACTGTCTAGCTATATTAATAACTCATATTTGTGTGTATTAGGTATTTGTTGTGAAATTGTTAGATATTACTTGTTAGACATTGCTGCTCTGTTGGAACTGGAAGCACAAGCATTTCGCAACACCCGCAATAACATCTGCTAAAACACGTGTATGTGACCAATGACATTTGATTTGATTGACACCTTCTGATACAATGCGTTATATGTCAATCCTATTTTTTTTCCATTGTAACTCCACCCCAAAAAATGATATTTTTGTATTTATTTAATTAGTTGTCAATCCTATTTTTAATGGTAACTCAACTCAAAAACAGTTTTTTTTTGTCATTTATTTTATTAGTCCATTGCAAAACACAGCATCACGTGATCCAAAATGCATAATACGGGACAGATCTCTGTGTTTTGAAAGTTACATATTTTGAAAACTTGATTGCTGACATGCAAAACATTTTTGAGACTATGTCAACAATGGACTAATGAAACAAATACAAAAAAGATTGTTTTTGGCTAAAGATTTCCTTTAAGGCTTTCCAAGCATTGAGTCATAATTCTATGCTATCTGTTGCATGACGACACGCTCTTATTGTAATAAAAGCAGACCTTACATTCGACCTAAATGTGACAACATCTGGTAATATGACGTGTGGGATACATGTAACAGCTTACGACAAAATCCTTTCAACCCTAAGGGAAGTGCAATCTGGTTGATAAGACAGGTAATAAATGTGTCTTTGACAAATAAGCCAACACGACGAGGAGTGCACACCAAGCACGAACCAGTGCTGCCATTGTGATCCTGTTGTTAGCTGTCATGTCATTCCATTTACGTGCTACATGTCATAGGCTATGTGTGCATACAAGTGACCCTCATACGTCAAAGATTTGCCTTGGCTATCAGCGCTGTGTATTTCTTCCTTCAGTGGGGTACAGTGTACATTCTATGGTTGCTTCCTAAGGATAAGAGGTGAACACAACGTTGGTACAATAGGTTTTGAGATGGTATTCTCCTTGCATACATATCACAACTAACCAAATGGAAGACAACCGAATATGAGCCAAATAGTGAAATTAAATCAGACAGAAGTCCTATTTTGATTCAACTCTGTGAAACCTTTCTGTAAGGAAATATATGCTGCTTATGTACCGAGTGTAATTATAAGAAACAGGAGGAAGTATTCAAGGTATTCAAGAAAATAAAAGTCGATCAATTCTCACCCTGGGCCACTATTTATTGACGTAAGGTCAATTTAATTACAGGGAAATACTTATCATGCACATTTTAATTACGTTACCTTACCTTAAACAGTCCGGCTAGGACGTAGCACCATCTAGCGTTGGACTACGGGGATATAAACACTGAAGGCATACCTCTCCTATTTAGGGAAACTAACTCAATAGACTTTAAAATGACTAAAGCCACATCGAAACTGTGCAGAGATGTGATGGATATATGTTCATAGTTTCCTGATGAACTGTGCACAGTCTTAACTGTCCAGCTTGCTAATAATCAATCACTAGAGAGTCAGGGAGCATAATTTATTTATTTTTAAATCCAAAAACGATGCTAATAATCAATCCCTAGAGAGTCAGGGAGCGTAATTATATATATTTTTAAATCCCAAAACGATGGATAGGACTATTTTTAGGCTAATTTTGACAGTAAGGGAAATATAACACATTTTCAGTGCAGCCCTCCGGACCTCGTTGAAGACCGAATGGGGCCCCTGGAGCCAAATGAGTTTGACACCCCTGCTCTTAAACATTAGACTACTGGGGTAATCTGATTTCAAAGTGAGTGACCGTTCATAATTGCTTTTGCAAGAGTAAGGATATAGTAATACTCTATGTTACAGCTTCAGCTATTATTTGATCATATTATCAATATTACAAATATTCCTGTACAAGGATAATTGCTATGAGTAATTTCAGGTTAAACAGGTTAAACATACTGTATATAGTCTTCATTTTGTATATTTTACCCAAGATCTTGTTTTCGTAGTACTCTGTAGAAAAAAAGAACACTCCCTCTAAGAAGTGCCTGGGAGTAGGCAGATGTGAACATCAGAGGCATCAGCCACCCCCACTCCCCCCCCCCCCCCCCCCCCCCCCCTCTCTCACACGTAACACGTGTGCGCTTAGGTTTTTAGGTTCTCAGAGGTAGTGGAGGGGTCTAGTCCCATGCAGGTCATATAACTGTGTAGCAGGCTAACCACTACCATCTGTCCTCACATTACACACATGCACACCCCACCGCACTCTCTCGGGGCTCAATGGCTTCCACACGGCGCCCTGCCATTTGAGACATGCCCTCCCCTCTCTAACCCTGTCGCCACCCCCCAATAACAGCAACATTTAGAAGGGGATGGGAAAATGTGGCTGGAAGGTGGAAAGGGGGTCAGTTTAATCCAGACATTTATTTCCAGGGGTTTGTTTCAGACCTTTGGTGGTGGAAGAGGCTCAGATGAGACCGTAGTGAAACCCCCACCGCGAATGTTCAAATTCTGTTCTATGGCTGGTGTCGCTACCAGGGCTCTCCAACCCTGCTCCTGGAGAGCTACCATCCTGTAGT
Source organism: Oncorhynchus clarkii lewisi (assembly GCF_045791955.1). Classification (NCBI taxonomy): domain Eukaryota; kingdom Metazoa; phylum Chordata; class Actinopteri; order Salmoniformes; family Salmonidae; genus Oncorhynchus; species Oncorhynchus clarkii. The sequence continues at coordinate 38,967,458 of NC_092177.1, read as the reverse complement.
TTATCATTTCAACCGTAATCTAGCGCACCTAATTCTAATAATTAGCTGGTTTATAAGCTGAATCTGGTTAGTTACAACGGGGGTTGAAGTGAAAACCAACAGAAGGGTAGCTCTCCAGGACATGGTTGGAGAGCCCTGCTAAACGGTGTATCTTCATATCCTCCATGTCCATCTTGTGGAGAGGCCATAAAACAGCAAGGTGGTCAAAACTGCAATAATGTATCACATATGGTATCAGCTAAAATGGCCATAGAAATGTATTCACAATGCCAAGTTTTAAAACTGAGTGGTCACACAACTGTAAGTCCACTTTAGTCTTGCGAGCTAGACACCTTAACCTCGATCTCCATCTTCCTCATCGAAAACAAAACTATGGTCTCACAAAAGTAAGGAAGAAAACACCCAGGAGTTTCATCTCGGCAAATGCAAATTTCCCGTTCCCTCAACGAAAAATGGGAAACCATCCATTTCAACCATTCTATTATGATAGATGGACTTTTCTAGTCCTTCCACTCTAAATAAATAAACCAAACAATAACCCATATATATATATATTACTCTCGTTCCGTCAACCTATAAATCGTCCTATCGGTTTAGCGGATATGTGCGAATTCAAATTTACCCTAGGACATTTATTAGGCAGGCTAAAACGCTGCTGTTTCTCATAGTGAGCTGCAGGAGCTACAGTTATAAGGCTTGGGCCCTGGTGATGACACACACTATAATAAATCACAACGCTGAAGAGAACAAGGAGGTGGTGTTCAGTCCCTCTGATATGTACTTACGCAGGGTGGCGGGGCAATTCATCTAGGCGTATTGTGTGAGGGCCCCCAGGCACATTCAACACGTCCCGGCAGCATACATTAGTTCCCATGATGTTGTAGTGCTATAGAGTGATTGCCCATGGGAATACATGGAGCCATTGTTTATCACAGAAAGCGCTTCAGCTGATCGAAGATACCTGCCGGTGATAGCTCCTTGAACATGAGAGCGACACGGACTATCTTCTCATAATGCTACCGATGCTATTGCTCTGTGTAATGTGTGGTAGGCCTATGGGGGCCAGCCGTTGTGTTCTGTCATACAGAGTGTACAAAACATTAGAAACACCTGATCTTTTCATAGACTGACCAGGTGAATCCAGGTGAAAGATAAGATCCATTATTGATGTCTCTTGTTAAGTCCACTTCGGTGTAGATGAAGGGGAGGAGACAGGTTTAAGAAGGATTTTAAAGCCTTGAGACATGGAATGTGTATGTGGGCCATTCAGAGGGTGAATGGGCAAGACAAAAGTCATTTGAACGGGGTGTGGTAGTAGGTGCAAGGCGCAACGGTTTGAGTGTGTCAAGAACTGCAACGCTGCTGGGGTTTTCACGCTCAACAGGTTCCTATGTGTATCAATAATGGTTCACCACCCAAAGGACATCCAGCCAACTTGACACAACTGTGGGAAGCACTGGAGTCAACATTGGCTAGCATCCCTGTGGAACGCTTTCGACACCTTATAGAATTCATGCCCTCACAAATTGAGGCTGTTCTGGGGGCAAAAGGGGGTTGCAAGTCAATATTGGGAAGGTGTTCCTAATGTTTTGTGCACTCAGTTGTTCTTAGTAAGGATATTCACTGATCAGTCGTTTTATCAGCAGCCTGGGGTTATAATATGAAATGAAACCAAGAAACTTGAATCTATAATGAACTTTTTTTTTTTTAAGGAACCGTAATGGAAATCAGTCTCTGACTGTGATATTCCAGTCACATTTTTATACTGTGTATGTATTTCTTTCAACTGGCATATAAAATCAATCAATAAATCTCAGACTTTCAGTGGAGCCCATGTATTGTATGTTGCCTTTTCTTCATTGACTTCTGTTTTCGGCCAAATCCACTCATATGTTGTATGTGTTAACATTACTTTATAGTTAGTTTTGTGACCAACACATTTACACAGGCAGCCCACTTCTGATCTTTTTCTATTACTTGGTATTTTGACCAATCAGATCCGCTCTTTTGCCCATAATTGGGCAAAAGATCAGAATTGGGCTGCCTGTCTAAACGCACTCATATTCCCTTAGGCACATAACGGCTAATTTGACTGGTGAAGTGAGTTGTTATCCAGGGGCACCACCTGGTGGTGAAGGCTATAGCATGTCACTGGAAATGACCATGCACTAGAACAAGTCAAACAAGGCAGGTGAAGAATTTACTGTAACTGGTCTCCAACCCCATTCAAAATGGTATGTATTTAATGGAAGGCAAATAAGTCTAATTATAACCAGTTAAATTCAATTAAATATATTATTTGGGGGTAGGGGTGGGCAGGCATTAAATCAGGATTTCGGCAGTGGTGAAACTGCTACAAATCCATAATCCCCAAAATGTGTTGCTTTTCTATGATTGTTTTCAGCAGATGTGCATTAGATTTCCACTGTTTACAGTACCAAGGTTACGGTGATGTTGTAGTATCTTGATTGTCTCTCACATATTATTAAATCAGATTATGATTCATATGGAGTTTTATTCAAATTGAGACCGAGGAATAAAACCACATCAAAAGACACAAAAATACAAACAATTTGTTATGAGATACTGATAATAGTTCTTAGAGGGAACATCTTCAACCAAGCATTCATCCCCTCTTTCTCCCTGTGACTCATTTTAACCCCCCCGACCTGCCCTATCACCATCTCTCCCAACCATCCCGCTCAACTAGCCCTCCCTCCCGCTCTCCCTGTGACTCATTTTAACCCTCCCGACCCGCCCTATCCCCATCTCTCCCAACCATCCCGCTCAACTAGCCCTCCCTCCCGCTCTCCCTGTGACTCATTTTAACCCTCCCGACCCGCCCTATCCCCATCTCTCCCAACCATCCCGCTCAACAAGCCCTCCCTCCCGCTCTCTCATTGTCTCTCTCCCTCCCTCTCCTCTATTGCGTGGGTAGTGTCTGTGTCTTGCCTCCCACAGTAGTGAGCTGCATCAGACTGCCAGATGCTGGACGATCTGCACCAGTGGCCCAATTGAAGAACGTTCTGGAAGACAGAAAAATAAGACTGAGAAAATAAGAAAAGTAAGAGGATGAGACTATGGAGATAGTGTTGGCTAATGTTTAACTATATAAAAGAAAAAGTGTTAAACAAAACAATATGTATTTTATACTTGAGATTCCTCAAAGTAGCCACCCTTCGCCTTGATGACAGCTTTGCACACTCTTGGCATTCTATTAACCAGCATCGTGAGGTAGTCGCCTGGAATGCATTTCAATTAACAGGTGTGCCTTGTTAAAAAGTTAATTTGTCGAATTTCTATCCTTCTTAATGCGTTTGAGCCAATTAGTTGTGTTGTGATAAGGTAGGGTTGGTATACAGAAGATTTGGTAAAAGACCAAGTCCATATTATGGAAAGAATAGCTCAAACAAGCAAAGAGAAACGGCAGTCCATCATTACTTTTAAGACATGAAGGTCAGTCAATGTGGAACATTTCATGAACTTTGAAAGTTTCTTCAAGTGCAGTCGAAAAAAACATTAATGTGCTTTGATGAAACTGGCTCTCATGGGGACTCCACAGGAAAGGAAGACCCAGAGTTACCTCTGCTGCAGAGGATAAGTTCATTAGAGTTACCAGCCTCAGAAATTGCTGCTCAAACAAATGCTTTACCGAGTTTAAGTAACAGACACATCTCACCATCAACTGTTGAGAGGAGACTGCGTGAATCAGGCCTTTGTGGTAATTTGCTGCAAAGAAAACACTACTAAAGGACACCAATAATAAAGAAGAGACTTGCTTGGGCCAAGAAACACAAGCAATGGACATTAGACTGGTGGAAATCTGTAATTTGGTCTGATGAGTCCACATTTGAGATTTTTCACTCCAACCGCCGTGTCTTTGTGAGACGCAGAGTAGGTGAATGGATGATCTCCGCATGTGTGATTCTCACCGTGAAGCATGGAGGAGGTGGTGTGATGGTGCTTTGCTGGTGATTTATTTAAAATTCAAAGCACACTTAACCAGCATGGCTATCACAGCATTCTGAGGCAATACACCATTCCATCTGGTTTGCGGTTAGTGGGACTATCATTTGTTTTTCAACAGGACAATGACCCAACACACCTACAGGCTGTGTAAGGGCTATTTGACCAAGAAGGAGAGTAATGGAGTGCTGCATCAGATGAGCTGGCCTCCACAATCACCCAACCTTAACCCGGTTGAGATGGTTTGGGATGAGTTTGACCGCAGAGTGATGGAAAAGCAGCCGACAAGTGCTCAGCATGTGGGAACTCCTTCAAGACTGTTTTTAAAAGCATTCCAGGTGAAGCTGGTTGAGAGAATGCCAAGAGTGTGCAAAGCTGTCATGAAGGCAAAGGGTGGCTAATTTGAAGAATTTATTTGTTTAACACTTTTTTGGTTACTACAGGATTCTATGTGTCATTTCATAGTTTTGATGTCTTCAATATTATTCTACAATGTAGAAAATATAACAATGAAGAAAAACCCTTGAATGAGTAGGTGTCCAAACTTTTGACTGGAACTGTAGATACAGTATATCTCTGTGCCTCTTAGTGTGATTTGAGTTATCCTGTTAGCCAATTACCTATTTCAACAACAAATGTTCATGAGCTAGCCTATTCCAGTGATGTAGTCAAGTCACTAAACCTCGAGTCCGAGTTGAGTCCTAAGTCCCTTATGTTCGAGGAAGAGTCCTAGTCAGAGTCTTTATACTCGAGTCACGAGTTCCTTGTTAGTGCTAAAAGTGAGACCTACTGTATTGAACATTGGTAAGGCTAGGAGCTACAGTAGCTATTCAACATGTGCTGTTGTAGCTAGCATGTTGAATTATGCAATGGGGAGAGAGACTTTCAAGAAAATTACATTTTATTTGTCACATGCCGTGAATACAACAGGTGAAATGCTTACTTACAAGCTCTTTAATAAAAAAATATATATATATATATATTTTTTTTAAATAAAACTTATAAATTAAAGTATGACATTTTTTAAATAAAATAACAATAACAAGGCTATACAGTGCATTCGGAAAGTATTCAGACCCCTTGACTTTTTCCACATTTTGTTACGTTACAGCCTTATTCGAAAATGTTTTAAATAGTTTTTTTCTACTTCAATCAACACACAATACCCCATAATGACAAAGCAAAAACAGGTTTTTAGAAAATGTTGCTAATTTATTAAAAATAAAAACCTGACATTTACATAAGTATTCAGACCCTTTACTCAGTACTTTGTTGAAGCACCTTTGGCTGCGATTACAGCCTTGAGTCTTCTTGGGTATGACGCTACAAGCTTGGAACACCTGTATTTGGGGAGTGGCTCTCATTCTGCTCTGCAAATCTCCTGATGCTCTGCCAGGTTGGATGGGGAGAGTTGCTGCACAGCTATTTTCAGGTCTCTCCAGAGATATCTGGGCTCTGGCTGGGCCACTGAAGGACATTCAGAGACTTGTCCCCAAGCCACTCCTGCATCGCCTTGGCTGTGTGCTTAGTGTCATTGTCCTGTTGGAAGGTGAACCTTTGTCCCAGTCTGAGGTCCTGAGTGCTCTGGATCAGGTTTCCATCAAGGATCTTTCTGTACTTTGCTCCGTTCATCTTTGCCTTGATCCTGACTAGTCTCCAAGTCCCTTCCGCTGAACAACATCCCCACAGCATGATGGTGCCACCACCATGCTTCACCGTAGGGATGGTGCCAGGCTTCCACCAGATGTGACGCTTGGCATTCAAGCCAAAGAGTTCAATCTTGATTTCATCAGACCAGAGGATTTTGTTTCTCATGGTCTGAGAGTCTTTAGGTGCCTTTTGGCAAACTCCAAGTGGGCTGTCATGTGTCTTTTACTGAGGAGTGGCTTCCGTCTTGCCACTCTACCATTAAGGCCTGATTGGTGGAGTGCTGCAGAGATGGTTGTCCTTCTGGAAGGTTCTCCCATCTCCACAGAGGAACTCTAAAGTTCTGTCAGAGTGAACATCAGGTTCTTAATCACCTCCCTGACAAAGGCCCTTCTCCACCGATTGCTCAGTTTTGCCGGGTGGCCAGCTCTAGTAAGAGTCTTGGTGGTTCTAAACTTTTTCCATTTAAGAATGGAGGCCACTGTGTGCTTGGGGACCTTCAATGCTGCAGACATTTTTTGCTACCCTTCCCAGATCTGTGCCTCGACACAATCCTATCTCAGAGCTCTACGGACAATTCCTAAGACCTCATGGCTGGGTTTTTGCTCTGACATGCCTTGTCAACTGTGGGACATCATATAGGACAGGTGGGTGCCTTTCAAATCATGTCCAATCAATTGAATTGACCACAGCTGGACTCCAAGTTGTGGAAACATCTCAAGGATGATCAATGGAAACAGGATGCACCTGAGCTCAATTTCGAGTGTCATAGCAAAGGGTCTGAATACTTATGTAAATAAGGTGTTTTTTTTATATATTTTTTTATACATTTGCAAACATTAAAAAAAAAACGTTTTCACCTTTTTGTTATCAAATCAAAGTTTGTCACGTGCACCGAATACAACAGGTGTAGGTAGACCTTACAGTGAACTCTTACTTACAGGCTCTAATCAATAGTGCGAAAAAAGGTATTTGTGTGTGTGTGTAGGTAAGTAAAGGAATAAAACAATAAAAATACATTTGAAAACAGTAGCAAGGCTATATACATATACAGACGGTTAGTCAGGCTTATTGAGGTAGTATGTACATGTAGGTATGGTTAAAGTGACTATGCATATATGATGAACAGAGAGTAGCAGTAGCTTAAAAAGAGGGGTTGGCGGGTGGTGGGGCACAATGCAGATCGCCCCGGTTAACCAATGTGCGGGGGCACTGGTTGGTCGGGCCAATTGAGGTAGTATGTACATTAATGTATAGTTTAAGTGACTATACATAAATGATAAACAGAGATTAGCGGCAGCGTAAAAGAGGCGTTGGGGGAAGGCACACAATGCAAATAGTCCGGGTAACCATTTGGTTACCTGTTCAGGAGTCTTATGGCTTGGGGGTAAAAACTGTTGAGAAACCTTTTTGTCCTAGACTTGGCACTCCGGTACTGCTTGCCATTCAGTAGTAGAGAGAACAGTCTATGACTGGGGTGGCCGGGGTCTTTGACAATTTTTAGGCCCTTCCTCTGACACCGCCTGGTGTAGAGGTCCTGGATGGCAGGAAGCTTTACCCCAGTGATGTACTGAGCCGTACGCACTACCCTCAAGTGCCTTGCGGTCGGAGGCCGAGCAATTGCCGTACCTGGCAGTGATGCAACCGGTCAGGATGCTCTCGATGTTGCAGCTGTAGAGCCTTTTGAGGATCTCAGGACCCATGCCAAATCTTTTTAGTTTCCTGAGGTGGAATAGGCTTTGTTGTGCCCTCTTCACGACTGTCTTGGTGTGTTTAGACCATTCTAGTTGGTTGTTTATGTGGACACCAAGGAACTTGAAGCTCTCAACCTGCTCCACTACAGCCCTGTTGATGAGAATGGGGGCATGCTTGGTGCTCCTTTTCCTGTAGTCCACAATCATCTCCTTAGTCTTGGTTACGTTGAGGGATAGGTTGTTATTCTGGCACCACCCGGCCAGGTCTCTGACCTCCTCCCTATAGGCTGTCTCGTCGTTGTCGGTGATCAGGCCTACCACTGTTGTGTCGTCTGCAAACTTAATGGTGGTGTTGGAGTCAGGCCATGCAGTCGTGGGTGAACAGGGAGTACAGGAGGGGAGTGAGCCCGTCAGGAAGTCCAGGATCCAGTTGTAGAGGGAGGTGTTTAGTCCCAGGTTCCTTAGCTTAGTGATGAGCTTTGAGGGTACTATGGTGTTGAATGCTGAGCTGTAGTCAATGAATAGCATTCTCACAATGGGTGTTCCTTTTGTCCAAGTAGGAAAGGGCAGTGTAGAGTGCAATTGAGATTGCGTCATCTGTGGATCTGTTTGGGAGGTATGCAAATTGGAGTGGGTCTAGGGTTTCTGGGATAATGGTGTTTCTGTGAGCCATTACCAACCTTTCAAAGCACTTCATGGCTACAGACGTGAGTGCTACGGGTCTGTAGTCATTTAGGCAGGTTGCCTTTGTGTTCTTGGGCACAGGGACTATGGTGGTCTGCTTGAAACATGTTGGTATTACAGACTCAATCAGGGACATGTTGAAAATGTCAGTGAAGACACCTGCCCGGAGCACATGTCTTGGTAATCCGTCTGGCCCCGCAGGCTTGGGGATGTTGACCTGTTTGAAGGTCTTACTCAAGGCTACGGAGAGCGTGATCACACAGTCGTCCGGAACAGCTGGTGCTCTCATGCATGCTTCAGTGTTGCTTGCCTCGAAGCAAGCATAGAAGTGATTTAGCTCATCTGGTAGGCTCGTGTCACTGGGCAGCTCGCGGCTGTGCTTCACTTTGTAGTCTGTAATAGTTTGCAAGCCCTGCCACATCAGACGAGCATCGGAGCTGGTGTAGTATGATTCAATCTTTGGCCTGTAATGACGCTTTTCCTGTTTGATTGTTCTTCGCAGGGCATAGTGGGATTTCTTGTATGCTTCCGGATTAGAGTCCTGCACCTTGAAAGCGGCAGCTCTGCCCTTTAGCTCAGTGCAAATGTTGCCTGTAATCCATGGCTTCTGGTTGGGGTATGTACACACAGTCACTGTGGGGACAACATCCTCGATGCACTTATTGATAAAGCCAGTGACTGATGTGGTGTATTCCTCAATGTCATCAGAAGAATCCCGGAACATGTTCCAGTTTGTGATAGCAGAACAGTCCTGTAGTTTATTCATCTGCTTCATCTGACCACTTTTTTATAGACCGAGTCACTGGTGCATCCTGCTTTAATTTTTGCTTGTAAGCAGGAATCAGGAGGATAGAGTTGTGGTTGGATTTACGAAATGGAGGGCGAGGGAGAGCTTTGTATGCGTCTCTGTGTGTGGAGTACAGGTGATCTAGAATGTTTTCCCTCTAGTTGCACATTTAACATGTTGATAGAGATTTGGTAGAACTGATTTAAGTTTCCCTGCATTAAAGTCTCTAGCCACTAGGAGCGCTGCCTCTGGGTGAGTGGTTTCCTGTTTGCTTATTTCCTTATACAGCTGACTGAGTGCGGTCTTAGTGCCAGCATCTGTTTGTGGTGGTAAATAAACAGCCACGAAAAGTATAGCTGAGAACTCTTTAGGCAAGTAGTGTGGCCTGCAATTTATCACAATATACTCTACTTCAGGCGAGCAAAATCTAGAGACTTCCTTAGATTACGGTTGCAGAAACCTTATGTACAAAATAAGTTACAAATAAAGTGAAAACCCCCCACATAATAGCACAATTGGTTGGGCGTCCGTAAAACTGCTGCCATTTCTTCCGGTGCCTATCTGGAGAGCTATGGGCTATTGTGTGCAGATTACTGAAAATATATATTTTTGAATCCATTTCGAATAAGGCTGTAATGTAACAAAATGTGGAAAAAGTCAAGGGGTCTGAATACTTTCCGAAGGTACTGTATACAGGGGGTACTGGTACCGAGTCAATGTGCAGGGATACAGGTTAGTCGAGGTAATTGAGGTAATATGCCCATGTCGGTAAGGGTAAAGTGACTATGCGTAGATAATAAACAGTGAGCACCAGTTGTTTCTGACAACAATGTCACCAATAGTCAAGTCTGAGTCCAAGTCGTGCCTGGCCATGCAGTCATGAGAGAACAGGGAGTACAGTCCGAGTCATCACTGGTTGAGTCAGAAAAAAAATTGTAACTTGAGTCCGAGTCAAGCCTGAGTCCTGGACTCGAGTACTACAACACTGGCCTATTCACACGTCAGTCAACATTCATACTCCAGTCCATCAAGCGGACATTTGAGAAGCAGCAGAGACTGTATCAAAGGGTTAATTGAATTGCCCTCTCCCATTGCTTCTATTTATACTTCCTGACCCTCATCTGTTTCTACTGTTAATCTGCAGGGTTAATGACATCCAACTATTCTGGGATTATAAAAAATCCCATCTAATCTCTACCATGGTACAGAGGAGAGACTGGAGACTCAGCGGTCTGTGTCTAAGGTTACATTAATAGAGGGACACAAACTTTAGGGGCTCCATACACTAGCTTAGAATAGACCCACAAAAAAGTATAGCTCATTTATGTTGGTGTATGTTAATTACAGTATATCGTTAACATTGCATATACAACACATTTGGGCAAATCCTGAAAAGAGGATATGTAAGTAATCGAAGCCAAAAGTATCCAAGTAATTTAAGATTGGAGATAATTAGTTAATTGATATGTCCATCAAATTCATATTATTTTTTATCACATAACAGTATTATTCAAACCAGACATTTGGCTCTACATATCTTTTGGCAAGGTGTTGATTTTAACAATATAATTGAGTAGGCTATTTTCCAGCATTGCCATCTTCTGGCGAAATATTGGTATACACCAATTCCCTTAAAAATAAAAAAGATTGTCTAGAATTATAGTCATATACTGATCAAGAGATGCATGTTCTTAACCCTGGAATACATCGAATGATGGCCTTAAAGCATAAATATACTGTACATTTCAATTCTAAGTTTGAGATCAACTAAATATCAGATAAAACAAACAGTAACGTAAACAACCCATCATCCACCACATCACACTCACTCTGAAATGTACTCCAGCGGTGTCCAGGAACCAAAGTCTGCATCGGGCATGAACTTCCTGTTCATCGGCGTATCCAAGGTTACCCTGTGTAATCAAGTCACATGACAGTGATCTGGCAGTGGTGGGAACTGACCCGAGGCCTGAGGATCTGGCCCTGGACTGAATGTAACAGCCCCATGTAAGCCCCTTGTCTACATATTAAAACGCATTAGCAGAGCTAAAGCGTAGAGATGATATCTCTGTTGATTTACTTACTGCCAGCAAGCATCCAACAACCTCTTTGATTTCACTGTTATATTTTGAGATGAGCAAGAGAAGTGCTACATAAACATTTACACACGTTGAAATATGATTTTAGATATCTGTTGTATTAGTTGCATGTTTGAATGTGCACAGTTGCAGTCTACAGTCTTTCTTGTGTGTGTGCACAGTTGCAGTCTACGGTCTATTCAATGTGCACAGTTGCAGTGAGCAAAGCAACCCTCATCCTATACGTATTGGTAGTGCAGAAGAACTGCAAGTCATGGGGGTAATGCTAACCATATGTGACAGCTATTAGTAGCCTGGCAGGTGGCCTCAGCCCAACCTCATGTAATTGGAATGTACCATAACAGAGCCCTGAGAATATTGACAATAAAACTCGGATACGGGCTTCTCATCGTGACATTGCAAAAAAAGTGCTTTACATGCATCAGTTAATCAATGAAACTGTGTAAACAGATAGCTGCTCATGAGGTGAATACAAGAGCGAGTCTTCTTCCTTTAGGACAGGCAACCCTTTTCGATCCTCCCAGACATTGAGGCCAACTACACCTACAACTGTGATGAAATAAACAATTTCCTTATTTTCATTATGTACCCTTTGACCTCTGTTTCTGCAAATAAATTAAACTCCCAACGACTTTCTAATGAGGGCAGGGTTTTCCTATTCCTAATTAGTAAATAAACTTGGCAGGCGATCAGATGACTCACGGTAGTATGGCTACAGCCACACCTCCAGGGGGCATCCCACTGTCTTCTCCGGCTAGACTCTGACAGAGCTGGTGGACTGCTGCCTTGGCCATGCCATAGCCCACCATGCCTGAGGAGAGAGAGAGAGAGAGAGAGAGGGATGAAGAGAGGGAGGGTGATATAGGAGAGATGGTTGGATAGGTGAGTTGTCATTTATACAAACAGCCAAATCAGATAAGCAGAGAAAAAACACTAATAAATCTCACCATTATAACAAGGGACATGAAATATACACAAGTGTTACAAAGTAATACACAGTACCAGTCAAACGTTTGGACAAACCTCATCACAGGGTTTTTCTTTATTTGTACTATTTTCTACATTGTAGAATAGGGAAGACATCAGAACTATGAAATAACACATATGGAATCATGTAGCAACCAAAAAAGGTTTAAACAAATCAAAATACTTTTGTATTTGAGATTCTTCAAAGTGCCACCCTTTGCTTTCTTGACAGCTTTGCACACGCTTGGTATTCTCTCAACTAGCTTCATGAGGTAGTCAGTCACCTGGAATGCATTTCAATTAACAGGTGTGCCTTGTTAAAAGTTCATTTGTGGAATTTCTTTCCTTCTTAATGCGTTTGAGCCAATCAGTTGTGTTGTGACAAGGTAGGGGTTGTATACAGAAGATACCCCTATTTGGTAAAAGACCAAGTCCATATTATGACAAGCTCAATATTATGAACAGCTCAAATAAGCAAAGAGAAATGACAGAGTATCATTACTTTAAGACATGAATGTAAGTCAATCCGCCACAGGAAAGAAAACCCCAGAGTTACCTCTGCTGCAGAGGATAAGTTCATTAGAGTTATCAGCCTCATAATTTGCAGCCCAAATAAATGCTTCACAGAGTTCAAGTAACAGACACATCTCAACATCAACTGTTCAGAGGAGACTGCGTGAATCAGGCCTTCGTGGTCAAATGCAAAGAAACCACTCCGAAAGGACACAAAAAAGAAGAAGAGACTTACTTGGACCAAGAAACACGAGCAATGGACATTAGACCGGTGGAAATCTGTCCTTTTTGGTTCTAACCGCAGAGTCTTTGTGAGGTTCAGAACGGATGATCTCTGCATGTGTGGTTCCCACCGTGAAGCATGGAGGAGGAAGTGTGATGGTGTGGGGGTGCTTTGCTGGTGACACGGCCAGTGATTTATTTAAAATTCAAGGCACACTTAACCAGCATGTCTACCACAGCATTCTGCAGTGATACGCCAGCCCATCTGGTTTGCGCTTCATGGAACTATCATTTGTTTTTCAACAGGACAATGACCCAACACCCCTCCAGGCCGTGTAAGGGCTATTTGACCATGAAGGAGAGTGATGGAATGCTGCATTAGATGACCTGGCCTCCACAACCACCCGACCTCAACCCAATTGAGATGGTTTGGGATGAATTAGACCGCAGAGTGAAGGAAAAGCAGCCAACAAGTGCTCAGGATGTGGGAACTCCTTCAAGACTGTTGGAAAAGCATTCCTGGTGAAGCTGGTTGAGAGAATACCAAGTGTGCAAAGCTGTCATGAAGGCGGCTAACTTGAAAAATCTCAAATATATGTTGATTTGTTTAACACTTTTTAGGTTAGTACATGATTCCATGTGTGTTATTTCATAGTTGATGTCTTCACTATTATTCTACAACATAAAAACAAATGTCAAAATAAAGAAAAACCCTGGAATGAGTAGATGTGTCCAAACGTTTGGTACTATATGTGATATTACAAACATAGTTTCCTCAGCTGGTGAGCTCAAAATATACTATGATGTAACATACATTCACAACACATTTCCTGTTCATATACTATGGACAAATATTCCAGGTGCCTTTGGATCCCAGACTTTGCCCATTACAGTTGTATTGAGAGATGACTGCTTGTTCCACAAGCATGCTTTTGACTTCCCTTCAATGTTTGTAGCATCTGGAAACAATACGCAGCATTTTCCACTTAGAAACACTTCTTTGAAGAACGTAATATGCTCTCCCCACCCTCATATAAAACAGTGGAGGCATGCCACAGCTACATTTGAAGAATGGACCAATGGGAGAAAGGGGTGGAGAGTTAGCTCTTCCTTAAAATGGTTGTTCTGTACTACTAAAATGAACTGGAACATATTTGAAATGAAATGGAACACATAGTCTTTCGTTGGGGGAGACTGTCGTATTTGATTGCATAGATGTGCTCCAAATTGCGTTAGGATGGTTCATAGGAAGTGTGCTTAGAATCTATTACCCCAAAGAGGATTAACAGACTTGTGTGCTGAATCACCCAAAGTTAAATCAATGTTATTTGACAGTTCAACCTCTCTTTTAAATCTAGGGTGAAGGATAAGGGTCATAGGGTGCTCACATGGTTAACTAACCTCAGTCTTTAACCCCAAATCAACCCATAATCTTTTAGTCCACAATGGAATGTTTACAATGTAGCTTACTTTTCGTCTGCCTTTGTAAGACTAAGACACCACTGGAACCCAAACTGCCCAAAGGCAGTATATCAATATTGAGAACTCAGTAAATCAGACTCATAAGTAGCTGGTAAAGTATTAAAGCTAAAATAAAAGTTAAAATATAAGCACAGATAACCACTAAACACATGCAATCTTTAAGCACTACTTCTGTCTTCCACTGTCTTGTTTTTTTTGTCAATAGTACAGAGCATTTGTATTTTGAATAGGCCTAAGGCAATCAATGTTTGATAAGGCACGGGGGAAATGCTTTACCTACATTATAAAATGAAAAGTAGTTTTAAAAGATGTATTTCTAAAACTCACACACTTCACCTAAAGGCAGCTCTGAGCATTACCTGAGGGGAAATACTGTATAAACTTTTTTAATACAAATAAATACTGGCATACAGATGAGTTAAACGATAGGAACATCCCCAAATAATATTAGACATACCACTGTCAAAATAAACCATCCCCCCTCAGGGAAAACTCTGCAATTTCCTGGCCTTTGTCTAGATTAGCACTAGATGCTACATTGCAATAAGAGAACAGCACAGCACACTCTAACCATGTCCACATGTGAAGAGGCCCAAATTCTGCTGACTCATTCTCCTCCCCAATCTGACAGCCAATGAGAGCGGGAGCTCGGTAGCGACTGCCAATCAGGGATTTTAGGTGCCCTAGTGTCATGAGTTGTATTGTTGTCAGGGTCATCATATGGGTAACACACCACACAGGGAATGGCATGGGTGCTTGGTCCTATAGGTACCTTCACATGCACACAGGGTCTAAAATATCAGACAGCATTGTGTGAAAAAACATAGTAGGAACAATCTCTCTCCTCATAATTGTTCGACGTCGTGAAATATCACTATGTAGATCATATTAAACATGCTACTCATATTTTAGTTCCTACGTCATAGGCTTATTTGTACCCACGGGTTACAGGTTTCACAAAGTGCTTGATGACACAAGCTGCTATTTGTTTTGGCTGCTTAAATCGTGACGACAGTAGATGTATGCCAAAGTCCCTCGGACATCAAAGTCTGAATGAAACGGTGGTCAGAACAGAGGCACAATCTAACAGGCCCAGCATGACAACATTACAAGAGAAAATAGAATGCATATAAATTACAATGCCAGTAGAATATTTTAGTTTAGAACACCAGAAGAATAGAATACCAGTAGAGGTATGTGGCATCTTACCACTAGTGCCACTCAGTGATGCTTTAGCCCCAGCCAGAGTCAGCAGCCCCCCTTGTTTCAGGTGAACAGCAGCCAGGTGGCTAGAGATGGTAGAGGTCCACACACTCTGCTTCCACATCATGTCTGTGTTTTTGTACAAGTCTAAAACATACATACACAAGATAACATTTTGTTTGAGGAGCAACATGGTAATAATGAAGGACCATATGACTAAATAGAACACTATACAATGGCACGAACAAACATCCCCGTTGAGAATTCAGCCTAAGGGGAAATTGGTTTTAAACTATTCATATCAGTGTGTGTTCAAAATTAACTGATGATATCTCAGGGAAATGCTGTTGAACTCTGACCTTTTGAGCTGCAATTTCCTCCTGCCCATCCACCTGCCACACACAAGATGGCATCTACTTTCTGGTCCCCTAGCAACTGTGCCACATCTGCTGTCACCTGCAGCAAAAAAGAAAACAGTCTTATTAGAAAGGGCAAGACTCTGTTTTGCTAATATAACATTTGATTTGAATATATATTTTATCATTTGGAATGTCACCACTTCCTGTGTTTACAATTTGTTGACATCCAGCTGCCACAATGAAGAAATCAATTTAACCTAGCATTTTAAAAATACACAGTCAATATGGCAATGAATAGAATAGACCCCTATAGACCTATGCAATAGCATAACCATGGAGTACAGTTTCCGATCGTGGCATAGAAATTACGGTAATTATCCAGCGTTTGGCAAATGGAAAGTCAATGATCGTTTCCCTTGATACCGGATCATTCACTAAGCCAAAACTGTCAACATCACAGAGGGAGCAGGTGAAAGCGCGTTCCTCCTACCTGCCCCGCTTGCTCGGTAAATGACTCGGATAACTTCACCAGCACGTTCGCGTTTGCCTCCTCATTGGCAACGATATCGATGCTGGCTACCCACTATTGTTAGAAAAGAAAGAAGCAATTGAAAATAGGATGATGGCATCGAACTATCCTGCAAAGTAGGCTATTTATTCAAAATGCAAGTGATGATATGTTTTCTGAAAGTTCTGGGCTGGCATCGTTCAACGTTAAATGATGACACTTTCATATGGATGAATAGAGACAATACTTACCATAGCATCTACTTAACATGTGGTTATTGCAAATAGACACTGTGGCAAGCAACAGCGCACACTATTTCGTATTTGTATTCTTTATAAAAATAAAAAAAACTATAGTACGCTACTCACCCATCCTTTAGATTTGAAGTGCTGAACAATTTTGCTACCTAGTGCGCCTCTTCCTCCGTAAACGAGTACCCGATTGGCAGCCATGCGTTCTTTACTATAAGCTTTAGCAATGATGATTATTTCACAAAACGCAACAGCTACCACAGACAGAAAGATATATATATATATATATATATATATAGGGAGAGAGAACGGGCGAGACAGAAAGAAAAAAAGAAAGAGTTACACCCACCCACAAGATTTAAAGAGACACACTCAGCACATCAAGAGGCGGATCCTCTAGTTCACATATGTCAGAGTCAAGGCCCGCGGGCCACATCCGGCCCGCAAGAAGGTTTTTTACGGCCCCTGGGATGATCTTGATTTATTATTAGAACCGGCCCGCAGCAAGCCGGCAGCCCGCAGATCTTTTACACGCACCAATACTACATTTCCCACAATGCAAAGGTGACGCACCGAGCAGTAGGCTGCTTCATTTCAATATTTATTGGCACAGCAGTCGTCAGCATCACAGTAAAATTAACTTTCAGATACCCATCAAAAATGGCAAAACGGAAGGTGGATACTGAGAACCGGGGGTTTCAAACAAGGTGGGAGTCGGAGTATATGTTCACGAAGGTAGCTGGAAAACCTGTGTGTCTTCTGTGTGGAGAAAGTGTGGCGGTACTGAAAGAGTATAATCTGAGACGACATTATGAAACGAAACACGCGGACACACACGCGGACGCAACTGTCAAGGCCAGTTTTATTTTGGCAGAAGAGATCGCTAAATCAGCCCGGCCATTTACGGAGGGGGATTTCATCAAAAACTGCATGATTAAAGTTTGTGACGAAGTTTGCCCAGAAAAAAGGCAACTCTTTTTAAATGTGAGTCTGAGCAGAAACACCATTGCCGAGAGAGTAGACCAGTTGTCCATCAATCTAAAAGAGCAGCTTGTGAAAAAGGGAAAAGATTTTATTGCATATTCCTTGGCTGTGGATGAGAGCACCGACATTTCTGACATTGCCCAGTTGTCAATTTTCATCCGCGGAGTGGACTCCAACCTAAGCGTGACAGAGGAGTTTTTGGCTTTACGTCCTATGCATGGCACAACTACGGGGCATGATTTGTATGAAGAGGTGTCAAGATGTGTAAATGAGATGGAGCTGCCTTGGGAAAAACTCGTGGGTTTGACAACCGACGGAGCACCTGCGATGTGTGGACACAGGAGCGGACTGGTGGCGAAGATACGGGAAAAGATGCAAGAGGAAAACGCGACAGGTGAGCTGACAGCTTATCATTGTATCATACACCAGGAAGCGTTGTGCGGTAAAGCCTTGAAAATGGAGCATGTAATGAGCATCATCACGCGCACAGTTAACTTTATCAGAGCCAAAGGTTTGAATCACCGCCAGTTCAAGGCATTTCTGACGGAGTTAGAAACGGAGCATGGTGATTTGCCTTATCACACAGAGGTGCGATGGCTAAGCCAGGGAAAGGTGCTTCAAAGATGTTTCGAGCTTCGTGAGGAGATTTGTCTGTTCTTGGACAGCAAAGGGAAAGACACAACACAACTCCGAGACGAAATGTTTCTGTGTGAAATGGCTTTTCTGTGTGACATTACGAGTCATCTGAATGCAATAAACTTGCAGCTGCAGGGTCGGGATCGTGTCATCTCTGATATGTACAGTACAGTGAAGGCATTTAAAACCAAACTGACTCTGTGGGAGACGCAGATGCGGAAAGAAAATTTGAGCCACTTTCCCAGCTGCCAGACCATGAAAGAGAAGCTCTCTACCAGTGCGTTCCCGAGCACACAGTTGGCTGATAAAATAGGTATGCTTGCCGCTGACTTTCGACGCCGATTTGCTGACTTTGAAGCACAAAAAAGCAGGTTGGAACTGCTCGGTAACCCATTTGCTGTTGACGTGGAAAGCTCACCACCAAACCTCCAAATGGAGTTGATTGACCTCCAATGCAATGATGCACTGAGGGCAAAATATGCGGCAGTGGGTGCTGCGGAGTTCGCCCGTTTCCTCCCCGGCACAATGCCCCAGCTGCGCATCCAGGCTGCTCAAACGTTGTCTATGTTTGGCAGCACATACCTGTGTGAACAACTGTTTTCTTTGATGAACCTGAACAAAACATCACACAGAAGTCGACTTACTGCTGAACACCTCCACTCAATTCTGAGGATTTCTTCAGCTCAGAGCCTTACCCCGAACATTGATGAACTTGTGGAAAAGATGGGACACCACCAAGTATCACCCTCAACCTCAAACAAGTGAACATTACTGTGCAATCACATATTTAGAGTTTTTACTCAGTTCAAGTTTAAAAGTTAAAATTTAATATTTGTTTTCACTGCATGTTACTTCTCCTTAAACAAAGTGTTGTTTTTGATTAATAGATTTTTGCACTTTATTTTTTTGTATTTCAATCCAATTATATTTTAAAAATATTTCAGTTGAGTGGATGATAGAAAATTGCTATTATTGTTTTTTCTTTGAAGTAAATTTAGCCCACTTTTGCTAAAATAGAAAATATAGTCTACTGATGGTGCCTTGAATACCGGTTTCTTTCATTTAATGTTCATGTTATGGGGATATTTATATAAAGGAAATTTGTCTTTTGTGTCTGTTGAAAATTAAAGATTACTGACAGAGCCATAAGAAAATATTGCTTTATTTATCTGATCATATTGTAATATATTTGTTAGGTTTTCAGTAGGTTCAATTAGGTTCACTAGACTATATGCGTCATTTAAAAATTTTTCAATGAACATTCGAACAGTCCGGCCCTCGTCTTGTAGCTGATTTTTTTATTTGGCCCTCCGTCCATTTGACTTTGACACCCCTGCTCTAGTTCAATAGTGTTCTAAATTAGTTAAGACTGTAAGAAAATTCTGAGTGCATAGGTTACACCATAATGAAAGTCAGTGGAGGGGTTGACACTAATAAGTGCCTTTAAAATGACACATGATTAACATGATTTAATGTAATCAATACTAATCATGAGTATGGGTTAATTGATACCAGGCTCCAACATGCACAAAGAAAGCCACCGCACCGTGACAAACTGTGAAATTGATCATGCGTTTAATCCAGTGGTAAACACACACGATTATGTGTGAATTTATGTATTCCGATAAAAATCAACATACCGTATTTGGATACAGTAGCAGTGAGACAGCAACATCTTATGACACCGGCTTGGCCTGTGTGGGAACACGTCCTAGTCATCCTGAGTACAGCGTGTCGGAATCTGTCACAGCAACACAGCTCATCGTAATGTCATCAAAGGATTTTCATGCTCTGGGATAACCCTCACAGTCAAACATACTAGATGTATCATTGCACGCTGATGGCGTATGGCCTAGCTTCTGCAGTAAATTGCACATCCAAGGAATACACATTTGAATCAACACCAGAAAATGAGGCCGCAAAATTCCAAATGTTTATTCGCATAGACTAGTACTTGATCTCACGTCGCTTTGACCAGGTAATGTCTGTTACGACACATCCAATGATGGTATGAAAGCATTTCCCCATGCATTTTTCTATGATTTGTGCCGTTATTAAATAGCATGTGGTTTTTGTAGGATGCACTATTACGCAAAGTGATGATTATGATGTTGAACACACTGCTCAAAGGGAGTTGATCATTGTAGTTGCACTTCTAGACTTCAGCTATTGTTAGGAGCAGTGGGAGAACTAGAGTTTTATACATGGGGTGGCCCGGGGGTGGCCAAGGCTACTACATAGACCATGACAGAAAATGAGTGTGTAACCCTAACCTGGCATCTAAGAAGCATGAGTGAATCCTATGATTGCTGATTAGAGGGAGAAGTGATAACTCACTGAACCGGGAGTTCTTCAATGTGGCAAAAGGGTTACTTCACTATAATTCTTTAACATACTATGAATAGTCAGTGTCTCTACCTCGGAACTGCAGCTACATTTCTTTGTCTCTCTCTCTCTCTCACACACACACACACACACACACACACACACACACACACACACACAGTACTCACATACTGGAGAGACTGGGGGCCTCTGTTTTCATGAATATATAATTTGGGTCTATAAGTGTTGAACATCCAAAATATTTTCAGAAATTAAGCTCAAGCACCAAGGAGATAAGATAAAAAAAAGTAAATAAAATTTAAAAAACACACTTTAATTTGACATACCAGGTATCAAGTAGAAATGGACTTGAAAAATAAAAATAATTTTGGTGTCCATCAATATTACAAACTTACAGTATCATATTTATTCTAATATATATTATGTTAACTAATAGCAAAGACTTTTGGGGGAATTGGCCTAATCAAGACCAAATTAAATCTGTGTGACATGATACCCTTTGGATTTATCATTTTAGAATGTCAGTGTACTAGCTAGTACACAGTGCAGATTTTAATCATGACCAGAGGGACTGCCAAAGTGTCAAATTATCCTAGGTAGATTTAAAACAGCATAATTCTGCGGTTCTGGTGAGAACTGGCAAAATGTTTCACAAACTCATCCATGTTGAGGGAGTGTGCCCTCCTTGACTCAACACTGAGAATTCTGAGGTGACTTAACCTGTCATCAACCATTGTTGTCCTAAGATGGGTTTTAAATCAGTTTTATAGCTGAAGCACTGCTCTGAAGCACTGCAACACTCTCGCAAGAAGCACTGCTGACTGGTGTAACAACAGAAATCTTACAAAGTCGAAATAGCACATGGAAGACCTCTTTATAAAGGTTCTAGAAACACAACAAAGTCAAGGAGAGTAGACGGTCTGTCCCTTCCACTTGTCTCTCTCCTATCAAGAAGCCGCTTGGTTTGATGAACCTCGTGTTTGAGGTCCTCTAAATGTGACTCAAAGGTCTGAGCAAAGGCAAACAGAGGCTCCTCATTCAAGAATGTTGTAATCTTTGGGGTGAGAGACTGGACCCTTTTGCGTTATCTTCCAATTCTTCTATGAAAAAAAAAACGCCTCTGCAGCTCAGCTGTGAGACTCTCGAGCAGCTGATAAAAGAGAGCTCTTTGGAAGCTCTCACCATCACGTTGGTCACTATTTGTATGTCCTACAGGGCTCATCATCAATGAGTCGTGAAATCTTAAGCTTGTTTTAGGCTGTCTTTCACACACTGTTCGTACACTTATTTTGCAGTGCTCTGCAATCTCTTCAACCTCTTTCCATAGTTCTCCATAGTAACCCTCACTTCTGTAGTCCTGTAATGTGTCTGTAAGGGCACCTACTAGATCTACAGCCCTTCTGGGTTGGCATCACCAAGCACTTTACAAAAGGTAACCAAGAGCCCTATGAAATGTAAATCTATCTGAGAAAGAAGGCCCCTTGCCTACACTGATCTATCACCCCTATTTTTCAAGTGTGATATCCTGTAGCACTCTCGGAACTGCTGGAAGCCTGTCCCTCAGATTATGACATGCCATGTATCTACATGCCCACCTTACATCCGTAAGTCTCTGTAGTTCCGTGGGCTGCTGCTGTGGATACAGCTCTTTCTGAACTGCAAGCCACTTGAGATGAACGTACGAGCCAGATACAAAGTTCTAAAGCTTCTGCAGGAGAGCAAAAAAGGCACTGATTTTACAGCATCGACAAGAACCAAATTCAAACAATGATCATTGCAGTGCACATGAAATGCACATGTTGCACTGTTTTTAATCCGTGCAGACACACCAGAATGCTTTCCTCTCATGACGGCTGCACCGTCACAGCCTTGCACCACATTAATATTTCTGTCGTCCAGACTATGTTTTTCAAGGCAATCGATCATCATTTTAGGGAGACCTGCTGCATCTAAGCTTTCAGCTGACTGAAAGTGTAAAAAGCTTTCGTGGATGGGCCCCGTTGTAATAGTACCTCACAACTGAAGACATTTGTTCTTTTTTCTTTAAATCCCTGGTTTCATCTGCAATTACACTAAAATCTTCACTTTCTTTTACTTCTCTCATTATTTCACTTTGTACCATCTCAGCTCAGCCCTCAAGAACTTCCTTCTGGATTTGGTGGCTTGTGTACTGAGCATTGCCACATGCATTCAGCATTTTCTCTATGAGAGGGTCATGCTTTGCTATTTCTTCTAAGATTGTCAAAAAATCAACCTTGTTGTGAGAGTCATCACTCTCGATGACCTCTCTGCGCTATATTTTGACTGGCAGTTTAATAGGAGCACATCTGCAATTGTTTTAATGTAAGTACTTCTGTTTGAAAGCCCTTTTCCTAGTAGCATGCAGAGGTCTGGGAAATGTTTTCAAACACGGCTGTACAGGACCCTCTTCTCTGGATCTAGAAATGTATGAACTACACGTTAAAGAATGTGTCATATCTCTATGGAAATGTAGAATTAAGGAATCCACAAGATTAGATACTAACAGCTACTACTGTAACTAAAATGTGTTAGTTTAAAGGATACGGCCTGTCCTACCATTGGGTCCTTTTGGAACAGCATATCTGATGCTTGATGCGGTTGGGAGGGACTCAATGACACCTCCTGGCAGCTGTGGCTCACCTGGTGGTGGTAGACCGGGTCCTGACCACACTAACTCTGGCTAGTCTCAGGTAGGGAGGTGCTCTGGGGTCCGGTGGTGATGCAAGGGCTGGGGTCTGTTTGCACCTGATCTGCCTGTTTGTGCTTCTTTAAAAATAAGTCTGATATCTCTCCCATTCTTTTCATGTTTAATTGACCCTATGCAAAAATAAGACCGTCTGTGGTTACATCTAAACATCCAATTGCTCACATTTTAGTCCAATCTCAATCTTAATTACAAATCCCCATTATCATAACTGTTCCTTAAAAACAACTACCAGCCTAAATGACTAGTTAGATCATGGCTAGCCCTACTCTGCAGTAAGTAACTTAGCTAGCTACACTTTCTTACACCTTTACGATAGCAAACATGCTATCTGAAAATTGTGGTAATCTTTTGAGTAACGTCAACAGATTGATAGTAACAATTGTTCGTTTTGAGTTCAAGTACGAAAATATAACTGAGTAAATGGATTTCCAATTGCTGAAGGTTAACTTTCTGAACAGTGACAGCGGTAGCCTACTAGTTAACCCACATTAGCTAAACAGTCGTATACTGTAACTTATGACACTGCACTGTATATGCGTGTATTACTAGCACAGGTGTAAACATAATGTTAGGCTAAATTGGAAACTGTTCTCTCTTATGTGATTAACTGTCTGTTAATGGAGCCAAAGGTCTAACATGAACTTACACAGCGACTCAACTTTCGTAAAAGTTGTTCAGGAAACCTAAACCCGATGCTTAACCTTAAAACTTACTTCAAATATGATGCTTTCGCCAATCGTGAAAAGAGCTCGTGGAGCTGTGGAAATATTCTCTCTTCTTATTCTTATTCTTCTGTATCTCGCAACCAACATTAATACTCTCTCTTCCTCATCCTCGATTTGAAAAGGTCCAAATAAATGCTTCTTTCAACAAGAGGTGAAATGAGATGTCATTCAGCCTCAAATTGCCAGTAGCGAATTACATTTTGGGGTGGCACCCCGGACACCCCTCTGGCTCCGCCCCTGGTTTGGAGGCCGGCTTAGCTGGTTTCCTTCCGCCCAGACGTCATTTATCAAGGTGTCGATGAAGGCCGAATTCACCATTACTATCAATGCTGCTTCCCCGACAGTTATATACCCCAGAATCCACATCTGCTTTGGTTCCTATTATCATGCTCAACGTGCCTCCATCCTTCCTCTCCATCTTATCAAAAGCGCGGGTAACAGTCTATTTCTGCTTTAGCCAAGCCCTGCGTCATCACAACAACTAAAGCACAAACAGACTTCCACCCAGGCTATCATTCAACCAAGTTAAATAGCCTTATGTGGTTGTCAGTAGGCTTCAGTCTGGACACAGCGTTAAAGGGTCAATTAAATGGACAATCATTTGATATGAAATTGTATATTTTGAAGACCCACCACTTCTTCAGTTTGACCACTAGATGTCATCAAAAGACATTGATACAATTATTCCGAATGTAAGCACAATATGGATTTCATGATCAACAAAGGCAAACAAAAAGTGTTAACTCTCAAGTTAAGAAGATATAAAAATAGCCTCAGGGATCTAATGACTTAATTTAAAAAAAAGTGTATAACCTTTTCCAGTTTGATAGCTTTTGTCTTATGCTGACATACTATATATTTACCAAGCATTAGGCCCTACCAGTTTTATAGATTTTATACATTTACTAATAGATAGAAATCTGTCAAGCTAGTTAGGCCTACAGCCCAATGGCCCAATGGTGAATTGACCTCTCATATTGTGAGGTAGGCTGTCGCAGTAAGGAGGCAGACAAGGGAAGCCGGTGCAAATCCCCACAATGAATATCTCAAAACATATTAACAGCCAAGGAGGGGAATGAGCTGAGGAGACAGTGGCGACAGTGCAAGATATATACAACAAAAATAACAAACAGGATGTTGAAACAATAACCAACTGACATGAATTCTATAATACAATATTTTCTTTATTTCCCCATAAAACTAAAATATATGTATTTTTTTAAGGAACTAAGTCCGGCTTTAAACATACTCTTAAAAGTTGTAATAGTAGAATGCACAAGGTGCAATTTCGAAATTGGGTAGTGAATCATCAGTGTCATTGTCATGTTAGTCATTGCATACCTTAGAGAGCTATGTATAATTTGTCAGAAATGCCCAGATCAACTAGCCCATGTCAGCTAACGTTTTTTATTTCGTTTTTTTTTTAGCCCATAGATTTTGTTGTAATTTCTTTTGTCACTTAAATATCACATGAATACAAATTAGAAATGGCAAGATGTATAGAATTGCAAGAAAATTGGCTTTAAAACTGCAACATTTTCTTTCCACCCCATGACAAAATGTGTAGAATTGCAGGAAATGAGCTTTAAACATGCATCATTCTGTCCACCAACAAAATGTTTGTGATCAGTTTGTGTCATGAACAGTGTTCCGTAATGCTGGAATGGGGGCCCAAGTGAAACGGTTTGGGAACCCCTGCCCGAACACACAGACCTGAAAATCATAGTTTACAGGCCACACACATCACATGTGTTTACAGGCCACATCACATGTGTTTACAGGCCACATCACATGTGTTTACAGGCCACATCAGGCATGCAAGTCACATTATGCTGGTTTGCAAAGTGATGTGTGATTCCTACTGGAATCCAGCCAGTGAAGATATCCAAAATTCAGAATGACAACCAGGAATACAATGATATGAGACTAACTAAAGCATCTAAACTGGAAAAAAAACATTTCAGCAACGTCCAACTTACAGATTGGAATAGTTTTGAAAAATTCATGTTATTTATAGTTGAGTGGCATGAGATTAATTAAATGCAAAAACATAGATATTGAAACAAACAATACTAAAAATCAACTTGCAATAGAACATGCTCGGGAATATGATAATTAACCCCCCACCTAACTTTAAAGGTTCTTTATCAGGCAAGAGTTCTCCTATGCTTTTTTCAAAGCACTACTGATCCAACTTAATGTACCGATGCAAAATGCTTTATTTTAATTTTATTGAACCTTTATTTAAACAGGTAGGCTAGTTGAGAACAAGTTCTCATTTACAACTGCGACCTGGCCAAGATAAAGCAAAGCAGTTCGACACATACAACAACACAGAGTTACACATGGAATAAACAAACATACAGTCAATAATACAGGAGAAAAAGTCTATATACAGTGTGTGCAAATGAGGTAGGATAAGGGATTTAAGGCAATAAATAGGCCATTGTGGCAAAATAATTAAAATTTAGCATTAACACTGAGTGATAGATGTGCAGAAGATGAATGTGCAAGTAGAGATACTGGGGTGCAAAGGAGCAAAAAAATAAATAACAATATGGGGATGAGGAAGTTGGGTGGGCTATTCACAGGTGGGCTGTGTGCAGGTGCAATGATTGGTAAGCTGCTCTGACAGCTGATGATTAATGTTAGTGAGGGAGATATAAGACTCCAGCTTCAGTGATTTTTGCAATTTGTTCCAGTCATTGTCAGCAGAGTCCTGGAAGGAAAGGCGGCCAAAGGAAGAGTTAGCTTTGGGGATGACCAGTGAAATATACCTGCTGGAGCGCGTGTTACAGGTGGGTGCTGCTATGGTGGCCAATGAGCTGAGATAAGGCGGGGCTTTACCTAGCAAAGACTTATAGATGACCTGGAGTCAGTGGGTTTGGCGACGAAAGCGGGGGCCAGCCAACGAGAGCCTACAGGTCGCAGTGGTGGGTAGTATATGGGGATTTGGTGACAAAATGAATGGCGCTGTGATAGACTACATCCAATTTGTTGAGTAGAGTGTTGGAGGCTATTTTGTAAATGACATCGCCGAAGTCAAGAACCGGTAGGATAGTCAGTTTTCAATTAAACTTTGTCTAAAGGTAAATCTGAAACTGCACAGTAACATGCCCTTTGTGATGTCACCACTAGGTGTCAACGTTAGCATTTGTCTTGAGTAGATTTACTACTGTGTTTACAACAGTCAAAGGTCATATAAACAAGGGTCTTTCTAAAAAAAAAATGGGGCCAATGTGTGACATTGGGATTAACATTTCAAAATGGTTTAAATGTAAATTAAAATAACATATGTAAATTGGCCCATAACACCACCTATACAACAACATAGCAGGATAAGCATAAGCAGGATTCATGCTGACTGGCAAGTCAAATTCAAAGACTTTAGGGTCTTTTTCAATAACTTTACTGTACTTTTCAAGGACCAATGTTATACAAATGTATAATTGTACAACACCCTTCAATTAAAGCGGCGGGGAAAAAAACAAAAGTGGCCACGTCGCCTACAAAAACTGGTCAAAAATGACATCACAGATCATTATAAGAGAGCAGAAGAACATATCAATTGGCTACAATAATTACAAGGACTTGTCAAAGAGCAAATTTCAAGGTAGACCTACAGTATTCCAGTATTTTCATTTCTGAGCTCCAAATTCAAGTTCAAGTAGGTTACTTCAAGCCCCTTGTATTTGGCAGGTGTAACATGGAAAACATAATGTATTTCTCATGTTATTTCATTACCAGATCATAGTGTGAATAAACCCACTAGGCCATGGGATTTGTTGTTATTTTATCAAGAATAATTAACAGGAAGAGCGTTGGGTGTTGCGCAATAGTACACTGCTCAAAAAAATAAAGGGAACACTTGAACAACACAATGTAACTCCAAGTCAATCACACTTCTGTGAAATCAAACTGTCCTCTTAGGAAGCAACACTGATTGACAATAAATGTCACATGCTGTTGTGCAAATGGAATAGACAACAGGTGGAAATTATAGGCAATTAGCAAGACACCCCCAATAAAGGAGTGGTTCTGCAGGTGGTGACCACAGACCACTTCTCAGTTCCTATGCTTCCTGGCTGATGTTTTGGTCACTTTTGAATGCTGGCGGTGCTTTCACTCTAGTGGTAGCATGAGACGGAGTCTACAACCCACACAAGTGTCTCAGGTAGTGCAGCTCATCCAGGATGGCACATCAATGCGAGCTGTGGCAAGAAGGTTTGCTGTGTCTGTCAGCGTAGTGTCCAGAGCATGGAGGCTCTACCAGGAGACAGGCCAGTACATCAGGAGACGTGGAGGAGGCCGTAGGAGGGCAACAACCCAGCAGCAGGACCGCTACCTCTGCCTTTGTGCAAGGAGGAGCAGGAGGAGCACTGCCAGAGCCCTGCAAAATGACCTCCAGCAGGCCACAAATGTGCATGTGAATGCTCAAACGGTCAGAAACAGACTCGATGAGGGTGGTATGAGGGCCCGGCGACCACAGGTGAGGGGGTTGTGCTTACAGCCCAACACCGTGCAGGACGTTTGGCATTTGCCAGAGAACACCAAGATTGGCAAATTCGCCACTGGTGCCCTGTGCTCTTCACAGATGAAAGCAGGTTCACACTGAGCACGTGACAGAGTCTGGAGACGCCGTGGAGAACGTTCTGCTGCCTGCAACATCCTCCAGCATGACTGGTTTGGCGGTGGGTCAGTCATGGTGTGGGGTGGCATTTCTTTGGGGGGCCGCACAGCCCTCCATGTGCTCGCCAGAGGTAGCCTGACTGCCATTAGGTACCGAGATGAGATCCTCAGACCCCTTGTGAGACCATATGCTGGTGCGGTTGGCCCTGGGTTCCTCCTAATGCAAGACAATGCTAGACCTCATGTGGCTGGTGTGTGTCAGCAGTTCCTGCAAGAGGAAGGCATTGATGCTATGGACTGGCCCGCCCGTTCCCCAGACCTGAATCCAATTGAGCACATCTGGGACATCATGTCTCGCTCCATCCACCAACGCCACGTTGCACCACAGACTGTCCAGGAGTTGGCAGATGCTTTAGTCCAGGTCTGGGAGGAGATCCCTCAGGAGACCATCCGCCACCTCATCAGGAGCATGCCCAGGTGTTGTAGGGAGGTCATACAGGCACGTGGAGGCCACACACACTACTGAGCCTCATTTTGACTTGTTTTAAGGACATTACATCAAAGTTGGATCAGCCTGTAGTGTGGTTTTCCACTTTAATTTTGAGTGTGACTCCAAATCCAGACCTCCATGGGTTGATAAATTTGATTTCCATTGATAATTTGTGTGATTTTGTTGTCAGCACATTCAACTATGTAAAGAAAAAAGTATTTAATAAGAATATTTCATTCATTCAGATCTAGGATGTGTTATTTAAATTTTTTTGAGCAGTGTATATCCTTCACAATTGAGCACAACTGTCCAAGGCACAAAAACATATGAATACATGAACTCATTACCTTGATGCTTTCTCTGTTAAATCTAACGAGACCCTTCTGTAAATATAGCAGACAACAACCGATGATCAACCTCGATTCGCTAGAGATATTAGACCCGATGGGGATCCAGGCACAATCTAAGTATTCACCACAGTAACGAATGAGACACCAGCATATTCTGGACTTTCCTTGCAACACCCCTCCCCCAGCACTGGGCTGTTGTTGGATTGCACGCTCTAATTCATTTCTGGATCAGATGATGACGTGTGAAAATATCATGGCATAATTAAACAGCTCGACACCAAATGCGCATCCAACAAGTATTATGTATAATAATTAAACAATCACGTCAATGACAGTATTCGATTTAGGTTTTAAGTATCAATGCAAAGGGGACTTTTTTGGTGAGAAGCATTTGATTGTTCAATCTCATTTATTACTATAGATTTGTGTGCCCATGAAAACTGCTTTCACCAACATAAGGAGGCACAAGATGTTACACTGCATTTCTGAGATTTCTATACAAAAACTGTCCGACAGCTCGATCCAGGGTTCAAGTTCAATGTCTAATTTAACTGATTAATGCTTAATCTATGATATGAATACAACTTACACTGCCATAACTTCAAGGACAGAAAAGTAATGTTTTATGTCACACAATCTTGGACAAATCTGTCAAGACACCAACCATGATTTGTAATTTATTAAGGACCCCCATTAGCTGCTTCCAAGTCAGCAGCTATTCTTACTGGGGTTCAGCAACATCAAGGCAGTTTATATACAATTTCAATCATTACATGACATTACATAACACATTTCACAACATTAAGTGTGTGCCCTCAGGCCATTACTTTACTATTATATACTTTTTATGCAATACAAAATCCATGTATACACATGTGTAGAGTGTGGGTCTTATCACGTGTATGTGTAAGCCTGTGTCTGTGCCTGTGTTTGTTTCAGTCCCCACTGTTCCATAAGATTTTTTTTTATCATTTAAAAAACAAATCTGATTGTACTGCTTGCATCAGTTACCTGATGAGTAATAGAGTTCCATGTAGCCATGGTTCTGTGTAGTACTGTGTGCCTCCCATAGTCTGTTTTGGATTTTGGGATTGTGAAGAAACCTCTAGTGGCATGTCTTGTGGGGTATGCATGGATGTCCGAGCTGTGTGCTAGTCATTTAAACAGACAGCTCGGTGCATTCAGCCTGTCGACACTTCTTACAAAAACAAGTACTGATGAAGTCAATCTCTCCTCTACTTTTAGCCATGAGAGATTGACATGCATAGGATTCATGTTAGCTCTCTGTGTACATTTAAGGGCCAGCTGTGCTGCCCTGTTCTGAGTCAATTGTAAAGTCCCTCTTTGTGGCACCTGACCTCACAACTGGACAGTAGTCCAGGTGTGACAAAACTAGGGCCTGTAGGACCTGCCTTGTTGATAGTGTTGTTAAGAAGACAGGGCAGAGCTTTATTATGGACAGACTTCTCCCCATCTTAGCTACTGTTGCATCAACATGTTTTGACTATGACAGTTTACTCTCCAGGGTTACTCCAAGCAATTTAGGCTCCTCAACTTGCTCAATTTCCACATTATTCATTACAAGATTTAGTTAAGGTTTAGGGTTTGGTGAAGGATGCTTTCCAAATACAATGCTTTCAGTTTTAGAAATATTTAGAACTAACTTATTTCTTGCTACTCATTCTGAAACTGACTGATTTTACTCACTGTAGTAACTGATGTATATATTGTTGCGTCATCGGCATACATAGGCACACAGGCTTTAGAGCCAATGGCAGGTCATTAATAAAGATTGAATAAAGTAAGGGGCCTAGACAACTGCCATGGGGATTTCCTGATTCTACCTGGATTATGTTGGAAAGGCTTCAGTTAAAGAACACCCTCTGTGTTCTGTTGGACAGGTAACTCTTTATCCACACTATAGCAGAGGGTGTAAAGCCATAACACATACAGTACCAGTCAAAGGTTTGGACACACCTTCTCATTCAAGGGTCTTTATTTTTTTACTATTTTCTACATTGTAGAATAATAGTGAAGACATCAAAACTATGAAATAACACATGGAATCATGTAGTAACCAAAAAAGTGTTAAATAAATCAAAAATATTTTAAATTTGAGATTCTTCAAATTAGCTACCCTTTGCCTTGATGACAGCTTGAATGAATAGGTGTGTCCCACCTTTTGACTGGTACCATACGTTTTTCCAGCAGTAGACTATGATTGATAATGTCAAAAGCCGCACGGACGTCTAACAAAACAGATCACACAATTTTTTTAATCATACATTTCTCTCAGTCAATCAGCGGTCATTTGTGTAAGTGCCATGCATGCTGAAAGTCCTTACCTATAAGCGTGGTGCAATTATGTTGTCAATTTCTCTGTAAAATATCATTTTTAGGCCTCCTGGGTTTTTAGGCCTCCCGGGTGGCGCAGTGGTTAAGGGCGCTGTACTGCAGCGCCAGCTGTGCCACCAGAGACCCTGGGTTTGCACCCAGGCTCTGTCGCAACCGGCCGCGACCGGGAGGTCTGTGGGGCGACGCACAATTGGCCTAGCGTCGTCCGGGTTAGCGAGGGCTTGAACAGTAGGGATATCCTTGTCTCATCGCGCACCAGCGACTCCTGTGACAGGCCGGGCGCAGTGCACGCTAACCAAGGTTGCCAGGTGCACGATTTTTCCTCCGACACATTGGTGCGGCTGGCTTCCGGGTTGGATGCGCGCTGTGTTAAGAAGCAGTGCGGCTTGGTTGGGTTGTGTATCGGAGGACGCATGACTTTCAACCTGGGTCTCTCCCGAGCCCGTACGGGAGTTGTAGCGATGAGACAAGATAGTACATACCAAAAACAATTGGATACCACGAAATTGGGGAGAAAAAGGGGTAAAAATTCAACAAAAAAATATATATATATCATTTTTATCAGGTCAAACACCATTTTTTTCCAAAGGTTTATTAAGGGTTAGTAACAGGCTGATTGGCTGGCTATTTCAGCCAGTAAAGGGTGCTTTACTTTTGCTTCCCTCCAGGTCTGAGGGCACACACTTTCTTGTAGGCTTAGATTAAAGATATGTCAAATAGGAGTGGCAATATTGGCCGCTATTATCCCCAGTAATTTTCCATTCAAGTTGTGAGACCCAGGTGGCTTGTCATTGTTGATAGACAACATATTTGTTGCTACTTCTTCCACAGTCACTTTTCAGAAATCACAATTACAATGCTTGTCTTTCATAATTTTCAGTTATACTTGGATGTCTAGTGTCGGTGGCATGCTGACATGTCATGCCTAAATATGCTAATATTGCCAATAAAAAAAGAATGAAAGTAGTTGGCAATATCAGTGGGTTTGTGACGAATGAGGCATTTGATTCAATGAATGATGGAGCTTTTTTGCCAAAATTTTTACTTAAGGTGCTCCAAAGTTTTTACTATCATTCTTTATATATTGTATCTTTGTTTCATAGTATAGTTTCTTCTTTTTATTCAGTTTAGTCACATAATTTCTCGATTTGCAGTACGTTCATGCAGCCAGACCTATTTTCCCTTCCTTTGGTCATACAGCTTTAAATAATATTTCTGCAGCATTAGTATAGATGTGATCAAGGTGTCATTGTGATTGCTGACACCCCATTCTTCCAGTAACTGTGTGTGTTTTTTTTTATGTTCAGTGTAAATTTTGCATACAGTTGTATGGTTAGTTAAACTTTGAAATCAATGTTTTTTGTTTGGCATACATTTTAAGTGAAAAATCTGAATCTCAGCACAATTCCGTTACTCTGGGATTACCCAGGATCTTAATTTCATCACCCTGTTGCAGGAGAACTTGAGTATTTGAGGTTTAAGTTTGTAATTTCCAAGTCTTTTTTTGATTGCGGGATCTTAGCCAGACCCAATAAGAGGTAAGTTTAATTTTCTTACCTTTTTCCTTTGTAATATTATATATTTCTGGAATAAGATAAGTATTTCCTGTATATCATTCTTTCTGTTTAAATTGTGTTTGAGTAGAGCCCGACCGATAAATTGGCTGACCAATATTATCGGCATACAGTGCCTTGCGAAAGTATTCGGCCCCCTTGAACTTTGCGACCTTTTGCCACATTTCAGGCTTCAAACATAAAGATATAAAACTGTATTTTTTTGTGAAGAATCAACAACAAGTGGGACACAATCATGAAGTGGAACAACATTTATTGGATATTTCAAACTTTTTTAACAAATCAAAAACTGAAAAATTGGGCGTGCAAAATTATTCAGCCCCCTTATGTTAATACTTTGTAGCGCCACCTTTTGCTGCGATTACAGCTTAAGTCGCTTGGGGTATGTCTCTATCAGTTTTGCACATCGAGAGACTGACATTTTTTCCCATTCCTCCTTGCAAAACAGCTCGAGCTCAGTGAGGTTGGATGGAGAGCATTTGTGAACAGCAGTTTTCAGTTCTTTCCACAGATTCTCGATTGGATTCAGGTCTGGACTTTGACTTGGCCATTCTAACACCTACATCTAACACCATGTTTATTTTTGAACCATTCCATTGTAGATTTTGCTTTATGTTTTGGATCATTGTCTTGTTGGAAGACAAATCTCCGTCCCAGTCTCAGGTCTTTTGCAGACTCCATCAGGTTTTCTTCCAGAATGGTCCTGTATTTGGCTCCATCCATCTTCCCATCAATTTAACCATCTTCCCTGTCCCCGCTGAAGAAAAGCAGGCCCAAACCATGATGCTGCCACCACCATGTTTGACAGTGGGGATGGTGTGTTCAGCTGTGTTGCTTTTACGCCAAACATAACGTTTTGCATTGTTGCCAAAAAGTTCAATTTTGGTTTCATCTGACCAGAGCACCTTCTTCCACATGTTTGGTGTGTCTCCCAGGTGGCTTGTGGCAAACTTTAAACAACACTTTTTATGGATATCTTTAAGAAATGGCTTTCTTCTTGCCACTCTTCCATAAAGGCCAGATTTGTGCAATATACGACTGATTGTTGTCCTATGGACAGAGTCTCCCACCTCAGCTGTAGATCTCTACAGTTCATCCAGAGTGATCATGGGCCTCTTGGCTGCATCTCTGATCAGTCTTCTCCTTGTATGAGCTGAAAGTTTAGAGGGACGGCCAGGTCTTGGTAGATTTGCAGTGGTCTGATACTCCTTCCATTTCAATATTATCGCTTGCACAGTGCTCCTTGGGATGTTTAAAGCTTGGGAATCTTTTTGTATCCAAATCCGGCTTTAAACTTCTTCACAACAGTATCTCGGACCTGCCTGGTGTGTTCCTTGTTCTTCATGATGCTCTCTGAGCTTTTAACGGACCTCTGAGACTATCACAGTGCAGGTGCATTTATACGGAGACTTGATTACACACAGGTGGATTGTATTTATCATCATTAGTCATTTAGGTCAACATTGGATCATTCAGAGATCCTCACTGAACTTCTGGAGAGAGTTTGCTGCACTGAAAGTAAAGGGGCTGAATAATTTTGCACGCCCAATTTTTCAGTTTTTGATTTGTTAAAAAAGTTTGAAATATCCAATAAATGTCGTTCCACTTCATGATTGTGTCCCACTTGTTGTTGATTCTTCACAAAAAAATACAGTTTTATATCTTTATGTTTGAAGCCTGAAATGTGGCAAAAGGTCGCAAAGTTCAAGGGGGCCGAATACTTTCGCAAGGCACTGTATATTAGCCTTTAACATAAATCTTTTTGTCAGCCTTTATTCCACAAATAAAGCACCAATATTATATACATAGAATTTTAAAAAGAAGTCTGCTGATTTGTGGACATTTTTAATGCTTGCCTGCGTTGAACATCATTCAGCCCTAGGTCACAATGTGAGAAAGAGTAGGCATGGTGGTTTGACAGTGACCAACTTGTCACAGCCATCATATTTTAATAAGTACATTTACTCGTTATTTTTCCAGGTAAGTTGACTGAGAACACATTCTGATTTACAGCAACAACCTGGGGAATAGTT
Organism: Oncorhynchus clarkii lewisi; assembly: GCF_045791955.1. Lineage (NCBI taxonomy): Eukaryota > Metazoa > Chordata > Actinopteri > Salmoniformes > Salmonidae > Oncorhynchus > Oncorhynchus clarkii. The sequence continues at coordinate 38,932,227 of NC_092177.1, read as the reverse complement.
AGAGGGGAGAGGAGGGGGATTATTAGGTGACCATGATGGTTTGAGAGCCAGATTGGGAATTTAGCCAGGACACCAGGGTTAACACCCCTACTCTTACAGTAAGTGCCATGGGATCTTTAATGACCTCAAGAGAGTCAGGACACCCGTTTAACGTCCCATCTGAAAGACGGGTGTCCCTAATCACTGCCCTGGGGTATAGGGATATTTTTTAGACCAGAGGAAAGAGTGCCTCCTACTGGCCTTCCAACACCACTTCCAGCAGCATCTGGTCTCCCAGCCAGGGACTGACCATGACCAACCCTGCTTAGGAATTGGTTTTCAATAGCGGAGATTTGAAAACTTACTGTATGTCTCTCTGATATTGGCAACATTGTTTCAATATTGAAATTCGATCTCCAGCTGTCCCATAGTAGTTAAAGTATAGTGGTCAGACAGGCAGGCAGCTTTTCTCAGCCAGTCGAAATCATGAATCAGCATTATTTTTATGGATATATACAAAGAAATGTCAATAGAAAACAGGTAAAACATAATTAAATGTAGCTAGTTTGCAATCTGTCCAGCTTCAGTTTGAAGGGATTGTGTTAGCTGTGTTGTTGGCTAGCTCCTCTGAACAACAGTGTCCTGACGAGAACACATTTTCTATACCAGGTGAAATTGAGCGTCATTAGCTCATTGTTGTGGATGTATCCAAATAAATGTCACTAGAAAACAGCTTAAACAAATGCAAATACAGCTCTTTTGCTGTTATTCTGGTTGCACTGTTTGACGTGACTGTAAGTTAGCCGTAGTTGGCTAGATAGCCAGCAAGGGATAAGAACATTGCCAGACAGTATGTCAATAGAATATTTAGAACGAACGACTGCGTCGCATCCATAGATACAGAACAGAAAGGCTTAACGACTGGGTCTCTGGTAACCAAAGACTTGTGTTGGAACTTTATCTTGTGGAAGGATGGAAAAGTATGAATACATTTGACTTTGTCTCGGGCCTAACGCCCGTGCCAATGTATCCTCCAAACACTGGCTTCTCGGGCATTATCACTTAAGCATAAATGATTTCAGCCATCAGCTAATGCCATTTGCAGTTGAAATCCATAGCCAATATATGTTGTATTGAATAACAGTCTAATATGCATCGGGGTTTTGTAAGAACTCATTGTCCTAATGAACAGCTAGCTTGTGCTTGTCATAACGTACTCTCATGGTCCATGCTATCCGGGTCCTTGGTACGTCCCTACACCATTGAAGTTGACATTTCAAATAGTTAAGATTAGGGTAAGGGTTAAGGTTATGGTTAGAGCTAGGGTTAGTAGACAGTTAGTTGAAATATCACTGATAATCTGTAGAGCATCTTACAGATGGACTTTCCAAATAAATGTGATACTGGATTTACACCAGGTAACGGAATTGTGGTTCCTGATCTGTACTACACAGAAATGCATAATTATGGATATGAATGTCATTCTCTTCATCTGGATGTAGCCTAAATATGTACACGATGGTATAAATATGCACAATCCTCCTTTGCACATTTGGGTATTATTCTACACACTATTATTTTGTTATTATTTTTAATGAGCTCTGCCCCTAAACAAGATCACATTGGGTTGGGCTGGATCTGACCAAATTTGAACCAATCATAGACATCTATGTTTCACAAGTTTGGACATCAGAGTACAGCACAGTAGAGCTCAATAGAGTGAAGCACAGTACAGCACAGCACAGTTGAGTGGAGTTCAGTACAGTACAGTACAATAGAGTACAGGAGAGTACAATTAAGAACATAGTTCAGTACAGTATAGTACAACACAATACATTATAGTGTACTCAACTCTTGTGTTCTACTTGTGAACCCAACTGTGGTTTTTAAACGGAATTTCGAGTTTTAATCACTTAATAATTAATAAACAAAATTTATATCAGTAAAAACACTAACTAATTGATAATAAGTGTTTACTTCTGTGAACCTTTATTATCCTCCCTCCTCATGAGAGAGAGAAATCTTAAAGATATGTATGTTTTTGGTAAGGGAATTTCAAGGCAATGTTCCTTAAACTTAAAGAATGCAGAAACGTTTCTCCAAAAACAAAATATATGTGTTGATTTTTGTTGGCAGGGGTCTTTACTTGAACATTATTGTATTTTAATGTATTTTTAATACCTTTTAAGACTTTTTCTGGTAGATATTTTCTAAGACCCCTTTTCCATCCTAATTTTTAGGATGGAAAATGGTTGAAAAATGTACATATGCCTTACTTCCACAAAAATATGGAATCTTAGTTTTAATTTGACACCCACATTTACATGTTCTTATGAAATTCACCTGTTGGTTCTCATGGGTCCTTTTTTTTACATTGAAATGACATCTGTAGAAAGAGATGAGTCTCCCAAAGCTGCTGTGGGATAAAAGTAACTTGCCTGGATAAGGCTGGATGACACTGTGGCTGAGGGGTTTGCAGGGGACTGCAATGTGATCAGCGATAGAGAGGGGGAAGATTCCAAGGAATAAAACAAATTCCAGTGGGTGCTCTATCAGAGTGGGAAAAATAGAAGAAAAATGGTGGGAAAAATGGAAGAAACAATTAAAAGGGAAGAGGGAAATCAAATTTTGCGTTGGAGCGACAGAAATAGAAAACTGAGAAAATATGTTTTGTGAGTGTATGGTAGTGACTCTAAATTAAAGAATGCTGTAAAATAAACACAATGATTCATTAATGTCACTCGATTGTCATGGATACATGCATCTACATTGCATTTTTTAATTTACAGGCAAAAAGTTCAATGTGTACATCGTTATACAAATGATTCAAGATTAAAAGTAATTAAAACTTTTTTTCCTGAGTGTTTTGATTTAGTTAAAAAGGTTTCAGTTAGGAAACCACTTTGACAGCTGCCTGCTTTTGACTTTATTCTGTCTGTATCAGATTGTATTTTACAAACAATGAATAAGGCAAATAAAGTGGCAGCTTTTGATGTTTTATATCAGTGGAAAGAAGCCTATATTAAAGTAATCTCACTTTTAAAAGTTAATATTCTCTTAACTCGTACCAAAATAAGGATGTTGACTCATCCTTTACTCATTTATGTGTCTGAAGCATGAATTGGAAAAAAACACTTAAAAACCCCACCTCAAACTTGTATCTCAAAATGACCGTTTCAAAAATGCTTGCTATTTCCTTATAGATGATGATGTCATCCTCCTGAGGAGGAAGAGCTAGCCAATCAGCGTTCCACTTGCATTCATATTTTTCACCTCTACGGGATTGGTGACCCCCCCCCCCTCCGGGATGGTTGAGCTAGTGTGCACTAATGTGATTAGCATGAGGCTGAAAGTAACAATAACATTTCCCAGGACATAGACATGTCTGATATGGGCAGATTTACAGATTGTACAATTTACAGTAGCTATTACAGTGAAAGAATACCATGCTATTGTTTGAGGAGCGTGCACAGTTATGAACTTGAAAATGTATCAATAAACCAATTAGGCACATCTGGGCAGAATTGATACAACATTTTGCTGCCATTTTTACAACACTGACAATGTGTTTTACAACACATTTTTACAACACTGCTGCAATTTTCATCTGGATCTTCGCAACTAGCTAACCGCAATCCCGGGTGACTACCCCTGGCTAGCGTTTCCATCCCAGAGCAAGCACCAATTAGCCTGAAGCTAGCCCGGCCTGTGCTCCTGTGCTACCACCGAAGCCCACTCCTGGGCTACAATATCCAGACCCCCTCTACTGCCGGTACGGGGCACGGAACCCTGCCGATCCTCTACGACTGGAATACCAACTACTTCTCTGATAGAGTTCAGTGTGTCAAATCAGAGGGCCTGTTGTCCGGGCCTCTGGCTGTCTCTATGGGGATGCCACAGGGTTCAATTCTCGGGCTGACTCTCTTCTCTGTATACTTCAATGATGTGGCTCTTGCTGCTGGTGATTCTCTGATCCACCTCTACGCAGACGACACCATTCTGTATACTTCTGGCCCTTCTTTGGACACTGTGTTAACAAACCTCCAGACAAGCTTCAATATCATACAACTCTCCTTCCGTGGCCTCCAACTGCTCTTAAATGCTAGTAAAACTAAATGCATGCTATTCAGTCGATCACTGCCCGCACCTGCTCGCCAGTCCAGCATAACTTCTCTGGACGGCTCTGACATAGAATACGTGGACAACTACAAATATCTGGGTGTCTGGTTAGACCATAAACTCTACTTCCAGACTCACATTAAGCATCTCCAATCCAAAATTAAATCTAGAATTGGCTTCCTATACCGCAACAAAGCATCCTTCACTCATGCTGCCAAACATACCCTCGTAAAACTGACCAAATCAAATGTATTTGTCACATACACATGGTTAGCAGATGTTAATGCAAGTGTAGCGAAATGCTTGTGCTTCTAGTTCCGACAATGCAGTAATAACCATCGAGTAATCTAACTAACAATTCCAAAACTACTACCTTATACACACAAGTGTAAAGGGATAAAGAATATGTACATAAAGATACATGAATGAGTGATGGTACAGAGCGGCATAGGCAAGATGCAGTAGATGGTATTGAGTACAGCATATACATATGAGATGAGTATGTAAACAAAGTGGCATAGTTTAAAGTGGCTAGTGATACATGTATTACATAAAGATGCAGTAGATGATATAGAGTACAGTATATACGTATACAAATTAGATGAATAATGTAGGGTATGTAAACATTATATTAAGTAGCATTGTTTAAAGTGGCTAGTGATATATTTTACATCAATTCCCATCAATTCCCATTAGTAAAGTGGCTGGAGTTGAGTCAGTGTGCTGGCAGCAGCCACTCAATGTTAGTGGTGGCTGTTTAACAGTCTGATGGCCTTGAGATAGAAGCTGTTTTTCAGTCTCTCTGTCCCAGCTTTGATGCACCTGTACTGACCTCGCCTTCTGGATGATAGCGGGGTGAACAGGCAGTGGTTTGGGTCGTTGTTGTCCTTGTTGATCTGTATGGCCTTCCTGTGACATCGGGTGGTGTAGGTGTCCTGGAGGGCAGGTAGTTTGCCCCCGGTGATGCGTTGTGCAGACCTCACTACCCTCTGGAGAGCCTTACGGTTGTGGGCAGAACAGTTGCCGTACCAGGCGGTGATACAGCCCGACAGGATGCACTCGATTGTGCATCTGTAGAAATTGATGAGTGCTTTTGGTGACACGCCAAATTTCTTCAGCCCCCTGAGGTTGAAGAGGCGCTGCTGCGCCTTCTTCACGATGCTGTCTGTGTGGGTGGACCAATTCAGTTTGTCTGTGATGTGTATGCCGAGGAACTTAAAACTTACTACCCTCTCCACTACTGTCCCATCGATGTGGATAGGGGAGTGTTCCCTCTGCTGTTTCCTGAAGTCCACAATCATCAACTTAGTTTTGTTGACGTTGAGTGAGGTTATTTTCCTGACACCACACTCCGAGGGCCCTCACCTCCTCCCTGTAGGCCGTCTCGTCGTTGTTGGTAATAAAGCCTAGCACTTTTGTGTCGTCCGCAAACTTGATGATTGAGTTGGAGGCGTGCGTGGCCACGCAGTCGTGGGTGAACAGGGAGTACAGGAGAGGGCTCAGAATGCACCCTTGTGGGGCCCCAGTGTTGAGGATCAGCGGGGTGGAGATATTGTTACCTACCCTCACCACCTGGGGGCGGCCCGTCAGGAAGTCCAGTACCCAGTTGCACAGGGCGGGGTCGAGACCCAGAGTCTCGAGCTTGATGACGAGTTTGGAGGGTACTATGGTGTTAAATGCTGAGCTGTAGTCGATGAACAGCATTCTCACATAGGTATTCCTCTTGTCCAGATGGGTTAGGGCAGTGTGCAGTGTGGTTGAGATTGCATCGTCTGTGGACCTATTTGGGCGGTAAGCAAATTGGAGTGGGTCTAGGGTGTCAGGTAGGGTGGAGGTGATATGGTCCTTGACTAGTCTCTCAAAGCACTTCATGATGACGGAAGTGAGTGCTACGGGGCGGTAGTCGTTTAGCTCAGTTACCTTAGCTTTCTTGGGAACAGGAACAATGTTGGCCCTCTTGAAGCATGTGGGAACAGCAGACTGGGATAAGAATTGATTGAATATGTCCGTAAACACACCAGCCAGCTGGTCTGCGCATGCTCTGAGGACGCAGCTGAGGATGCCGTCTGGGCCTGCAGCCTTGTGAGGGTTAACACGTTTAAATGTTTTACTCACCTCGGCTGCAGTGAAGGAGAGTCCGCATGTTTTGGTTGCGGGCCGTGTCAGTGGCACTGTATTGTCCTCAAAGCAGGCAAAAAAATTATTTGGTCTGCCTGGGAGCAAGACATCCTGGTCCGTGACTGGGCTGGTTTTCTTTTTGTAATCCGTGATTGACTGTAGACCCTGCCACATACCTATTGTGTCTGAGCCGTTGAATTGCGATTCTACTTTGTCTCTATACTGACGCTTAGCTTGTTTGATTGCCTTGCGGAGGGAATAGCTACACTGTTTTTATTCGGTCATGTTTCCGGTCACCTTGCCCTCATTAAAAGCAGTGGTTCGCGCTTTCAGTTTCATGCGAATGCTGCCATCAATCCACGGTTTCTGGTTTGGGAATGTTTTAATCGTTGCTATGGGAACGACATCTTCAACTCACGTTCTAATGAACTCGCTCACCGAATCAGCGTATTCGTCAATGTTGTTGTTTGACGCAGTATCCCAGTCCACGTGATGGAAGCAGTCTTGGAGCTTGGAATCAGATTGGTCGGACCAGCGTTGAACAGACCTCAGCGCGGGAGCTTCTTGTTTTAGCTTCTGTCTGTAGACAGGGAGCAACAAAATGTAGTCGTGGTCAGCTTTTCCGAAAGGAAGGCGGGGAAGGGCCTTATATGCGTCGCGGAAGTTAGAATAGCAATGATCCAAGGTTTTACCAGCCCTGGTTGCGCAATGGATATGCTGATACAATTTAGGGAGTCTTGTTTTCAGATTAGCCTTGTTAAAATCCTCAGCTACAATGAATGCAGCCTCAGGATACGTGGATTCCTCGACTTCGGTGATGTCATCTATAAAATAGCCTCCAACATTCTACTCAACAAACTAGATGCAGTCTATCACAGTGCCATCCGTTTTGTCACCAAAGCCGCATACACTACCCACCATAGCGACCTGTACACTCTCGTTGGTTGGCCCTCGCTTCATACTCGTCGCCAAATCAACTGGCTTCAGGTTATCTACAAGTCTCTGCTAGGTAAAGCCACGCCTTATCTCAGCTCACTGGTCACCATAGCAGCACCCACTCGCAGCACGCGCTCCGGCAGGTATATCTCACTGGTCACCCCCAAAGCCAATTCCTCCTTTGGTCGTCTTTCCTTCCAGTTCTATGCTGCCAATGACTGGAACAAACTGCAAAAATCTCTGAAGCTGGAGATTCACATCTCCCTCACTAGCTTTAAGCACCAGCTGTCAGAGCAGTTCACAGATCACTGCAACTGTACATAGCCCATCTGTAAACAGCCCATCTATCTACCTACCTCATCCCCATACTCTCCTTTGCACCCCAGTATCTCTACTTGCACATTCATCTTCTGCACATCTACCATTCCAGTGTTTAATTGCTATATTGTAATTACTTCGACACCATGGCCTATTTATTGCTTTAACTTACCTCAATTGCACTCACTGTATGTAGACTTTTTGTTTTCTTTTGTTCGACTGAATTATTGACTGTATGTTTTGTCTATTCCATGTGTAACTCTGTGTTGTTGTATGTGTCGAATTGCTATGCTTTATCTTGGCCAGGTCACAGTTGCAAATGAGAACTTGTTTTCATCTAGCCTACCTGATTAAATAAAGGTGAAATAAAAAAATATATATATTTTTTAACAGAAACGCAATGGTCCATTGGATCAGTCTAAAATTTTGCGCATACACTGGAATAATACATTATGACCTTTCTCTTGCATTTCAAAGATGGGAAAAATGCATGTTTTTTTCCTTGTATTATCTTTTACTAGATCTAATGTGTTATATTCTCCTACATTAATTTCACATTTCCAAAAACTTCAAAGTGTTTCCTTTCAAATGGTATCAAGAATATGCACATCCTTGCTTCAGGGACTGAGCTACAGGCAGTTAGATTTGGGTTTGTCATTGTAGGAGGAAATTGGGAAAAAAGGGTCCAATCCTTAAGAGTTACACCCACACCATTATATTGTTTGGATACGCCCACACCATTCCAACACAGAAAAGCTGCTTCTTAACAAACTTAATTTCATTCATAACTATTTCATTCATATTATAATGAATTATCATCATAGAAATCTGTAAACACTGGACAGTTACTTTAAGCATTTCAGTTCCAGGAATACGTTCCAGCTCCTTTTTGTTATGCCTCCATGGGCAATGCCTCCATTCCCTTGCATCTTCAGGGAACAAAACATAGGCTAGGTCCCATGATACAGTATATAGAGGAAATATGGAGAACCATTTTGGGACTAGTTGGAGTTAGTGCAAGGTGTAAAAACTGTGGTCTAATTTGGGCCCAGAGTTTTTCCATGTCAGGTCATATGGTCAGGAAAAAACGCCTCACTCTAGCTCTAACATTAATGATGCGCCTGCATCGCAGAGGCAAAAAACTGTCTGAACGGTCAGATAGCTAGCAACAATGAAAAGAACCTGCCATGCAGGGAATCATAGGTGGCTTGTTTCCGCTAGTTGTATTTTGTTATTGATACCATGTCTTGTTTTGAGGTATTTTGACTTATGTCACATCTATGCAAATATGGTTAAAATGAACTAGCTCGCTAACCAAGAACTATAACAAATGTATTTGAGAGACAACAAGTGCTCATTGTGCAAACATGAATGTTTTCAATAAACCTTTTGGAGACTAAATATAGTTTTCATGTTGTCAACAGTCTAAGCCAACCGCGTCGGTTTTGCCATAATGTTTCGCACGCATCTGTTTTGTTTCTTACAGCCCACCTGCCTAAACATTTAACTCATTGTCTCAGTATTAACAGGTATCCAATAGGTTATAGGTTATAGGTTATAGGCCACAGGTGTGCAATAAACTATTAATGAATATAGGCTATATGACAATAAGATCCAATTAAATGATTGGAAAGCATGCTCCAGAATGACTAGTAAGTATTTTTTAACCTCCCGCTTTGGGCTGGAAGTGCCAATGTGTGGTTCATACATGCATAATCTATGAACTGAATTACTGTCTTACCTCAATTAGCGATTAAATAGTTTGAAAGCGACTGTTTACTGGAAGATGTGCGGGACCATTTCCCATTCATTTTCTCCCACATGGACCAGCCCCCTAGCAATTTGAGTGACAGCTACCAAGATGCACACACAGCAGAGTATGAGAGAGAGTAGCCTCGTTTCACTGCCAAAAATCAAATTAAACCATCTAGTTTTCAGAGGAATAACAACACAATGTCAAATACATGTAGCCTAGTCAAATAATATACATCCAATCACATTAACCGTTACTCTCTAGCGGGAAACCTTCACTCTTGCACAGACACTTAGAAGCAAACATGACAATTTGAAAAATAAGACACGGGAGTTTATTGAGCGAGAATAAAGATGACTTTTGAGTAGTAAGACATGGATAAAAGCAACAGATACTATTAATAAGAAGGGGCTCGAAGCGTCTTATATGGTGAGCTACTGAGTGGCTAGGACAGGCAAGACCCATACTATTGTGGAGGACTTAATTCTTCCTGCTGCCGCGGATATGGCTGGGACAATGCTGGGGGAAAAGGCCAAAAAAACTATACAGACAGTGTCTTCATCAAACAACACTGTTTCACGACGCATCAGTGACTTGGCAGGAGATGTTTTGAAACAATTACTGCTTCGCATACAAACCAGTGAATTCTATGAGTTACAGCTGAATGAGTCAGTTTACAGGACCTGGCACAGCTCCTGGTATATGTCCGTTATGTTTATGGGTGGTCACTTAGGAAAGACATCCTCTTCAGCAAACCACTGGAAACCAGGACAACAGGAGAGGATATTTTTTAAAGTACTGGACAGCTTTGTGACATGAAATGGACTTTGGTGGTCAAGATGTGTTGGTATCTGTACTGATGGCGCGAAAGCCATGACAAGGAGACATAGTGGAGTGGTAACGCGGGTGCAAGCAGTTTTTCCCAACGCCACTTAGGTACACTGCAGCATCCACCGAGAGGCTCTTGCTGCCAATGGAATGCCTGATAGCTTGAAAGACGTTTTGGACACTACAGTGAACATGGTTACCTTTGTTAATAGCAAGGCCCCTGAACTATTGTGAATGTTCTGCATTATGCAATGATATTGGCAGCGACCATGTAATGCTTTTACAACATACAGAAGTGTGCTGGTTAGGGGCAAAGTATTGACACATTTTTTTTTTTTAATTGAGAGACAAGCTTAAAGTTTTCTTCACTGACCACACGACTGGGCTTTCTGGGTGGTGTTTCTTCTCTCCTGAATGATCTGAATCTAGGATTACAGGGACTCTCCACAACTATATTGAATGTGCGGGACAAAATTGAGACTATGATTAAGAAGTTGGAGCTCTTTTCTGTCTAACAAGGACAACACACGGTCTTTGCGTCATTGTAGGATTTTTAGTGTGCAAATGAACTCAAGCTTACGGACAATGTCAAATGTGATATAGCAAAGCACCTGAGTGAGTTGGGTGCGCAATTACGTAGGTACTTTCCCGAAACGGACGACACAAACAACTGGATTCGTTATCCCTTTCATGACCTGCCAACAGTCCACTTACCGATATCTGAACAAGAGAGCCTCATCGAAATTGCAACAAGCGGTTCTCTGAAAATTGAATTGAATCATAAGCCACTGTCAGATTTCTGGATAGGGCTGTGCTCAGAGTTTCTTGCCTTGGCAAATCGCTCTGTTAAGATACTGATGCCCTTTGCAACCACATACCAATGTGAAAGTGGATTCTCGGCCCTCACTAGCATGAAAACTAAATACAGACAATGATTTAAGACTGAGACTCTCTCCAATACAACCCAACATCGCAGAGTTATGTGCATCCTTTCAAGCACACCCTTCTCATTAACCTGTGGTGAGTTATTCACCATTTTTGAGGAACAAATAAAGTTTTATATGTAAGATGGCTAAATAAAGAGCAAAATTATTGATTATTATTATATTATTTTTTCTAAGAGCTCTTTGTCACTTCCCACAAGCTGGGTTGTGACAAAAACTCACACTCATTCTTATGTTTAATACATGTATAGTATAGTGTGTGTGTGTGGCAGGCTTACAATGATGACAAAAAACAACATTTGAGAGTGCTCTGACCCTGGTGCTAGAGGGGGTATGTAGCTGTTATAGGACAAAAAACAGATTACTTCGTGTGTGTGTGTGTGTGTGTGTGTATGTGTGCATGTGTGTGCATTTGTGTGTTTGCATTTATGCGTCTCTGTGTGCATTTGTGCGTCTCTGTCTCTGTTGATTACTACCAGCTCTCATTGCTTGGGTGTTCAAATCCTGTTGCTTTTTCAACATCATTCCGATTACAAACGTGCTTGGATCACGTTTGCATAAGTTTATTCTAGAATCACCCCAGCCCACATGTGGGCCTTCTTCTCTACTTCAAAATGTATTGTTTACTTGATTCTCCTATTGTTTCTTAGAATGCCTTCGGACGTTTAGCATCAGGGCAGCTAGAGCTTATTAACTGACCCAACTAATATAAATCATTATTTTTGCCTCTCTCAGACTCTCGCCGCCCAGGCTTGGTGGAAGGATATCCAGCCTGTCAGCTGAGATGAGTGGGCTCTGTTTGAATTGTGGTGCCCTGAGACTGGACTTCTATTTACAGCTGGTGAGTAATGATTTCTCTTTCAGGCAGTTTCCAGGGACTGGAAGTGGAATCGAGCGAAGGTGTTTCTCCAACTCACCCAAAACTTCAGAAGTCAGTGTCAACTCCCATGGTAATGTATCACTGCCAAGTCAGTGCCCCGTCTTAATTTGAAGTTTGGGCGATGTCTCATTTGGGTGGAGAAGACATTTATAAAGCATCTCAGAGATGGAATGGTCACAGGATCAGCCCCCCCCCCTTCCATATAATTGTACTAATTATGATCTAAAACAGGGATCGGCAAAAACAGCCCAAAAATTGTATTTAATTGTCATTTTGTGTTACTTATTTGTTACACTTACTTGATTGAGAATAAACAAGTGAGTTGGGACACATTATTTTTAGTTGCCTAATAATTGTGCACACTTATATGTTCCCCTGAGAAAGACAAAACTCACTTTTCCTTTGTTAAACATTCAGGTCTGAGGTTCAGTAACATTTTTGATTGACTGAGAGCATTGTGTTTGCTCAACAATAAAATGAATCCTGAGGAATACAGGTTGCTTAATATTTGTGCATGCTGTGTACATAACAAGTTGGAAATCGCAAATTCAACAATAAGTGGTTTGGAAGGAATCAGTGGCTAACTGCAAGACTTTCAACGCAATCACTATTTTACTTCCCCCGCCTGCTATTCGGTGGAGAGGGTGTGTGGTCCAAGTCTGGGTTTAAGGGTCTCTTTTCCAATCTTAAAAGGATAAACATACACACACACCACCATGGGCCAGAAAAGGTTGAATACATTGGCCATGGTGTCAATCCAGCATGACTTCTGCCGCGTTCAAAACAACTGGAACCTCGGAACTGGGAAGTCTCAGACTTCAGTGAGTTCAAGGCAACTGGGGAAAAACAGGCTCCGACTGGGAAAATACATTTTGAACATCCAAGTCGGGAACTCGGGCCTCTTTCTAGAGCTCCGACCTGAAGATCACTGACGACATGATTCGACTTTGTTTTGTCAGAGTCCACAGTTGTCTTGAAAGCACCATCATGTGAATGCCAGACTTTTATGAAAAAGTTTCATGACAAAATTTGCCCACAAGAAGGACTGGTGCGCCACCTTTCTGTTCAAGTGAGAGAAGCTGTCACGCCCTGGCCATAGAGAGGCTTTTATTCTCTATTTTGGTTAGGCCAGGGTGTGACACGGGTGGGCATTCTATGTTCCTTTTTCTATGTTTTTGTATTTCTTTGTTTTTTTGTATGGTTCTCAATCAGGGACAGCTGTCTATCATTGTCTCTGATTGAGAACCATACTTAGGTAGCTCTTGCCCACATGGGTTTTGTGGGTAGTTAATTTCTGTTTAGTGTGTGTTGTTTTGCATTTTAGTGTTCAGTTTCGAATAAACATGACGAACATGTACCACGCTGTACTTTGGTCCTCACCTTCTTCCACCAACGGCCGTTACAGAAGCACAACAAGTTGAGTCCAAAAATGTGATATATGCTGCTGCAGAAATGATGTAATATGCCAGGGAGATATGTATACTGTAGCTAAGAAAGTAATACTAAGTATATGTTGTGTAGTAAGCTGTTAGAAGCACATCTGCCTAATAATTGCTGTAATGCAGCAAACATTTTTTTTTAGGGGGAGTTTGCCCCACGAAGATTTACATACTAAAATTGCTTCTGGACTGCGTGTATTGAGAGTTCTCTAAAGACCATTGGTTCCAGACAGATATACGTAAGAGTATACCCAGCTCGATTTCACCTATTTTTTTTTCTCTGATTTGAATGTGAGCATGTAACATGAATCTGTTACTTTTAATATTTCTATCTACATTTCTCCTATAATCCCTGCCTTGTTTCATTCGGAAATATCAATAATAACTGTTTGACTTTAGGCCCTCTAATCCCCGTTACCTGTGTGTGACTCTGATTCTGTAGCTTATCATATTAGTACAGAATTTTGCCATTTTGCCTTAAATCGACATCGTTGCCAGGGAACAGTTGTTGTGGGGGTTACTTTCCTTGCACAAGGGCAGAACGGCAGATTTTTCAACTTGCCGGCCTAGGGATTCATACAAGCAAGCTTTGGGTTACTGTCCCAACGCTCTAACCAGTAGGCTACTTGCTGTGCATTATAAGGCACTAAAATACCTTATGGCTTCTTGTAATAGCCAATAAAAATGCTATTTTGACAAAGACAAAGGTAACTCATAGAAAGTGTTACTTGTAAGTGTTACAAAGGCCTGACCCTGAGAGCTTTGTAGTGGAGTCGAGAGGTCAAAATGGAAGCTGACCTGCTGAGAAGTTGGTCTGATCTACCATCATTCTCTTTCTTTTTACACAATCCTCTCAGAACCAACACAGTCTGAGTGCGGTGGTCACTCCCATGCGCCAAGGCCTGGTAATTCAGCCTGCCACAGTGGGTGTAGCCTAGGTTGGCAATGCAATCTGGAGCTTTGCAGAACACTTGGAACGTGATGGAACGTGAAACTCCATTCACAAAATCATCAGTGGCTACTTTTACCAACCACTGACTATGCGTGTACCATGTGACACATTTTATTTGGGTTTTATTAGAGTACCATCACAATCCTTCTCCAAATAAGAGACAAATAAGACTTGATTATTTACCTACTCAATATCCGAAATTATCATGCTTAGTTGTTATTGACATTGACATATTTCCCTTGTTTTCTCCTATACCGTATTTCACACAATAATAATAGAGAGAGAAATTTATTTCAGGTTTAATTTCTTTCATCACATTCCCAGTGGGTCAGAAGTTTACATACACATAATTAGTATTTGATAGCATTGCCTTTAAATTGCTTAACTTGGGTCAAACATTTTGGGTAGCCAAAACAACAAGCTTCCCACAATAAGTTGGGTTCATTTTGGCCCATTCCTCCTGACAGAGCTGGTGTAACGGAGTCAGGTTTGTAGGCCTCCTTGCTCGCACAAGCTTTTTCAGTTCTGCCCACAACTTTTCAATAGGATTGAGATCAGGGCTTTGTGATGGCCACTCCAATACCTTGACTTTGTTGTCCTTAAGCCATTTTGCCACAACTTTGGAAGTATACTTGGGGTCATTGTCCATTTGGAAGATCCATTTGAGACCAAGCTTTAACTTCCTAACTGATGTCTTGAGATGTTGCTTCAATATATCCACATAATATTCCATCCTCATGATGCCATCCCTCATGATGCCAGTCCCTCCTGCAGCAAAGCACCCCCACACAACATGATGGTGCCACCCCCGTGCTTCACGGTTGGGATGGTGTCTTCGGCTTGCAAGCCTCCCCCTTTTTCCTCCAAATATAATGATGGTCATTATGGCCAAACAGTTATATTTTTGTTTAATCAAACCAGAGGACATTTCTGCAAAAAGTATGATCTTTGTCCCCATGTACAGTTGCAAACCGTAGTCTGTTATTTTATGATGGTTTTGTAGCCGTGGCTTCTTCCTTGCTGAGCGGCCTTTCAGGTTATATTGATATAGGACTTGTTTTAGTGTGGATTTAGATACTTTTGTACCTGTTTCCTCCAGCATCTTCACAAAATCCTTTGCTGTTGTTCTGAGGTTGATTTGCACTTTTCGCACCAAAGTACGTTCATGTCTAGGAGACAAAACTGCATCTCCTTCCTGAGCGGTATGACGCCTGCGTGGTCCCATGGTGTTTATACTTGCGTACTATTGTTTGTACAGATGAACGTGGTAACTTCAGGCTTTTGAAAATTGCTCCCAAGGATGAACCAGACTTGTGGAGGTCTCTAATTGTTTTTCTGAGGTCTTGGCTGATTTATTTTGATTTTCCCATGATGTCAAGCAAAGAGGCACTGAATTTGAAGGTAGACCTTGAAATACATCCACAGGTACACCTCCAATTGACTCAAATGATGTCAATTAGCCTATCAGAAGCTTCTAAAGCCATGACATACTTTTCTGGGATTTTCCAAGCTGTTTAAAGGCACAGTGTATTTAGTATATGTAAACTTCTGACCCACTGGAATTGTGAAACAGTGAATTATAAGTGAAATAATATGCCTTACTTGTGTCATGCACATAGTAGATGTCCTAACCGACTTGCCAAAACTACAGTTTGTTAATTGTGGAGTGGTTGAAAAACGAGTTTTAATAACTCCAACATAAGTGTATGTAAACTTCCGACTTCAACTGTATATGCAAGGCATTAATTGCCAATATGATTAACTGGTGCAATACCTGGGTGAGATGGGTATTCTGAGCACAAATGTACCATGATACACACCGGTCGTGGAGAAATTGTTATATAGAGGGTTTCCACTTATTCCCGACCATAAATCTCACTTTACATTCATTTGTCTGTGGCAATGACATGGTTGGCATATGGGGCTGTATGACTATCCATGAACATCATGTTTGATTATGGTGATACAGTGGGGCAAAAAAGTATTTAGTCAGCCACCAATTGTGCAAGTTCTCCCACTTAAAAAGATGAGGCCTGTAATTTTCATCATAGGTACACTTTAACTATGACAGACAAAATGAGAAAAAAAAATCCAGAAAATCACAATGTAGGATTTGTAATCAATTTATTTATAAATTATGGTGGAAAATAAGTATTTGGTCACCTACAAGCAAGCAAGATTTATGGCTCTCACATACCTTCTTCTTTAAGAGGCCCCTCTGTCCTCCACTCGTTACCTGTATTAATGGCACCTGTTTGAACTTGTTATCAGTATAAAAGACCACAACCTCAAACAGTCACACTCCACACTCCACTATGGCCAAGACCAAAGAGCTGTCAAAGGACACCAGAAACAAAATTGTAGACCTGCACCAGGCTGGGAAGACTGAATCTGCAATAGGTAAGCAGCTTGGTTTGTAGAAATCAACTGTGGGAGCAATTATTAGGAAATGGAAGACATACAAGACCACTGATAATCTCCCTCGATCTGGGGCTCCACGCAAGATCTCACCCCGTGGGGTCAAAATGATCACAAGAACGGTAAGCAAAAATCCCAGAACCACACGGGGGGACCTAGTGAATGACCTGCAGAAAGCTGGGACCAAAGTAACAAAGCCTACCATCAGTAACACACTACGCCGCCAGGGACTCAAATCCTGCAGTGCCAGACGTGTCCCCCTGCTTAAGCCAGTACATGTCCAGGCCCGTCTGAAGATTGCTAGAGAGAATTTGGATGATCCAGAAGAAGATTGGGAGAATGTCATATGGTCAGATGAAACCAAAATATAACTTTTTTGTAAAAACTCAACTCGTTGTGTTTGGAGGATAAAGAATGCTGAGTTGCATCCAAAGAACACCATACCTACTGTGAAGCATGGGGGTGGAAACATCATGCTTTGGGGCTGTTTTTCTGCAAAGGGACCAGGACGACTGATCCGTGTAAAGGAAAGAATGAATGGGGCCCGGTATCGTGAGATTTTGAGTGAAAACCTCCTTCCATCAGCAAGGGCATTGAAGATGAAACGTGGCTGGGTCTTTCAGCATGACAATGATCCCAAACACACCACCCAGGCAACGACGGAGTGGCTTCGTAAGAAGCATTTCAAGGTCCTGGAGTGGCCTAGCCAGTCTCCAGATCTCAACCCCATAGAAAATCTTTGGAGGCAGTTGAAAGTCCATGTTGCCCAGCAACAGCCCCAAAACATCACTGCTCTAGAGGAGATCTGCATTGAGGAATGGGCCAAAATACCAGCAACAGTATGTGAAAACCTCATGAAGACTTACAGAAAACGTTTGACCTCTGTCATTGCCAACAAAGAGATAAACTTTTGTTATTGACCAAATACTTATTTTCCACCATAATTTGCAAATAAATTCATAAAAAATCATACAATGTGATTTTCTGGAATTTTTTTCCTAATTTTCTCTGTCATAGTTGAAGTGTTACCTATGATAAAAATGCCTCTCATCTTTTTAAGTGGGATAACTTGCACAATTGGTGGCTGACTAAATGCTTTTTTTGCCCCACTGTATATATGTGACACTTCCTGCAAATAACATAGCTCTTTTGGCATGAATATTGACCATGTTTGGTGACTTAAAAGAAATGTGTATTTTAATATGCCTGTATGCCTAAGCCTTCTTAGCCTGGAATTCAAACAGAATTGTTCTGTTTCACTACTGTTTCAAGATGGTTAAGGTTCCAGGCTTAAAAGGTGATACACGGTCAATCTGCCTCTGCATTGGCCGTGCAGAATTTACGGTGATATGGACTCTGCAAGAGTCAGGGTATTCATACTTGCGCTTCGCCAAGCAGTGCAGAGCTGTTGTGAAGGAAGTTGTCAAGGAGTTTGTGTTAATGCAGGACCTCCCGCCCTCCCCTACCGTCATCCAATCATGTCAATGCGAAGATATACATAGCCCTCCACATTGTTTCAACATTTGAAAGGCGCACTGCGATGAGTTACAGAGCTCAATTTGGCCTCTGCGTGCCTCCAGGGGCTTCACAATTGCGTCACACCATCCATAAGGTGCCTCCGACCACATTTTAGGATCAAGCGTAAATTGTCTCTAACCCTATCAATGTATTGGAGATGAATTCAGCTTAATTTACATTGAAGATGTTATGTGTGCTTAGTAGAATAAAATGAAAGAATATGCCTTTATGACACTGTTCAGTTTATAAAAGGAAAGAAAAGTTGAACCAGCTGATAATGTGTATATCGATGAAAACAGATTATTGCATTGGTATGTATTTGGAGGACCACCATATTTGTCATAACCTTGTCTGTTCGTGGATGACGCTTGCTTGCAGGACTTGACTGACGGATTTCAGTGACTCAAAATTCTAAACAGTGGGAAGGGTGACATTCGACAGCCCCCAACTCTTTTCATCTCAGTCAAGGACAATTCATTCCAGTGGATGGGATCAGTCGAGGCAGATTGTTTGTCTTCACTTTCGCGCTGGAGATTACTGCTGGGCTTTTGATTGGTTATTCCTGTGACTGTATGTAAATCGGATCCGGACGCATCCAGTAGGTGGTGGCTTGTGCTTCAGTGGCACAGGAGACGATCCAGAGAGGTTAGACCCGCAGCTTCTAACGGAGCTGTCCACTCCTCTGGTGGTGCTGAACGTCAGAGATTCGCTCTTCGTAGCCTACCCGATGGTTGATGATATTCGAAAAGGATTTACAGACTTCACGTTTACAAACTTATAGGCTATTGTGTGGATGTCGAGTTACAATCGGTGGATTTGATCGGACCAGTTTGACATATAGTTGTTGTGAACTACTGTTTAAAAAAACAATCTCGTTCGGATTATCCTTCTGGATGGTTTGCGTCTGGACATACAGGTAAAACACAATATACATAGATATTCATAGTGTTTATATTGTTAAATAACACAAGTAAAAGGTGGAATGTGAATAGAAAAACAAACCATATTCCACTGAAAGTGCACCTTCCATAAAAGTGTTTAATTTAGCATCGAACTGCAGTTTAATCGACATCAAAGACAAATCCCTCCGTACAACTCTTCTCCATCACCGGAAATATGCCATTTTATTCAAAGCATATATGTATCGGGGTTGGCATTTAGTTTACTTACTTGATAAAGCTAAGCTATGCTTTCTGAACTGTAGGCAATACAACTGCATCAGTTGATGGCAATGAAGTTGCGAGTGGAGTGCATGCTTTTTGTAAGTGCGCTATAGGTGACTGCGCTGCTAGAATGCCGTGATGAGTAGCCTAGTTCTGAAACGAAATCAATATGTTTGGGAATGAATATATATATATATCTTTGGGAATGGCAGGGACGCTCCACCCCGGTGCCTAGTATTTAGTATTTAGCGTGTTATTCTTTAGCAGGCTAATCCTTGTTACACTGTTAGCGGCGGAAGGATTACGGGATACTCTAGTTTTTTTTCCACCCGCTCTCTCTCTGCGCGTGACTCGTTTGGCTTTATAGAGACTGCATGGACATTCATTTTATTTGTAAATTCTCCGCTACTCTGAATGGCTGTGTACTGTATCTTCTCGAGCGTAGATGTAGGACTTTAGTCCCGTTAAGTCTTCAAGTCCGACTGGATAGTGTTATCGATTTGAATAAACTCCTACATTTTTTTTAAACCCTGAAATTGAATTCAAATTGACTATTTGTTGATAAATGGGTTGATTGGAGAAAATCTACCCAATGTGTTTTTGTATTGTCTGGCAGACCTAATGACCCCTTTTACTTCTCTCAGGCCCCTTGCGATCCAAACTTGAAGATAACAGTCGTTAGAAACCTTCCATGTGAGATGTACCTTTATTCACATTCATCTGAAGGTGCTGAATATGGAGAACTTGCGTTCAACAGTCCCTCAACCAGTTGGGCTATTACTATTCAAGCATCGCCCATGCTGTCCACTCACCCTGTATCGATTAGATTTTTTTAAACATCAGAGGGGAACAACACCTCTTCTGTCTAAATCCGAGAGAATTTGACACACACACACACACACACACACACACACACACACACACACACACACACACACACACACACGTTGACATAAAAATGCTGTTAGCCAAGGCATTGATGGAATCCCCACAATACATTCCTCAGTAGACCGGCATAACCTGCAATAACAACGAAAATGCATATTTTACAATAAAAATGGAGTGACTGATACCCCATAAATACATTGGAAATGTCACTATATGTAAATGGCTAAACGATATACTACTTTCTCATCAAACCCAGTCGTTTGTTCGATTAGTTCGATATTTATGGACGCAACCCATTTGTTCGTTATTTATGTTCCGTTGCCATGCTCAGTGGCAACCTAGTGGATCTGGGCCGACTCCGGCTGAGAGTCGGGGCATTTGGATGAGAGTCAGACTCGGCCGACGTCATGTGGCCGGAGTCTGGGCCGCCTTCGGCAGTATTATTTATGGCTACTATGAGGGGATTGAGCTCGGGCCGATTCCGGTATAAGTTGTCTGGCCCAAATGTATTACTTGGGGTTCAGGCCGATTCCGGTGTGAGTTATCTGGCCCAAATGTATAACTTGGTGTTTTGGCTGATTGTGGTTACTCTCCGGCAGATGATTACACGGGCTACTTTATATATTTAACATTTCATTACATATTTATTTTTCCATACTTTGTAATTGCTTTTGTGATCAAAAAAACAAAAACAAACATTTACATTAAATTCTTTAAGTCCTGTTTAAGTAGTATTTTAGTATTTTGATACTTTGTGCAGGGAAATTGATTAGCATTAAACTTTGGATGGGGCCAACTGAGTTGAGCAGCTGTCTAAGACGCGGCATCGCAGCCAGCACGATACCAGTGCTGGCTGCTACTGGGAGACACATGAAGCGACGCACAATTGGCCCAGCATCGTCCAGCTTAGGGGAGGATTTGGCCGGCCGGGATGTCCTTGTCCCATTGTGCTGTAGCGACTCCTGTGGCGGGCCAGGCGAATGACCGTGTCAGCGGTGTACGGTGTTTCATCTGACACATTGTTCATCCGACACATTGGTGCTGCTGGCTTCTGGGTTAAACATGCATTGTGTCAAGAAGCAGTGTTTCTTGGCGGGGCTGTGTTTGAGGAGGCATGGCTCTCGACCTTCACCCCTCCCGAGGCCGTACGGGAGTTGCAGCGATGGGACAAGACAATTGGATATGACGAAAAGAGGGTAAAAAATAAATAAATACAATAAAACATTTTTGGGGTGGATGGGTATAATTTGTATGTATAAAATGTATAATAGTAATATTTTAAATGACTAAATCGGGTCATTTTGTATACATTTATTTAAAATAGCATCGGGCCGCTTTTGGGGGGATTCCAGGTAGACGGCTGAATTCCGGTAGAAGGAAATTGCCCAATATACTTGGGCCGATTCTGGGCAGTTATTCATTTTAATTCCGGGCCGACTCCGACACCCGATTCAATCAGTTCCGGCCCCCCGGAAGAGGGCCACTTCTGGGCCGATTCCTCATTGCTAGCTGGGAACGTATCCCTTGCTTGCTAGCTAGCCAGCTAGCTATGGCTAACACGTTCACGATCTCTGCAGCCAGAATAACAGCAAAGTAGCCATTTCTATTGACATTCATTTTGATACATCCATAACAATGCCTGATTTTGCCTGGCATAGCTAGAAAAGTTTGCCTTCTCGCCAGGACACCCGACTGTGTTCATTACGAGGAGATCGCACTGCATATCAAACACTAGGCTAGAAGCCTGCTAAATAGTTTGTTGCTAGCAAACCTGCCAAAATGGCTACCGAATTTAAAAATACCACTTGCTGAAAACAGCTGGTGAAACTAGAAACGTGGGAGGATTTGACAGCATAGCTTCACTTGCGTATGACTGCAACATTAGGGAGCAGAGAAATTCATGTTCATCACTCACAATGTTACATCATCAGATGCTCCAAAAAGATGTCTCTGCAAAAACAAATCAATCCTAGCTAGCTAGCAAAGTTTTTCCTCCTTGGATCTGCGTTTACAATGTATCCAATTTCAGTTTGTGTAGTTGTTGGTTTAGCTTTTTGTAACTTTGTAGCAAGTATGGTCTGCATGTGTAGGCACATATTGCGTCATGATTGCAAGGTGTCCCGATATCTTTTCCAACGGTCCCGTTATCTGGTTTTAATTAATGTCCATTCTAGAAAGCACTTCTTCCCGATCAGAAATGAGTATTCAACAATGCTGTGGTATAAGAATAATAAGAATATATGATAGCTAGGCCACACTGAATCCCATGCATTACAAACAGACATGAATACTTTATCTGGGCATGTTAATGCCTGGTTTAATAAACCAACCAAAACTGCAAGCCTCACCATCTGCCACTCCAGGCAGACTCAACCAAACGATTTTGAGCCCAGGTGTGATTACAAAACCTTTCAGCCAAACATTATCCAACTCAGTAGGACATTTTCTATTTGAAAGAGGCATTTTTCACACGTTTTATTTTCCGACCTAAATGTACCCAATTAAATTTGTTTAGCAACAGGTATGAGATTGTGCCGGGGGAAAAGGTTCTCATATTAACGGAACAGCAGGAATTAATGTGCACTCCGCCTCTCATTACAATGACTTCAAGCACCCTAGGGACCGAATCGACGCGTGCTCATTTGCTAGACAAAGTGGCTCATTTCTTTCTGTCCTATTGTTACAATTTAAAAAGAACGATCCGAGATCAGCACTTCTATTTTGAAATATATGAATACAGCCCCTGGAAAATGGATTAAGATTAGATTGAGATTAGAGAGCAGACAGAGGTACTCTGGCAATGTGTTGCACATATATTGGTGTTGGAAAGGTAATGGATGAAATATGAATGGAATACCACAGTGTTGGAGTAAACGTTTTGTAAATACTTGTATTATACTGTACCCTGATCCTCAATGCTTAATCTGTCTGGGAAACATGCCAAAGTGTTTAGGTTTGAGGGGTTAGGGGTCAATTGGGAATTTAGCACTTGTTGTGATTGATTGCAGCAGAGTCCTCAGTTCTAGTCATGTCTGGCAAATCTACGTTAGTGCACAGCGGGTTGGGACAGGCGTTTGGGTTTGATTTGGGATTCACCACTATTCATGGCTATAGCTATTTTATGGGCTGTGAGAAATATCTTATCGACTTTGAATGGCTTTGTCTCCATTAGGTCTATGATACCAGTGAACACACAGACAGTGGGCTAGTCTAGCCTAATATTGCTAATGTAGCACAAATAGAGGGGTAGCTACAGACGAGGGCGTTTACAATCTCATTAACATGTTAGCACTTAGCTTAGTGAGTGATTAGGAACCCAATTGTAATAGTATGGTTCAATATTTCTTGTTTTTTATTTAAAGTGCACTTCATTGTGGCACAGCAATGCTATATGCCCATAGTGTGGATTTTTGCCATTTTGCCTGAATCTCAGCCATGGCAAAACACTTTCATTAGTGTAACAGTATCGCCATTTGAAAGATACATTACGGATGTAAACGTGACATGTATAATATAGGCGCTCAAGCTGTTTGCTGTGGGCAGTACTGTCACGTGTACTCCCTCTCCGGCCTCTAGGTCATCAGGCTGCTGTCACCATCTTCAAGCGCACCAGCGCCTCACGACACTCACCTGGACTCCATCCTATCCTTGATTGACTTCCCTATATGTGTCACTCCCCTTGGTTCTTTCCTCAGGTGTTATTGATTCAGTTTTATGTCGGTGCATTGTTTGTGTTTCGTGTTTATTGTTTTGTTTCTTTATTAGAAAAGTCACTCCCTGTACTTGCTTCCCGACTCTCAGCCCGCTCGTTATAAGGGCCGTGTCTTTAACGCTGTGGGGTTGATCCTTCTGGTCTTAAAGACAGATGGTCAGGTCACTTATCTAGTTCATCAACAGCGTGGTTGAGGGTTAACGGTTTAACGAGTTATCACAAGCTCGCCCACTGTAGCTGTGTGGTAATCCTGTGTGTACAGCAGAGTGTGTGTGTGCGTGTGTGTGTGTGTGTGTGTGTGTGTGTGTTCATGTCAACGTATGTGAGGTTACGGGGGTTGAGATCAAAACACTAAGTGTTATTGTCTTTGTGGATATCTCTCTGGTTATTATGTGGGAGGAGTCTGCCCATGCATTGCACTTTAATGGACACACAGGTCACAGTTCGCCGCACATCACAGCATGGGCCAAGTGTGGCCACATTGTTCTGGTCCTCCTTAGATAACATCGCTGTGTTAATGTAATGTTGTGTAGCGATTGAGGAAAGCCCTGCTTCTATTGCCCTGAGATTTCACATTCGTTTCATTGTCCAGTTCTTCAGTTCTTCTCTCAGCTATAGTTATAGAGAGAATGTCATGGGATTTTCTTGTATCTACAGTACAATATTTAAGTGATAATGCCGGAGAAGTTGGTGTTTGGAGGATATATTGGCACGGGTATTGTTAGGCCCGAGACGATGTAGAAGCCAATATATCCCCCATAATGCTTCTCAGGCATTATCACTTTTATACAACGGGTTACCACCATATTCAAATAATGATTGACATATTTTAATGAAAAACTTTATTTTGATTCATTTATTCATACTGTTTCATCCTTCCACAAGATATAGTCCCAACACAAATCTAGGGCTTGTATCCAGGCTGGCAGGACATTCTTTCTATCAGTTTGGTTGCTAGAGTCGCGACCCAGTCGTTCAGTATTTTTGTTCTGTATATATGGACGCGACCCAGTCTTTTGTTCTAAATGCTCCATTTGTCATACTGGCTGGAAATGTTCTTATCCCTTGCTTACTAGCTAGCCAACTATGGATAACTTATAGTCACGTCAAAAAGTGCTGCCAGAATAACAGCAAAGTAGCTGCATTTGCATTTGTTTAAGCTGTTCTAGAGACATTTATTTGGATACATCCATAACAATGAGCTAATGAGGCTCGATTTCACCTGGTATAGAAAATGGGCTCACTCGTCAAGACACTGTTGTTCAGAGGAGCTAGCCAACAACACAACTAACACAATCACTTCAATCTGAAGCTGGAAAGACTGCAAACCAACTGCACTTGGTTTCATTTGACCTTTTTTTCAATTGACATTTCTTTGTATATATCCATAAAAATGATACCAGCTGATTCATGATTTAGAGTGACTGAGAAACGCTGCCTGCTTGTCTGTCTCGTCCTGACTCCCTTCACGTTCCTTACTATGGGACAGTTGGAGATCGAATGTCAGACAGCAAGGTTTATACAAATCTCTGCTGTTGAAAACTCAACGTTAGTCTAAAATAAATTTGAGATAATGTCTAGATTAATTTTATAGTGGTGATGAAGTTTATAAATTGCTTGGCTGGGCTGATGAGATGGTGGATTGCGCAGTCAAATGGAACAGAGTAAATAGGCATTTTAATATAATAGATTTAGACGGTGGTAACTTGTGGAATAGGCACTGGCTGGAATGCTGTTTTAACCAATCAGCATTCAGGATTAGAACCACCATTGTATAAATGAGCATAGATGATTGCAACGATCCCACTGGAGGCGTGACATACATTCATTCCTTTGATACATGGATTGTTATTGTTCCCAAGGCCAGTGACTGAAAACGTTATTACAGGTGGTTGTCCAAAGCCAGTTGAATAATGCAACACTCTCTGAGGATAAATTGGGTTACATTTGAATAATTAATAGCAAGTCATTGATCACAGTGTAAGACCAAGAAAAGGTAGCCTTGCTAGATCAAAGAAAGACTGCCAGTCTGGTCGTACACTGAGGGGAACACACCTTGTTGGATGTTCTCGAAAATGATTAGCTAGAAACCTTTGAAAAGCGCCCGGGCTTGGAAGTCCCACTGAGAGCAAAGCAGACAGCTAACTTGGAAAACACTGGAGACTCATTACAGTGCAATGAGTGACCGGCTGAACTCTCTTTTACCTCTTAACTCCTACAGGCTATGAGGCAGCCATATTGTTTTTGTCTTTTTTTCGCCCACTTGTCACCAATAAAACCCTTTGTCTCTCAAAAAGCAAACCATGGAGAGTTTTATTATTCTAAATGGCTTGTAGTGCATTCATATCCAGTGCCATAAAGTATAATGAGACTTATAGTACATTGAATGGTGCTTTTATAAAAAATTGAATTGACGGTAATGCCTTGTTGTCTGCTGATGCATTCTGCTGGTGGTGCTGAGAGCTGAGAGACAGTCACTGCTGAGCCTCTCAATCATTGAAATCCCACATTTCATTTTCAAGTGTTTATCTTCTCAGGATATGGACTTCCTAGGATGATTTATAAGGGATTACGTTTTAAGAGTGATTTAGTTCGGAGGTCTTTGTCGCCACAGTGTTACGTGTTGATGTGATCTAAGCATTCCTCTGTGCTGGTTTATTTGAATACATTTGACATTTTAGTAATTTAGCAGACACTCTTATCCCAGAGCGACATACAATTTCTGCATTCATCTTAAGATAAAGATATGTGGCACAACCACACATCACAGTTATAGTACGTAGATGTTTCCTCAAAGTAGCTATCAGCAAAGTCAGAACTTGTAAGGGGGGAAAAAGTCAAGTACGAGTGTTCGTTTTTATTTTACTTGGAGAATAGAGGGTAACTTTAGTTCATGTAAGGATACTGTAAATAGTTTGAAAACAGTTATATTTATCTGTAAGAATGTTTTTGTTTTGTATGTGCAGTTGATAGAAGGCTGGCTTTCTTGAAAGACAGACTGATAGGCATGCCAGCCAGCCATGTGCGCGCACACACACACACACACACACACACACACACACACACACACACACACACACACACACACACACACACACACACACACACACACACACACACACACACACACCAAGGGATTTAGGGGGAAAGATACAACACACAAAGCATAAGTTCAAAGCTCAATGGGATCACATTTAATTGGGATGGATACCTGAATGAAACCAGATAGCAGCCTCATAAAAAGGATTTGGGATAATAAATAATTCTGATGCAACATGTAGACGACAAATGTACACAAGGGCCTAACTCCTCGCTCATTTGTTATCTGATGGTGCGAGCGTGCGCCGGTGTTATCCGCCTGGCTCATCTGTTATCTGGTGGGGCGAGCGTGCACCGGCGTTATCCGCCTGGCTCATCTGTTATCTGGTGGGGCGAGCGTGCGCCGGCGTTATCTGCCTGGCTCATCTGTCATCTGGTGGGGCGAGCGTGCGCCGGCGTTATCCGCCTGGCTCATATGTCATCTGGTGGGGCGAGCGTGCTCCGGTGTTATCCGCCTGGCTCATCTGTTATCTGGTGGGGGCGAGCATGCTCCGGTGTTATCCGCCTGGCTCATCTGTTATCTGGTGGGGGCGAGCGTGCGCCGGTGTTATCCACCTGGCATTTGGAAGATGTGTTCCTTGTGTAAT
The DNA here is from genome assembly GCF_045791955.1 of Oncorhynchus clarkii lewisi. Lineage (NCBI taxonomy): Eukaryota > Metazoa > Chordata > Actinopteri > Salmoniformes > Salmonidae > Oncorhynchus > Oncorhynchus clarkii. The sequence continues at coordinate 38,904,576 of NC_092177.1, read as the reverse complement.
GAGTCAGGGATATTTATCAGCTGTTCGGTGTCCACTTTAGGACACCCTAAGCCCTAGCCCCTCAGAGGGTGAGGCCTTTTTCGTGAAGGTTAAGGCCTTTTAGGACATCCTTGGCCTCAAGCCTCACGGCTAACCCCTCACAAAGGTTGGTGAGAGGGCGAGCGTGCAACGCTGTTCCATCCATCGGGCATTTGGAGGCTTTGTTCCTCACAAGGAGGGGTGAGGCATGAGGCATGAGGCTGGAGGTTGAGGGTGTCCTACATCTGTCCCTAGGCCAGGATTAGTCTTCTGGTTCCTCTCTTATCCTTTTAAGATGGGCACGTGACCAAGAGTTTACATGGCTTCGGTCATGTGACCATTGCTAGACTTCCTGGAAAGACGTTGATAATTGCCCTCTAGGTAGAGGGGGAAGAAAAATAATAAATAAATATGTTTTATTGTCACATACACCAGCTACGTAGGTGCAGTAAAATGTGTTGTTTTACAGGGTCAGACATAGTGGTATGGTGTCCCTGGAGCAAATTAGGCATAAGTGCCTTCCTCTAGACCACATCGACAGATTTTTCACCTCGTCGGCTCGGGTATTCAAGCCAGTGACGTTTTGGTTACTGGCCCAACACTCTAACCGCTAGGCTACCTGCCACCCTCAGGGATAGTCTATATGTGTCTATGTCCCCAATTGAAAATAATACTACAGTTTATAATAGAATACTACATTACTTACTATAGAATTAAGGTAGTAAACTGCAGTATACTGTAGAACACTATACTGCACACTGTAGTATCCCAAGATCATGTGTATTACTTACTATAGAATGTTGTACTATACTGTAGAATACTATAGTAAATACTACCTTATTATCCCCCAAAAAATACACTGTAGTAAATACACTACACTTTTTTTTTAAACTATAGTGAATACTACAGTATTTAATTTGGATATACCCTTCACATTCCCCTCCCCCTTATCTCGATTTGTGCAACTCATAAGAGAGACACATACATGCAAAGTATAGATCATATTGTGTTCCAAACAGGTGATAGAAAGGAGCAGAAACGCTGGGCTTGGAAATGTTACGTTTGAGTTCCGTCAGTGTAGTTTTCTTGATGCCGTATGAGGGAGGCAACACAAACCACTTAATGCAGTGTCTGATGAAGATCAGAGAAGGATTGTACCTTCGATGTAACGTGGGACCATAACTATTGAGAGTTGTTTCGTCTTCTGCAGCATCAAAACGTTATAATTACACCGTTTAAAACATCCCAGATGTGCCCTCCGTCTTGTTCAGATTACTGACAATCCAAAGGCTGCAACTGGGCCGAATCCGCATTAGTTGTCAGAGAATGCGAGTCAGGCTTTGAAAGCAACACATCCCACGAGAGGGACACTATTTCTACCCATAGAGTCAAATAAACATCTGTTGTCATGTCCATGGAAATTAATAGTTTCCAAGTAACAATGACATGTCGACATGGAAATGTTCTATTTTACTCCGCAATGCTTTTTATTTTTGGAAATATATTGAGATATTTGAGGCTCATGTTTTTTCCATATGTAGTCAGGGGGACACATTGGTATTGGTGTAGACTTCCCATAGGAACCATGCATACATTGCCCAGAGGCTGCAATTTGCAACACATGATCTATCTCGCAAGTATATGGTATGTGGCAAAGTAATTATGCTAAGCAGCCATATGAGTTATATATGTTCTGTATGTTCTGACGGGTGGAGTGTGAGGAATATGAACTGAAGGAACAGACAATTTGCAGGTAGGCTAAATGAAATCATTGGGTTTCCGATGTGAAGTAGGTTTGCTGATAGACACACAAGAGAAGGGACAAGTTTGGGCACCATAATCGGGAAATATAATATTTTTGTTCCCCCACATCTGTGAATATCAGTGGGTTTATTATCTGTCTTCTATGTGTAGGTTGTTAGGAGAGAGAACAAGACACCAAAATAAGCTCAACTCCTGTGAGAGTTACAAAGTTAAGAGCACAGCGGTAGGGCAAAAGGCTCGGTGTTGCTTTGAAACTGAAGGATCTCTCCCATTCTTTTATCTGTGTTAGGCTACAATGCAGTCGGGCAGACGGCAGTAAGAGAAGTGCCACGATAACTTTCGGAAAGAAGACGCGGGATATTGTTTGTGTGGCAGACACACAGCACAGCAGATGTTTCCAATGTGGAAGACGTCTTGGAGACAGACAGCAGTAACTCCAACCCAGAAATTGATCCACACAGAAATACTGCTGAGCATGCTTAAAGAGGTCTGCTTTTGCACCTGGGGGTTTGCATCTGTTTAAATTGAGTTTAAATGTTCGAAAATATGAGTGGGGAGGAGTAGGAGTGTAGAGCACTGGAACTGGGCAACTTATTTTCCTGGTCTGGTCACATGGTCAAGAAATTCTCTCTAGTCATCACACAAAGCACAACCATAGCATAGCTGCACATGTAGATCAACATAGACTCATAAACATGTAGTATATGAAGTCAGGTTCACTTAGAAGGCAATCCGCCAGTCAAACAAATGCCTTTGCCTCTTTGTATTTAACTAGGCAAGTCAGTTAAGAAGATAGTCTTATTTACAATGACGGCCTACACCGGCCAATTGTGCGCCACCCTACGGGACTCCCAATCACAGCTGGTTATGATACAGCCTGGATTTGAACCAGGGTGACTGTAGTGACACCTCAGGCACCAAGATGCAGTGCCTTTGACCGCTGCGCCACTCGGCAGCCCAGTTCTTAGTAATGTCGGCGGAAGATAACCTCCCTCTGTGTTTTACAAGTCTCAAACCGCGTGTGCCATACCGCTCCTTTCAGTCTCTCTCCCTTTGCTCCCCACGCAAACACCCACTGCTCTGAAGCCGTGCGATGCTGTCTCTCAAATGCAGCCCCCTTGGTTGATTTAAAAGCAGATGTGGGTTTTACTTGAAAAGGTTTGCACTTCGTTTGCCATCTTTGTGGAAGAAATCAAATGTTAATGAAGTTGGGACAGCTGTACTTTCATTGGGCATAAAAAGAAACATAAATGATCTTATTCAAACCCAAGCCCTCTAACAAATGTATTGGTTCAAGTCAGTAATACACTTGATATTATACTGCACAAACCAGTGGCGTACAACAAGAATGATCCATACTGCCATGATGATTCATTTATTATATCAATGAATCCTCTAACCAGCAACCACAGTATTACCATATCATCACTAAGTTATGAGTATCAAGGGATATACAGGCTTACGCAACATATTATGACATTGGTGGCAGATGAAGTGAGTCTCCCCCACAATCATTTATTATTATCATTGTATATTGATGTATGTTCTCCACTGCAAAACATGACAGTAGGAAAATAAATATACATTCACAATGATATGCCTCAGTCTGTGACACAAGATCCAAAATAAATGCCGTTCCATTTAACAATTCGACACCAGTGGGAAACAGTAGATTTTGATGCCACTGGCAGATCTAGACCTGGGTTCAAATACTATTTAAATCTTTCATATACTTTTAGCGTTTTCTTTAGCCTGCCTGGAGTGTCATATGGGTGGGGTTTACACTGGCTACTGTTCTAGTGGTTCCATTGCACCAGACAAGCTAAGTCAAGCCCAACTAATGTATTCAAAATGATCTCACATAGTATTTGAACCCAGATCTGCTCTGTCCTCAAACAACAGAGAAAGAGTGGCATCGTCAGCACAGGGACCAGCAAGTGCAGAGGAAGCCAACAAGTCACAGGCACACAGTATGAACACTTCCTTGTCTTACTACAGCCGATTTTGGTGACACATTGTTTTTGTGAATTTGACCCTTCACCTATGGGAACAAGCACTGCCAGTGTTGTCGAGATATGTCTACTACTCAGAGCAACCGGAGAGCGGGGTCACACCCATGATGTCAGTTGTCCTACGCTTGCGGTGTGAGGAGGACTTTAAAGCAGAAAAAGGAGAGGCGGAATTGTAGACCGGTGACTCCAACGCGTGTTGCCTTTCTATGTTTCCTGCATTATCTGGGCCACAGAAATGGCTTTTTAAGGAAATGATGACTGTTTCTCAATGATGTTTGTTTAATTGGCGCCGTGCCAAGGTCGAACTTGTTTTCACACCATGTAATGGATAATTGAAGGAGAGTTATATTCAGTGTGGCGTTATTGCTTTAAAAGATAGGAGCCCTTTTCCAGTGTGAGGTATTCACTGCCACTATACCTTTATGTAAATAGCATTTGGATGTAACTGTTGAAAAGGATTTTATTAAGCCATACTTTCTGTCTCACAGTTGAGTTGATTGTATTGGAAGTTGTACTGCTGTACAGCTACCTAATTAATGTTTAATTAATGCAAAATCACCGCCTTAATGATCCTAATACATCGACTCCTTTGCCTTCCTTTATCTTTACTTTCTCTTGATGCCCATTTCCATTTAATTGATTCCAAAGCAGATCTGATCTTTTGTTGCTGATTGTGAGGCACTTATTGATAGCATTAGTTTAAACCAATGACAGATTTGTAGTGTCCATTTCTACGCTAATAGCCCCTTGGTTAATGTATGGTCTCAGCCCCCCAACTGATATTGAACTGTAGCCACGTCGAAGGGCTCTGCCGATCTGCTCACTATTTTTTTGATTTTTTTTGTTGTTGACAGGAACAGACCAATGGGGACATCCAGATGGTGCTCGCTGGCGTTCTTGTTGGGAGTGGTCTCCCTCGGAGTGGGAGTCATTGAGGGGAGACCGGGCAAGGAGGAGGGATTCGGTCCGCCACCGTATCGACCTGTCATGAGGTTCCGACATAAGGTATTGATTTCCTTCCTCTTCCATTAGCCTTTTCGTAACAAGAGATCTCTGCAGCGTTGCCAATTATGAAGCTAATCACAATGGAGTTTTCCCAGAGTGCATCGAGCAACTTTGTTAAAACGTTTTTTTCAGGCTCACAAAAATACAGTGATTTATTACTGGTGTTTTGCCAGGGAGACTTGAGCATCAAGTTAACATAACATTTTGAAATTTAGGGGAGGAGAAGGGGAAGTTATCAGAGGGGGCATTAATGCTAAAAGTGAATTGCCTTTTTAGAAAAACGTACAAGTTGAAAGTGTAATTGAACATTTATCGTCTCGACAGCGCAGGCCTAGCTCTGCAAGCACAATCAGATTCCAAGAAAAAAGTATTTCCAAAGCACTAACAAGCTTTCTCTCTCCCCCACTCTCTCTTTCATACTTACAAAGACGAGGGTTGTGCGATATCCATATTACGTAATAGATCAATTATGTCCAATTGTAATGGATTATACTTTGGCAAAGGAAACCGTTTGATGGGCACACACACTCTTTTGTCTGCAGGCATTTGTGTGTGTGTGTGTGTGTGTGTGTGTGTGTGTGTGTGTGTGTGTGTGTGTGTTTCCCCCCGAACACACATTTACTGTAAATCCCCCATGCATTGGAATACACTCTCCTCAGCCTCTCTGTAAGCACAGAGATAAAAACTTGCCCATTGATTTCCATATTATACCCCATTACTTTGAGCCAGTCTTCTGCCATCTCCAAATAGAGACTTTATCCTTTTTCTGCTTAGAGATTCTTTCAATTAGCTTAATTCATGTTGGCATGTGAATAAAAAAAAAGAGAAACAATGGTCATTTTAAGCCCAGGATCAGTGTTGATTATGACATTGTGTGAGAGAGAACAAGAGTAAGAGAGAGCGAGAGAGAGAGAGGAAGTAGGAGGACAGATGGTGTGAACAGAACTTGAGACCGGCTAGTCGGCTACCCTGCGCCAGAGGCTGGAAGCTGTCTGTAGACCGACTCGAAGGTCACATTGGCATGGGAATGTTTTAAAAAAAAGCCTAATATTGGCAATGTTTTCATTAATGTGGAACATGTTGTGTTCAGAGTGGCTTAGGAAAAATACAAGTATGGACAGTTCTGGGCATCGCTGTGCTGCCTTTTTTGAGACACAATTATTTATAGAAGTGGTGCCAACGCATATGCAAATGCCTCTACATTTGTTACATTGATTTAGACAAGGTCACACGTGTATCTTCAAGTAGGAACGGACTCTAATCTACACTCTTCCAAAAAAAGGTGCTAAGCAGAACCATATAGGGTTTGTCTTTGGTTTGTCCCTGTAGTGGAACCCTTTTTGGTGCTGGTTAGAACCCTTTGCAGAGGGTTTTTACCTAAAACCCTCTATGAAGGGTTCTTCAAAGAACCCCCTGTAAATGGTTCTACCTAGAACTCTGAAGGGTTCTTCTCTATGAACGGTTCCACCAGACTTCTTAGCCTTTAAAATGAAACTCTTTATGACAATACATTACATACAGTGCATTTGGAAAGTATTCAGACCCCTGAACTTTTTCCACAATTTGTTACGTTACAGCCTTATACTAAAAGGGATTTCTTTCCCTCGTCAATCTTCACACAATACCCGATAATGACAAAGCAAACATAGGTTTTTAGAAATGTCACATTTGTGACCGACCGACTCGATTCGGTCTTACGTAGCAACATTTGAAATTGTGTTTATTTTATTTTATATTGAATAAAAGTAGAATCAGCCCTATAAAATGGTATATCATACACTACAGTTGAGGAACAATGGGAAAGTAATTCTGCATTGAAAGTTGATAAACTTGTAAACTCACTTCTGAGAAAATTAGCTCCAACCATCTCTTTAAGGATTCACATGTGAGGCTATGTACTAAACAACTAATGATTTCAAGACTAAAGGCTGGTTTATACTATGGATGTGTTCGTAAATTTAATCTGGAGGGCAAAGAGTGTGCTCTGGGCGTTTCGTAAACGGTCTCGGAGCGTTCAGAGCGCACACTGGATGCTCTGGCTGAGGAGTAGAGTTGATCCGAGCGTACTGACCTAACAACAGCAGTCGAGCACCCAAGCTAACTGGCTATCGTTGGCTAGCTTGCTAGCTTCTCCCAGACACAAATGAGAGAACAGCTCACTCTGACCATTTTACTCGCCCTAGCAGAGCTGGTTAGGCTGCTTTTTTAAAATGTTATTCAGAGCGTTGGTGACTGCAACGGTGCTGCTGGCAACAATTGAATTTCTTTTTTTTGCCAGCTTTTACTGACACCGGCCATATTCAACAGGTTTTGAGCGTTAGTAAATTCGTCAGTTATTCTGCGCTCTGGCACACTCAGACGAGAGTGCTCTGAAAAGGGAGTATATAGCCAAAGCTATCAACTGTCGCAGTGACATTATAAATATTCTCTTGAAAAATCTTTCAATGTCCATTTCTTTTCTAAAGCAAGCAGTGTATATTTTCCTACAATCTTAAAAATAAAGGTGGAAGTTGGATCCAAATAAAGTTTTTAAGAACGATTCCTTTATGGGATCCATTTTATAGTCTCTGAAGAAACATAAATGGGATTGTTCTTTGAAGAACCCTACACAAATCCAAAGCCAGAAATGTTTTGGTCCTCCAGGCCCGGAATTGAATCGCCCTGCTGTAGGCTTTAAAGCAGCAATCAGTAGTTAAAACCATAACAAAGTGCCTCCCCACCCCTGTTTTGGTAAAAAGCTGAGGGGTGAGGCTGGTGAAATTGAACCACTCACAAATTCATAGGTAGAGCTACGGATGTGAGGACTGACAGAACATTATATAGATAGTTTGAACCATGTTTTGAGGCTGTACAGTGCATTCGGAAAGTACTCCGACCCCTTGACTTTTTCCACATTGTTACATTACAGCCGTATTCAAAAATAGATTCAATTATTCACACAATCTACACACAATACCCCATAATGACAAAGCAAAAAAACTTTTTTTGTTGTTGACATTTTTGCAAATGTATTAAAAAATAAAATACAGAAATACCATATTTACATAAGAATTCAGACCCTTTGATATGACACTCGAAATGGAGGTGCATCCGGTTTCCATTGATTAACAACTTGACTGGGAGTCCACCTGTGGTAAATTCAATTGATTGGACATGATTTGGAAAGGCACATCTGTCTATATAAGGTCCCACAGTTGACAGTGCATGTCAATGCAAAAACCAAGACATGAGGTCGAAGGAATTGTCCGCAGAACTCCGAGACAGGATTGTGTCGAGGCACAGATCTGGGGAAGGGTAACAAAAAATTACTGCAGCATTGAAGGTCCCCAAAAACACAGAGGCCTCTTTCATTCTTAAATGAAATGTAGCAACTGCAGATTGCTCCTTTAAGCCTTATTTGCATATTTCTAAATTTTTGAGTTACCAGTACCACCCATGGCTGTGTTTGCTAGTGACAGAGACACGGTTGTTGCATGAGCAAATTTTCACCAAATGAGATCGTAGTTTATTATGTTGTCATTAAAATTGTATTATTTAAGAGAATACAACACATATTTTGAGGGCCTAGTTTTACCCTAACACAGTGTCTTGAAACACATAGTTTACAGGCCTCATCAGGCAAGCAAGTCGCATTACGCTGGCTTGTAAAGTGATGTGTAATTCCTACGAGAATCCAGCCAAGAGTTTGGAAAACCAACATTTAGAATTTTTATTCACCTGAATTCAAAATTACTAGGACATGAGACTACCTTAAACATCTCAACTGGAACAACCATTTCAGTAACGGGTGCAATAAAGTCCAAGTAACAGATTGCATTTTTTTTTACAGTATATTCCAGTAGCAAAAGACTAATTATTAATCAATCAATGTAAATAAAAAACATTGATATTGAAACTAACAATTCTAAAAATCTATCTGCAATAGAGCATGCTGGGAAATATGATAATGATGGGCGTGGTTTTGGTTCAACTCTGGTTATTAACGCCTATTTGCTGTGTGCTATGAAAGGGACACATCTTCAGGCCGTAGATGCCACGTTAAGAACCCCACACTTCACCCTAAGGTTCTTTATCTGGCAACAGTTCACCAAGGAACCTTAAGAGCTGAGGAAGAACCATTTAAGAACCTGTATTTTTTTTCAGTGTAGGTATACCACTTTAAACTGCGGGACATTAACTGCATTGGTTGGCCATATAATGACTTCATCAATCACGTTCTCAGCAGCAGGACTGAACAGCTTCTGCTCTGCTGTCTACTGCTCAGCACTCTCTTTCTCTGTCACCTGTCTGTCTCTCAGAATTAGGCTGTGGCTCATGCTAAACCATTGTGTAGTTTAGTGAGCTGCACATTATGATGATAAGCAGTACAGACTTGGGTTCAAATACTATTAATTTCAAATACTTTATGTTCAATTGAGCTCGCCTGGCTTAACGGAACAATTAGAGAAGTTCCACAAGAGCAAATCTCGCCCACCTGGCAGAAAGTCAGGCTAAAATTAATGGAGCTGAAAGATTTTAAATCGTATTCGAACCCAGGTCTGGTCAGTAGGACTTTCTATACTTTAGATAATGGCCCAATAACCAACCATTCATCCTGGACACTCCTTCAAATGTAATGAAATTAGATTTTTTTTTAAATATTCGGCTATGCATGCCTCTGGCGAAAACGAGTAAAGAAAAAATAATTTGCAATAATCACAGATCTTTTCTGGCTGGCAAACATAATAGGTCCCACACTTCATTTTCTCTCAGGGCCCAACTCCCTTATCACTTGGACACACAGGCTGGTGTAGATCACCAAGAGAGTACCACAAGGCTCAATGCTAGGCCCCACGCTCTTCTCAATTTACATCAACAACATAGCTCAGGCAGTAGGAAGCTCTCTCATCCATTTAAATGCTGATGATACAGTCTTATACTCAGCTAGCCTCTCCCCATATTTTGTATTAAATGCTCTACAACAAAGCTTTCTTAGTGTTCAACAAGCGTTCTCTACCTTGTTCTGAACACCTCCTAAACAAAGGTCATGTGGTTTGGTAAGAAGAATGCCCCTCCTCCCACAGCTGTTATTACTACCTCTGAGGGTTTAAAGCTTGAAGTAGTCACCTCATACAAGTACTTGGGAGTATGGCTAGACGTAGCACTGTCCTTCTCTCCGCACATATCAAAGCTGCAGGCTTAAGTTAAGTCTAGTTATCTAGACTTGGTTTTCTCTATCGTAATTGCATCTCTTTTACCCCAGCTGCAAACTAACCCTGATTCAGATGACCCTCCTACCCATGCTAGATTACAGAGACAAAATTTATAGATCGGGTGCTCTTGAGCAGCTAGATGTTCTTTACCATTCGTCCATCAGATTTGCCACCGATGCTCCTTTTAGGACACATCACTGCACTCTATACTCCTCTGTAAACTGGTCATCTCTGTATACCCGTCGTAAGACCCACTGGTTGATGCTTATTTATAAAACCCTCTTAGGCCTCACTCCCCTCTATCTGAGATATCTACTGTAGCCCTCGTTCTGCCAGTCACATTCTGTTAAAGGTCCCCAAAGCACACACATCCCTGGGTTGTTCCTCTTTTCAGTTCGCTGTAGCTAGCGATTGGAACGAGCTGCAACAAACACTCAAATTGTACAGTTTTATCTCAAACTCTTCATTCAAAGACTCAATCATGGACACTCTTACTGACAGTTGTGGCTGCTTTGTGTGATGTATTGTTGTCTCTACCTTCTTGCCCTTTGTGCTATTGTCTGTGCCCAATAATTTTTGTACCATGTCTTGTGCTGCTATAATGTGGTGTTGCCACCATGTTGTTGTTATGTTGTGTTGCTACCATGCTGTGTTGTCATGTGTTGCTGTCTTGCTATGTTGTTGTCTAAGGTTTGTCTTTATGTAGTGTTGTCTCTTGTTGTGATGTGTGTTTTGTCCTATATTTATATTGTATTTATTTTTTATCCAGGCCCACGTCCCTGCAGGAGGCCTTTTGGAAGGCCGTCATTGTAAAAAATGTTTTGTTCTTATTAACTGACTTACCTAGTTTAATAAAGGTTAAATCATTTAAAAAAAAGATTCCATGTTAAAGTTGTCCCCGTGAGTGCAAATATCAAATCAAATTGTATTTGTCACATGCGTTGAATACAACAGGTATACAACGGTAGACCTTACCGTGAAATGCTTACTTACGAGCCCTTAACCAAACAATGCACTTCAAGAGTTAAGAAAATGTTTACTAAATAAACTAAAGTTAAATATGTAATAAAAAGTAACACAATAAAATTACATAACAATAACGAGACTATATACAAGGGGTACCGGTACCGAGTCAAGTTAGTCGAGGTATTTTGTACATGTAGGTAGGGGTAAAGTGATTATGCATAGATAATAAACAGCAAGTGGCAGCAGTGTAAAAACAAAGGGGGGGGGGGGTCAATGTAAATAGTCCGGGTGGCAAATTCATTAATTGTTCAGCAGTCTTATAGCTTGGGGGTAGAAGCTGTTAAAGAGCCTTTTGGACCTAGACTCTCTTAGCAGTGAGAACAGTCAATGACTTGGGTGACTGGAGTCTTGGGCCTCCCTCTGACACCGCCTAGTATATACTGTTCGGTCCTGGATGGCAGGAAGATTGGCACCAGTGATGTATTGGGCCGAACACACTACCCTCTGTAGCATGTTACGGTCGGATGCCGAGCAGTTAACATACCAGGCGATTATGCAACTGGTCAGGATGCTCTCGATGACGACCTTTTGACGACCTGGGGACCCATGCCAAATCCTTTCAGTCTCCCGAGGGAGAAAATGTGTTGTCGTGCCCTGTGGGCACTATGGTGTTGAACGCTGAGCAGTAGTCAATGGACAGCATTCTCACATTGATGTTTCTTTTGTCCAGGTGGGAAAGGGCAGTGTGTAGTGCGATTGAGATTGCGATTGAGATCTGTGGATCTATTGGGGCGGTATGCCAATTGTAGTGGGTCTAGGGTTTCTGGGATGTTGGTGTTGATGTGAGTCATGACCAGCCTTTCAAAGCACTTCAGAGCTACCGACATGAGTGCTACAGGGCGGATTTTCATTTAGGCAGGTTACCTTTGCATTCTTGGTTACAGGGACTATGGTGGTCTGCTTGAAACATGTAGGTATTACAGACTCGGTCAGGGAGAGGTTGAAAATGTCAGTGAAGACAATTGCCAATTGGTCCACACATGTTCTGAGCACATGCCCCGGTAATCCGTCTGGCCTGGCGGCCTTGTGAATGTTGACCTGTTTAAAGGTCATGCTCACATTGAGCATGATCACACAGTCGTCCGGAACAGCTGGGGCTCTCATGTATGCTTCAGTGTTGCTTGCCTTGAAGCGAGCATGAATGGCAATTAGCTCATCTGGCAGGCTCACGTCACAGGGCAGCTCGCGGCTGGGTTCCCCTTTGTAGTTCGTAATAGTTTGCAAGCCCTGCCACATCCGACGAGCGTCAGAGCCGGTGTAGTTGGATTCAATCTTAGTCCTGTATTGACGCTTTGCATGTTTGATGGTTCGTCTGAGGGCATAGTGGGATTTCTTATAAGTGTCCAGATTAGTGTCGCTCTCCTTGAAAGCAGCAGCTTTAGCTTGGTTCAGATGTTGCCTGTAATCCATGGCTTCTGGTTGGGATATGTACGTAGGTCACTGTGGGAACGACGTCATCAATGGACTTATTGATGAAGCCGGTGACTGAGGTGGTATACCTCTCAATGCCATTGGATGAATCACGGAATATATTCCAGTCTGTGCCAGCAAAACAGTCCTGTAGCGTAGCATTCGCATCAACTGACCACTTTTGTATTGAGTGAGTCACTGGTACTTCCTGCTTTAGTTTTTGCTTGTAAGCAGGAATCAGGAGGATAGAATTATGGTCAGTAAAGTTTTTTTCCCCCTCTGGTTGCACATGTGACATGCTGGAATATGAATATTCAATGAGGGTGAGGAGTAAATTAGGCCCCGGACCTGTCTTACTTATGAAACTGATTGGAAGTATTTCTCTAGGATCCCTCCATTCTCGCAGTCATTTTTGGATTTTGTGGTGGACAACAATATGTAACCAAAACTATATGTTTAACAGCAGAGATGCATAATCTGCTGTTGCTGTGGAACAGATTCCAAGTATTCTTCCTATTCTCCACACGCATTTGAGGATTTTAGAACAATAGACAGTGCCCTCCATAATTATTGGGACCATGAAACTTTGGTTCTATACTCCAAAGGTTTAGATTTGAAGTTGAACAATGACTATGAGGTAAATGAGCCAGCTTGAACCCCCCCCCCCCCCCCAATTTTAGGGCACCAAAAGTATTGGTCCAAATTCACTTATTGAATGTGTATTAAAGTAGTACAAATCTAAACATTTGGTGCCATATTTATATCACACAATGACTACATCGAGCTTGTGACTTGTTGGATGCATTTTCTGTTTGTTTTGATTGTGTTTCAAGTTATTTTGTGCCCAATAGAAATGACATTGAAGTGACATTTTGGAATCACTTTTATTGCAAATAAGAATAGAATATGTTTCTAAACACATGATATTTGTGCTTCTATAGTTATTCACAATGAATTCAGGATTATCCGTAATCATGGTGGCATCCGCATTAATGTAGAAGTGTTTAGAAACATATTCTATTTTATTTTACAATAAAGGCGACACCAAAATGACACAATACATTATTTACCCTTCATTTCTATTGTGCCCAAAATAATCTGAAACAAAACCAAAACAAACAGAAAATGCATCTAACAAATTTGTAAAGTCACGAGCAATGTTCCCTCTAAACTGTGGTGTGCAACTGCCACTGTCAGCCCGCACAGAGAAGCATGAGATTGAATTTCCCCCTTAGTTAACACTATCAACGTTTCGCTCTACTGTGGGAATTCTGATCGAATCAACGCAATATTAGCCACATTCAATGTAACATACCGAAACAAAACTAACTATGCAATACTTAGTATGCAAAACTAACTGTGCAAGAGATTTTTTTGTAGGCAGAGCACATTAGAGGAGGATTCTTTTGCATTGACAGGCCTGCTCAAGCCCAAACTCTATGCAGACCGGTGCACCATAACCAATTAGATCTGCAGTAGGCCTAAATTCAAATAGTCGTTGCCATATATGGATCTGTGCCATTCACTTTGAACTGGACTGTGTTTAGGCTACAGTGTGAGCGGTTCAAGTAGATGGCTTGTTCTGAGATCAGAGCGAGAGCTGCATGTAGCCACTTCTGCACATTTGTTCATATTCTTTGCTAATTAGTGAGTTATTAGCCCAGTTAGAGCATATTTCTATTCAACAATGGGCAGTGGTACTACTTAAGTAGTTTTCTGGGGGTATCTGTACTTTACTTTACTATTTATGTTTTTGCTAACATCAACTTTTACTTCACTACATTCCTAAAGAATATAGTGTACTTTTTACTCCATACATTTTGACACCCAAAAGTACTTTTTACATTTTGGTCCTCCCTAATGCCTCTGATCTGGCGGACTCACTAAACACAAATGCTTCAGTTGTAAATTATGTCTGAGTATTGGAGTGTGCCTCTGGCTATCTGCCAATAAATAAATAAATAAAATACAATTGAGCCCCCTGGTTTGCTTAATATAAGGAATTTGAAATGGTTTACTCTTTTACTTTTGATACTTAAGTACCTTTCAGCAATTACATTTACTCGTGATAGTTAAGTATATTTAAAACCAAATACTTTTAAAAACTTTTACTCAAGTTGTGTTTTACTGGGTGACTTTCACTTTTACTTGAGTCATTTTCTATTAAGGTATCTTTACTTTTACTCAAGTATGACAATTGAGTACTTATTCCACCTCGGACAATGGGGGAGTGGTTGCTTCTAACAAGAGCACAACCATCTTTGAAAAGTTTCAGGTAAAGAGCTTTTTATGTCTTAAAGGGCCGGTGTTGTATTTTGAGACGGTCTTGAATAAGCTAAGTAGCCAATAGGATGAGTGTAGCATCATTTGTCTAATTCTCTGTAATAATGGTATGGGAATAATAATGCATTTTCCGAAGTGTTTCTTGCATCAAACACAACATTTCCAGTCACCTCCTTGTCTGACGGACAAGTGGATAAACAGGCAAGTGTTTTTATTTTATTAGGCAAGTCAGTTAAGAACAAATTCTTATTTACAATGACAGCCTAGGAACAGTTAACTGCCATGTTCAGAACAATAGATGTTTACCTTGGCAGTTTGGGGATTTGATCTTGCAACCTTTCAGTTACTGGACCAATACTCCAACCACTAGATTACCTGTCGCCTCATAATGCATGTTTAGGCCCACATTGAACATCACACATTGGCTGCTACTGTAGGCTGAATAATAGAACAACTATTTCAACATTAAAATGTTATGGGATGTGTTTTTCTCCATTGTTTTTCATGGTAGACCACTCTGGTAGGCCTACATACTACTTGGCCATTGTTAAAACTGTAGCGTAAAGGTGGTTGCGCAGAACTTTCAAGTTTGCGCTCAGCAGACCTGAAATTTGCTCAGTGGCCAAATTCTTTTTGAAGCATTGGTCACAAGCTTAATGTAGTCATTGGGACCAAATACTTCATTTTTTTTTTCATTTTTGGCTACTTTAAGTGAATTTGTCACAATACTTTTGACCCCTAAAATGGGGTTAAACGGTTCACTAAATAGGGATGAAAATACCCTCAAATGAAAGCTGACAGTGAGCACTTTAACCCCATAGTTATGGTTTGATTTCAAATCTAAACTTTTGAAGCGTAGAGCCAAAAGAAGAACATAAATGCTTCACAGTCCCAATAATTAAGGAAGCCCACTGCATAATCACATCTATGTTAAGTTTAATATCGGCGAGACATTCTTCTCTGTTGTGGACTTGCCTTTTATTAATATAATATCCAATATGAGTTATGGCCGCAGTAGACGTGTAGAAGCTGAGTAGTAAAATGAATCCTGATCTGTTATGATAAATGAACCTATCGTTGCCAGAGTGGTGTACCCTATCCTCTGTATTCTGTGACTTTGTGCTGAGCGGGCCCAACATTGTCGCTATGACTTTCATTATACGGAACGTGATGCTAACACGCTAGATTAATTGCATCATTGATGCATATTGATGACACGATCCCACTCGGGAACATTTGTGTCAGAATTCTAAATGGGAATTATTTGTCGATTCATCATGTTGATGAAGTAGCAATACCGTAGTAGACAGTATACACGGGCTACCTTGTATTCGTTAATCACGGTGTTCGTACAGTTTTTTTGCGCTCTTCTTCCTTGAATGTCATCAAGTTGGATTGGAATTGTCCTTTGAAGCTCAATTGAATTCTAAAGATCCAATTTTGCGCTCTGAAAGGATGTCACATATGAACAAAACCGTGAAGGCCACTCCAACAAGAACACTGGAAATACCCCCCTTACATGTTAATTCAAATTGCAGCCTTGTCAATGGTGACATAAGGCCTCTATAAATAGAGATTGGAGAGAGTTGGGTATAGGATCCCATCTCCATTATAATAAAGCAAAAGCCTACACACATAAGTGGGCGCAGGAATAAAACACTGGAGCAGCGTATCTGGTGTGCAAGATTTTCTTCTGTTATTATCCAGTCTTTTTTTTGGGGCTCAGCACCAGTGGAGAAATGTAGAATTGGTGTGTATCACGCACAGTCTCTCCATTCTCTCCCTTTACTGACATCCACATATTGAATTACCCTGCGATGAGCACAACTCCATGATAAAACAGATTAGACTAGCTGGACTGTCGATGATACTTTTGCTAAATAGAAAAGTAACTCTCACAAAAAGGAATTCATGTACTTTCCTCTCTGTTAAAATGCATGCATTAGCTAGGTGCCTTAATAATGGACACAGAGAAATGCCATTACAGCTTTTGCCTATCGTACAATTTGTCTTGTGGGGATAGAAAGGTAAGCTTGGTTTAGTTGTCCAACAGGTCTGTGAGAATGTATGGCGCATTATAATAAATTCCTAACTCAAGTATTTTTCATACACCTTGATGTTTGTCTTGTTGAGGTTCATTGTTTTGAGGGGAGTCAAGGACCATCCACACACAACCGCATGTCAAAGAGGTTCAATTTTCTTACAAAAGTGCACTTAACGTTATAATTGTTGTGTGGTGAGGTATTTGCATTGTATTGTAGGCCACAACAAGACGCAGCAAAGACCTTGTACTTTTATTCCTTTTCCATGCCTTTGCTCAGCCTTGGATTAGGAAAGAGCCAAGGTCGATTGGGGCCAACGGGTTGGAGTGAGATGGTATTCTGTCATAACACTGATTGTGCTTTGTTTATGCCATTAGAAATAAGCTTTGTCCCCATTAGCCTCCACTATAGAGACCACTTCCAACAACCTGGACTCAGGGGTAGGCATAACATAGTAAAAGTAATCCGTGACACTCCAATTAGTATGATATGTTACATTTCGTATGGTATGTATTCATTTGTGGATGTCCGTCATTCATTTCGTATGATATGCTACGAATTACAATTCGTATGATCTCTTATGAATTACAATTTGTGGTGGCTAACGTTAGCTAGGTGGCTAATGCTAACGTTAGCTAGGTGGCTAACGTGAGTTTGCCTAGGGGTTAGGATTAGGGGTTAAGGTTAGGGTTAAGGTTAGGAGTTAGGTTAAAGTGTTAAGGTTAGGGTTAAGGGAAGGGTTAGCTAACATGCTAAGTAGTTGCAAAGTAGTAAGTTGTTGCTATTGCGCAAAAATGCTAAAGTTGTCCGTGATGAGATTTGAACACGCAACCTTTATGTTGCTGGACGTTCGCTTTATCTGTTTGCCTTACAGCAACTGATTAATGAACCGACCAGGGTCTGTCCTTCTACCCAAACCGTCATTGACCTTGTGTTGTTGTCGGATAGATCAATGATAACAAACAGTAGGGTTGTAAACTATGGGCACACTGATCATTCTATCATTTTCTGTCATAGGAAGGTCCAGAAAACTGTTTTGAATTGTCATAACTCAATAGAAATGAGGTCTATGAAGAACTATAGTGCAGATACTTTTGTTAATTGTTTGAGCAAATTTGACTGGTCTGCTGTATTGAAATGTAACGAGGTGGAAAATGACTGGGGCAATTTTAAATCATTGTTTTTAGATGGTGCAGACAAGCAGGCTCCAGATAATTGTTTTATTAAGCAAAGAGCAGAATCATGGATAAACAATAACATTTTAAAGGCAATTAAGTGTAGAAATGATCTGGAGTTCAGGACATCCAGGGCAGATTATGTTTTTATAGACTATAAGAAATTAAGAAATTAGGTTTAACAGGATGATAGAGAAGGCCAAGAAAGATTATTTTAATGACAAAATAGTTTAGAATAGGATCAATCCGAGTACATTATTTATGGAAGTGTCTGAAGCTGTTAGGTCACAGTAACAAATTAAAGACCAAAGCTCGACATTTTAGCTTGGACATTAGAGGAAAGGTTCATTCAGACAAGAACATGGTTGCAGACAGTCTGAATAGCTATTTTACAACTATAGCTAATACATTTGTTCGCAAGGAACCTTATCAATTAGGTTGCTATGGGGAAAGTCAAGTCCAACAATTTTACTCACAGCAGGGGATTCAAGTACTGTAAATGCTATTTCATTTGAAAGTGTCTGAGTCAACTGCGCTGAAGAAGCTGAAGGGAACTTCCAAAGCAACTGGCCTTGACAGTTACTAAGGGACGCTGCGGTAATTATCACCCCCTGTGTAACTCACATTGTAAATCTGTTATTTAACTTTTTTCCCCCCCCCCAGTGAAATAAAACTAGCAAGGGTCATTCCTCTATATAAAAAAGGGAATAAGTTAGATCATGGAAACCACTGGCCTGTCTCAATCCTGTGCATTTTATCGAAGGCCATGGAAAGATTATGTTCGAACAGATTGACAGTTACATTTCCTTATATAACCTACTATATGAGCTCCAATCTGGCTTTAGGAAATCCCATTCCACCAACACTCGCCTACTATATTTAACTGACCACATCAGAAAGGAAGTAGATGGAGGGAACATTTTGTGGTATTGTTATGTTAGATCTCCAAAAGGCGTTTGATACAGTGGATCATGAGATTCTGTTAATCAAACTAAGAGCCATGGGCTTTAACAACTTAGCCGTAAAATAGGTTAGCTCTTACCGGCAAGGAAGAAAACAGATGGTGGATGTGGATGGGACCCTGTCTAAATCCAAAATCCTGAACTGCAGGGTACCCCAAGGGAGTGTTCTGGGTCCACTTCTCTATCTGTTATATATAAATGATCTGAAATCTGCCTTTACATGTGACCTTTTCCTCTATGCATATGATTCTGAACCGTTGGTTTCCCATAAAGACAAAAATGTGGTTGAGAAAGCCCCCAGTGCTGAACTTCTGAATGTCAGTAAATGGCTATATGATAATAGCTGTGATTTCACCTTGGAAAAACAGAGTCCATCTTGTTCGGGTCCAAAGTGAAACTGAGGAAATCCCCAGATTTTAAGGTGGTAGTAGGTGAATAGTAGTCACAGCAAAACACTTAGTTAATTATCTTGGATGTGTGCTAGATAACCATCCTGACAAGGGAGAGCATGGAACAAAACGTTATCTCCAAAGTGAACCATAAAATGTGGTTTCTGGCAAGAACCTCCAAATATCTGAATAGGAATAATGGTGGCATTGGCTGGGGGCTCTTGTTCAGTGCCACTTTGACTATACGTACCTGGTACAATAGTGCCCCCAAGATCATTTAAAAATAAATTGCAGACATCTCAGAACAATTTAGTCAGGGTTATTCTTAAACTACCAGCACTTACTCATCTTGACTATTCTCACTTTGAAAGCCTTTGTTGGTTCAAAGTGGAGAATAGTATCACAACTCAGGAAATGAGCAAGATGCAGACACAGGAGGTTGATCGATCGATACTCAGAATGTGTATTATACAAAGGGGCAGGCAAAGGGCAGGTCGAGGGCAGGCAGTGGTTCATAATCCAAGGCAGGGTCAAACAGGGACAGAACGGCAGGCAGGCTCAGGGTCAGAACAGGCAGAAAGGTCAAACTAGAAAAATGAACTTGAGAGCAGGAGAAACAGGAAATATGCTGGTAAGACCTGACAAGGCAAGACGAACTGGCAACAGACAAACAGAAAATGCAGGTATATGTAATGGGAAAAAATAGGAGACACCTGGTGCGGGGTGGAGACAAGAACAAGACAGGTTAAACAGAGGCGTGACAGATAGTCTTTCAGATGAAATTGTGTCTTGTACATCAGATTGTTCAGAGTATGGACCCCAGGTAGCAAGTAACTACTTTAACTTGGTCGAGGATAACCATAACTATTCCACTAGAAAGAGTGAAACTGACGTGGTTCCTTTTAGATTTAATAGTGGTATGGGAAAATAAACTTTTTGGAATTTGAAACTTATAACCTCTAGGTAGTTTCAAGATCTCACTGAAAAAATGGCTAAATAGTAGCATGTCTCAAAAGTGAGTCAAAAGTGAGTAAGATTATAATTTGTTGCTGAGAAGGAAATGCCTGGGATAGCATATGGTCTGCCTTTTGGTGCCTGTTGTTAATAATCATTGAGACAAGGGAGATGTATGTGCCTGTCCATAGTTGGTTATTAGGAAATGGAACTGTACTAATTATCTCATGCTATGAAACAAACAATTGTGTCTGTCATTGTCTGTCGTCCCACCTTCCCCTCCAAAAGGACCACAATGGAAATAAGATTTTCAACTTTGTGTTATCTTTGATGATTTTCTTAAATTGTATGTGGAGGCGTCACTGGCTGGAGCGCCCCTATGTATGTATTTAAAAAAAAATGTCTAATCAATAAAATCAATCAATCAATCAACCATACCAAATGTAACATATCATACTCATTTGAGTATCCCGGATGGAAGTTTACTCTGTTACGTCTAATCTATGAGACCAGGCTACGTCCAATCTATGAGACCAGGCTACGTCCAATCATACAGAGCCATTCAGCTTATAGTATGGAGCTTTATCTCTGTAGTCATTGTCATCGTCAACCAATTGGCTGCCTTGTCCATGATGTCATTCCACAAATGCCCAAATGAGTGTGTATGGATGGGCATACCACATAACGAAAACATTTTCTAATTGTATTCCTTCTCAAGAATATCCTTTGTCCATATAAATTAAAGTCTATTAAATAACCAATAGATAAGGGAATTGTCATTTTACTCTCTTCGTATTTTGGAGAATGTCTTTCAGAGAAAAACGACTTTATTGAGAAATGTACTTAATATACCTGTGATATGTGGTTGTCTCACTTAGCTATCTTAAGATGAATGCATTAACTGTCACTCAGAATAACTGTATCTGCTAAATTATTCAAATGTAAATGTAATAGGACAACCACAAGATATGGTTCTAAAACAACAAAGAATTTATTTTTATTTTTATTTTTTACATACGTTTGTTGTGAAGTTATCTACTGTACCGGTTGTGGCATCACAAAATGGAGGCAAGGAGAGCGAGGCTGATGAGAGCAACAACCACCATGTGCTAGCCTGTCCACATGGCAAATCTAGATTAGAAGCAGATAAGCCGACATAGAGGGGGGGGGGGGAACCAGAGAGAGAGAGAGAGAGAACCAGAGAGAGAGCGAGAGAACCAGAGAGAGAGAGAGAGAAGAGAGAGAGAAAACCAGAGAGAGAAGAGAGAGAGAGCGAGAGAGAGCGAGAGAGAGCTCAAAGTCGTTGAGGTTGAAAGGCAAGCTTTAGTGAAACAGTGTCCCTTGAATACCGAGAGTGGAGCAGTGTTGTGTGTGTGTGTGTGCGAGCCTGTGTGTTTAGTTGTGTGTGTGTGCTAGTGATGCGCAGGTCAGCTGTTTGTTAACCCGCACCCGCCCGCAATTACTAATAACCCATCTGCAACCACGACTATATGTGATAATGTGAAATTCTGAGGCCGCTACCCGACACTAACCCTCTAGCTAATATAGAAAAATGTGCTGTATACAGTCAGAGATGGCTGAACAATTTTTTGACAGGGGGTGCAGGATTTTTTAAAAGCCTAATTTTGACATGTTTCTGCTTAATTTCTGAAATGTTTGTAGGCTATTTGTTAGTCAATTTGTCTACACATAGGAAAGATTTTTATGCAACATTTTCAAATGACATCATTTTTATCAGTTTTATGGAAATGAAAAGCTGTGAAAATGATGCATATTTTATGTGGTTGAAATACTATCAGCTTTTATAATGCTGATAAAGATAGCCCATTTACAGAAAGGGCTTAACCATGCACTAGCACCTCACTAGCATCTCAGTGCTAGAGGAGTCACTACAGACACTCTGGTTCAAAACCAGGCTGTATCACAACCAGCCGTGATTGGGAGTCCCATAGGGCGGTGCACAATTGGCCCAGCGTCGTCCGGGTTAGGCCGGGGTAGGCCATCATTGTAAATAAAAGTGTGTTTTTAACGGACTTGCCTAGTTAAATAAAATACAAAAATACCTTCATTCTCTCAAGATGCTGAAAGAAAGAAATCATATTTCTCCATTCCTGTTCCACTGTCAAAATGTACACTTGGTGTATCATTTTACTGCAATAAATGCTTGATTCGACAGGAGTTAATATCATATTAGGCGATGTGAGAGGTTATAGACCTATAGTCAGTATCCACATTTCAGGTTGGCTACTATTCCATTTAACCCATCTGAACAGTGCAGTTCCCTTGACGTGACATATTTGACATATTTGAAGTCCCCGTCTTGTGACTGTTGAATTTCTTTGTAGAGCACCTCACAATCATCACACAGAACATATCCGGCAATGCTATCATCCTCTTCTACCACTTCACCAAATCTTTCCCAAATATTACTGCTCTGGCCCTCCCCTCTCTTTAATTCAACTCTCCAACTCTCTTAACGTTTTCTGCCCAAGTTACCAAAAAGCATTTGCCGATTTTCAAGTATTTGGCACGCAAAGTCTACGGTTAAGCCCTAAAGCTTATAGGTTTATGCACTAATGCCAGATAAAAACAATGAAAGAAAAACCTAACTGTAGCCTCTAGATATGAATTGCACAATAATTTTTTATGCATTGTTTTCTCTTCTTTTAAACGGCCCTCCACATACCACCTTCCACCAAATGTACACACCTGCATAGTCACAGACACACACGAACACACTCGCTGATAAACAACAACAAAAAATGAATTTGTAGGCCTTATGAACCAGGAGTGTCAGTTGGGTTCACAGTGATTTTATTTGAAGGTCTATGTCCCTAGTTGGAAAATGTGTGATAGCAATGGTAGCTTACTGTGTGTTATCACTCTTTCTTTCATCCCCACATCCCATTCATTTTTCCCATAGGGATTTGACCCTATGACAAACAGTGTTAGTATACATCAAGGCATTGCTCACCTATACCCTTTAATCATATCATTGGATACCTTTGATTCACAGTTATCCACCAGACACATATTCAGGTCAGCAGAACCTTGACCTTTGACCTCTAGGGGCATAATCAGAAGTAAATGTATGAATTACTTTAAAAAGGTAAAACCCTGATACATTTTAAACTTTGATTGACAAGTGGTTCTGAAAGGTCATGCAATTACCTTTAAAACGATATACAATATAACTCACTTTGTAAGCACCAGCTACAACTATTGCTTAAAAAAATGTCCATATTGGGCCATTAACATCAGAATGCTGGAAGCTTAGCCATAGAATTCCGTGTAGTGGGGAGCTGTCTTTTTGGATTATGACTTTGGTGATAGAAGCATCAAATTGCAAACACAGAGCTAGAACAGGTTTCTAAAAAGATTTCTAGATACCCGGCCATCACAGGACTCACGCATTGACCTACATTCCATTGATTTAGGTAAGTCCGTTGGGGACTTACATGAAAACAGACATTGTTCTATAGCTTCCCTGTGCATGTTACCATGTCAATCTGTATGTTAGATAAGATGAATGACAAGTACAGTAGGCTATCTTCTGTGTGGTGTCAGTCAGAGAGAAGAGAAACGCTCTCGTTGTCGACTTTGGACCTGTTACGCTGTGTGTTCATTTCATAATTACCACCCTGCCAGTAGCTGGACTACAAAAGGAGGGAATCTCCACATTGAGGATAAACAATGGAGACTGCGCTGGTGGAATGGAATACTTACCCCATTCCTATTTGCGGTCTTCAACAGCCGGCGAATAGCCGTACATGGTGGCACTACTGTAAATGTGGACCTTCTAATTCGCCATAAGGGTCCTATACCGTAGTATAACCATGATTCACTATGATTCACCATGATTCACTAGCCCTCTGGAAGTACCCTCTTTGAACCTTTAAAGGCACCCCTTTACGGAGATACGGCACCTCTTAGCTTTTCACTGTCGAACACACGGCGTATGTTATGTTCTCCAGTGAGTCGGCAGTAACTTATGAATATGAAAAACGTAGCAGAAAAGACAAGTAAGTGGTCACCGCAACTATACGACACAATAAACATATTCTCAATTTGTATCCTTCTCTCCTCAATAGACCTTCCTCAATAGCCACCTCAATTTAGTGCTTCATCCAGTAAAATCAATGTATAGGCATTCGACCCGAACCCCCTCATATCTGTAGCAGGGGGTTGAGATTCCACCCGTAAAAGTGAAATTGCTCTTGGTGTTGTTGCTCTGTTGGCTTCATTACTTTGATGGGCGTGTGATTGTGTTGTATCTCACGACTTTGTCTTTCTGTTTGTTTTTTGTTTCAGCAGGATGGGCTCCCAGGGAGTTTGGAGATAAAGGGTATGTCTCCGTTATTCATTTCTTCCTCTCTCTCTCACCATACCTGTTTTTCTTTCACTTCCATGAATGTTATTGTAGCGGTGACGGTTATTGGGTAGTTGAGTAAAACGGTTGACAAATTAAACAGTTAGATAACGCACATTTCCATTGAATGAACAAGGAACGTTCTGAAAAAAATCAACAGGCTTATGTTGTTTATACGAAAAAGGATTTCAGAAGTTTAAAAGGAGAACCTGTGTGGTTGGTGGAGTGTGTTGCAATAACTTTGTTTCAAGAAGTCTACCAGTAGCCTTGGCTTGTGCGAGCTGGAACAGCTCATAAGGCTGGAGACTATCTCCTGTTTCTATAGCGTGAGGCAGCTTGATGTACAAGTACACCCCCTGGACAGGACACTAATATATTACAGGCTCTTACCCCCAATCTACACTATGTGAACAAAAGTATGTGGACACCCCTTCAAATTGGTGGATTCGGCTATTTCAGCCAAACCCGTTGCTGACAGGTGTATAAAATTGAGCACGCTGCCATGCAATCTCTATAGACAAACATTGGCAGTAGAAGTGCCTTACTGAAGAGCTCATTGACTTTCAACGTGGCACTGTCATAGGATGCCATCTTTCCAACAAGTCAGTTCGTCAAATTTCTGATGTGATGAATGACGTTTCACCATTTGGCAGTCCGACGGACGAATCTGGGGTTGGCGGATGCCAGGAGAACGCTACCTGCCCCAATACATAGTGCCAGCTGTAAAGTTTGGTGGAGGAGGAATAATGGTCTGGGGCTGTTTTTCATGGTTCGGGTTAGGCCCCTTAGTTCCAGTGAAGGCAAAACTTAACGCTCCAGCATACAATGACTTTCTAGACGATTCTGTGCTTCCAACTTTGTGGCAACAGTTTGGGGAAGGCCCTTTCCTATTTCAGCATGACAATGCCCCTGTGCACAAAGCGAGGTCCATAAATGGTTTGTCAAGATCAGTGTAGAAGAACTTGACTGTCCTGCACAGAGTCCTGACCTCAACCCCATTGAACACATTTGGGATGATTTGGAACACCGACTGCGAGCCAGGCCTAATCGCCCAACATCAGTGCCCGACCTCACTAATGCTCTTATGGCTGAATGGAAGCAAATCCCTTCAGCAATGTTCCACCGTCTAGTAGAAAGCCTTCCCAGAAGAGGCTGTTATAGCAGCAAAGGATTTGGGAATGTGATGTTCTACGGGCAGGTATCCACATGCTTTTATACCCTGATGAAGACAGCTTGTCTGTCAAAACGTTGAACATAAATATTTTTGCATCTGAGCTCCTAGAGTGTGCGGCTCTCCTTTATTTTTTAAGTGTTCCACTCCGCTAGCCAGCACCTCGCCTAAATAGGTGTGCGCTTCTTTCGCCTCTAGATTGTCCACATACTTTTGGACATGTAGTGTATCTCCTTCATGCTCTGTGCCAAGCAGACACTCATCAGGTCCAATTTTTACAGTCTTTGGTATGACTAGGCCAGAGATCGAACTCACAACCTTCCTCAGGGCAGACACTGTAACCACAAGGGAACCTGTACATCAATAAGTTGTGGAAGATGAGAATCCTTCGCTGGGATATATCGACCAAATTGTTGGAAAGGGGAATTGGAGGTAGAAAAAACACTTTCCCTTCACTGTGAGCAAAATGTCCCGACACAGGCAAGATAAGTAAGAAGTAAACAGGCTATCAAGACTAACATACTGTATTTACTGTTCTGGAGGTGTGTTGCAGTACGTACCACACACTGGTGGAACGGAATCGGAGTTCAGATAGTACTGCATACCTTTCAAATGGTGTTTGCCTTGCTGGAGTGCTAGATGGGTGGGGTTTGCTTTGTCTGGTAAGCATTTGAAAGATACTATTTGAACCCAGGTCTGATAGAAATCCACTAGTCATTCCAAAAGGCTTCTCTTTTAGGTTTGTACAAAGTACTTCAGAGAGGTAGAACATGAGTCAAACCACTGAAAGGGAATCTGCTCCCTCTGCCTTGCATGAAAGAGACTATCCTATCTACTTAGGCCATCAACGTGGATGTCTATCATTCACTGCAGTGTTGACCCCTTCTCATCTCTTTGAGGAAGGAAGGTGTGCAGAGTAAGCCCGGGGATTTGAATCTCAGGGAATGAGTTTGTCTTTCATATCCCGCTTGTCATCCTCAAAAAAGTGAATAATTATATGAGCAAACTAAATAAAAGATTACCATCAGGGGTAATGACATATATAATTCATTCTTTCATGGGTTATTCCATCTTCTCTTATAATGATACTTGTTAAAACTTTAGGCTACTAAAACTGGTATAATGGTTTATTTTACTTACAGTACCAGTCAAAAAATGTGGACACACCTACTCACCAATTTGTCTTTATTTTCACTATTTTCTACATTGTAGCCACCCTTTGCCTTGATGACAGCTTTGCACACTCTTGACATTCTCTTGACATTCTCTCGCTTCATGAGGAATGCTTTTCCAACAGTCTTGAAGGAGTTCCCACATATGCTGAGCACTTGTTGGCTGCTTCTCGTTCACTCAGGCCATCTGATGCAGCACTCCCTCACTCTCCTTCTTGGTCAAATAGCCCTTACACAGCCTGTAGGTGTGTTGGGTCATTGTCCTGTTGAAAAACAAATGATAGTTCCATGAAGCGCAAACCAAATGGGATGGCGTATTGCTGTAGAATGCTGTGGTAGCCATTCTCGTTAAGTGTTCCTTGAATTCTAAATATATCACTGACAGTGTCACCAGCAAAGCACCCCCACACCATCACACCTCCTCCTTCATGGTGGGAACCACACATGCAGAGATTATCTGTTCACCTACTCTGCGGGAAAGAAATCTCAAATTTGGACTCATCAGACCAAGCAAGTTTCTTGGTCCAAGCAAGTCTCTTCTTAATGGTGTCCTTTAATACTGCTTTCTTTGCAGCAATTTGACCATGAAGGCCTGATTCATGCAGTCTCCTTTGAACAGTTGATGTTGAGATGTGTCTGTTACTTGAACTTTATTTGGGCTGCAATTTCTGAGGCTGGTAACTCTAATGAACTTATCCTCTGCAGCAGAGGTAACTCTGGGTCTTCCATTCCTGTGGCAGTCCTCATGAGAGCCAGTTTCATCATAGTGCTTGATGGTTTTTGCGACTGCGCTTGAAGAAACGTTCAAAGTTCTTGAAATGTTCCGCATTGACTGACCTTCATGTCTTAAAATAATGATGGACTGTTGCTTCTCTTTGCTAATTTGAGCTGTTACCGAAGTATGGACTTGGTACAGTATTTTACCAAATAGGGCCTTTCTTCTGGGCCTTTCTTCTGTGTACCACCCCTGATTGGCTCAAATACATTAAGGTAAGAAATTCCACAAATTAACTTTTAACAAGGCACACCTGTTAATTGAAATGTATTACCTCACAAAGCTGGTTGAGAGAATGCCACGAGTGTTCAAAGCTATCATCAAGGCAATGGGTAGCTACTTTGAAGAATCTCAAATATAAAATACATTTTGATTTGTTTAACACTTTTTTGGTTACTACATTATTCCATATGTGTTATTTCATAGTTTGATGTCTTCACTAATATTCTACAATGCAGAAAATAGTAAAAAATAAAGAAAATCCCTGGAGTGAGTAGGTGTGTCCAAACTTTTGACTGGTACTGTGTATTACATGTTTTAAGCATGTATGGGTCGTTATAATGTCTTATTGCAAGGCTTATTGACAACTGACTTAAAATCGCTGTTATTTAATCAGGAACATTAGGAGATAATCCTGCAATGTTATAAAGGTGTAATACCCACTTCTGACATGTCTTACAGTGCATTATAACTGCCTCATAATGCATTATACCTGTCAGCGTCAAGTGTCACCAATACTTTCAATGTTATTATACAGACTCATAGATACAGTAGTAGTGTATATCAAGCCCAAATCACACTATATTTGGTACATTACTTACACTACATGACCAAAAGTTTGTCGTACATACATACATCTGATTCCAAAATCATGGGCCGTAATATGGAGTTGGTCCCCCCTTTGCTGCTATAACAGCCTTCACTCTTCTGGGAAGGCTTTCCACTAGATGTTGGAACATTGCTGCGGGGACGTGTTTCCATTCGGTCATAAGAGCATTAGTGAGGTTGGGCACTGATGTTGAGTGATTAGGGCTGGCTCGCAATCTGCATTCCAATTCATTCCAAAGGTGTTCGATGGGGTTGAGGTCAGCGCTCTGTGCAGGCCAGTCAAGTTCTTCTGATCTCAACAAGCCATTTCTGTATGGACCTCGCTTTGTGCACTGGGGCATTGTCATGCTGAAACAGGAAAGGGCCGTCCACAAATCGTTGCCACAAAGTTGGAAGCACAGAATAGTCTAGACTTTCATTGTATGCTGGAGCGTTAAGATTTCCCTCCAATGGAAATAAGGGGCCTAGTCTGAACAATGGCAGATTTGTCCGTCAGACTGCCAGTTGGTGAAGCGTGATCCATCGTTCCAGAGTATGAGTTTCCACTGCTCCAATGGCGGCGATCTTTACCCCGCGGGTTGCTCAGCTATGGAAACCCATTTCATGAAGCTCCCGACAAACAGTTCTTGTGCTTACGTTGCTTCCAGATGCAGTTTGGAACCGAGGACAGACGATTTTGCAGGTCAGAAATTTGATTAACTGACTTGTTGGAAAGGGGGCATCCTATGACGGTGCCACGTTGAAATTCACTGAGCTCTTCAGTAAGGTCATTCTACTGCCAATGTTTGTCTGTGGTGATTGCATGGCCGTGTGCTCGATTGTATACACGTGTCAGCAACAGGTGTGGCTGAAACAGCCGAATCCACTAATTTGAAGGGGTGTCCACATACTTAGTGTATTTTTCTGTAAACGTCAATACTTAAAAGAGGTGTTGCATTCCCCAGCAAGAAAACCAAATAATATCGAGAGAGTCACTGATAACTAAGTTGAAACAGGTGGGGTTTTAAGAGGGGTTCTGAAAGACACTCATGGGGGTGTCCACTGAAAGTTAACTAGCAACAACAACTGGACACCCACCATGAGTGCCCCATAAATTTGCCCAAGAAGTAGCAAACAAATGAAAAACCCACACCAAACCTAATGACAGTAAGTAAACCAAAAAGGTGAATAAAAAACAAAAGCAGGGAAGAATCAGGTTGTTTGTCTGGAAATCAAAATAGGGAGCGCTAACTAAAGGTGTTTAACCCTCCACATCTCTCAAGACAACTGCAGCACTGGGCCAGCCACTCTTAAATAACATCTGGGCTAGCCAGGTGAAACACCTTCCCACTAACGAGATGGACAAGCCAGTACAGGTGTAACATATACTGACTAACGAGGTGGCACCCATCGTTGCGCTCTACGTGCTAATGTGCTCTACGTGCTGAAAGTCTAACCTCGAAACGTAAATGGAAATACCAAAACCTGTAACAGAGGCCAACACACAGATGATAGAGAGTACCTATAATATCTCCTGTGCACAACATTACCCTGGCACCTAATCGTCCACCAATGTGGCACGAGACAACACAATACTACGGCATGACAAATGTCTTAGTGCTCTCCCACGGTGTCTGACAGATCCATCTCGTCTGACACTCTGTCACCTTTGTAATGTGGAGAACCTTCAACACGCGCACACACACACACACACACACACACACACACACACACACACACACACACACACACACACACAC
Organism: Oncorhynchus clarkii lewisi; assembly: GCF_045791955.1. Classification (NCBI taxonomy): domain Eukaryota; kingdom Metazoa; phylum Chordata; class Actinopteri; order Salmoniformes; family Salmonidae; genus Oncorhynchus; species Oncorhynchus clarkii. Next base: position 38,874,290 of record NC_092177.1, on the reverse strand, counting down.
ACACACAGTCAATGTCAGGAGGTAGAAAGGTGATGCAGTGACCAAGATTTCTGCCACTAAGTGTTATGCAGGGTTGGTAATGGATGTCTCTCAATTTTTTCTCTCCACCTCGGGAAGGTCAAAGCTGAAATTGTAGAGGGGGCATTATCATAAAGGGCGGTCCCCAGCTGTCGGCTTCGATTCGGTTTTATGAACCCTTCTTTGGCATCCTGGCATCTCTGTACTGGTACCCCGTCTAATTCCAGATTAAATTCAAATGTCTGGGAGTCCGACGGATGAATCTGGGTGTGACAGATTCCAGGATAACGCTACCTGACCCAATACGTAGTGACAACTGTACATTTTGGTGGAGGAGGAATAATGGACTGGGGTTGTTTTTCATGGTTCGGGCTTGGCCCCTTATTTCCAGTGAAGGAAAAGCTAAACACTCCAGCATACAATGACATTGTAGACAATTCTGTGAACTTTGTGGCAACAGTTTTGGAAAGGCCCTTTCTTGTTTCAACATGACAATGCCCTCATGCACAAAGCAAGGTCCATACATACATTTTTTGTCGAGATCGGTGTTTAAGAACTTGACTGTCCCGCAGAGAGCACTGACCTCAACCCCATAGAACACCTTTGGGATGAATTGGAACGCCGACTGCGAGCCAGGCCTAATCGCCCAACATCAAGTGCCCGTCCTCACTAACACTCTTGTGGCTGAATGGAAGCAAGTCTCCACATCATTGTTCCAACATCTAGTTGAACGTCTTCCCAGAAGAGTGGAGGCTGCTATAGCAGCAAAGGCGGGACCAACTCCATATTAATGCCCATGATTTTGGAGAAAGATGATTGACAAGCAGATGTCCACATACTTTTGGTCATGAAGTGTATCGCTGCCATGTTTTAAGTCATGACCCGTCCGTCCTTGACTTTTCCTAAATCATTTAACTTAACAAAAGTATGTTGTAAGAATTTCAATATCACAAACAGAATTTGTGTTATAAGTAGTTTTTAGAGGATGTCATTTTTGTCCCCAAGTGCCACAAAGTGACTTTTTCAAATCCTCCTATAGAGTCACATGCAGGTAAGATTTGGGAAGGCCCTTAGATTTTTTTTTTTAAATATCAGAAAGAGCCGATTGAGGTTTCCAAAACACTTTGAATTGAAGGGGTTAGCTGCATTTCATTGCGCTCCGTGTTTGGAGCAGATAGCCTACGGCAACATGAACTAATGAAAATGCTATATTGTTTTTTTAAATAATAATGTTCGCGCACAGTATACTGACGTTACCCAAGACCTTCTTAAACACAACCAAAGGATCATTTGAAATGTATTTATTAGACTGTTAGAATGTTTGAGTCAAATTACTGCTCATTGGCTTAAAGGGGGGTCCCGTGAGGCCCGATTTGTCTAGCGTTCATGGTTATTTGAAGTTATGAACAGTGCAAAACAGGAAGTTAAAACCTTTCGTATTACTTATTGCTATAGCTAGCGCTAAATTGGATCAATTGGGATATACAAATATTTTTTAGGTCAAATGTGTAGTCAAATCCAAAGGAATTAATCAATTGTTATGGTGACCTTATATGCCCTAGCTACAATATTTTGAGACTCCAGTTCAATCTTCAAAACAGTAAGTTAAGAGTAATTGGATAGACATAACATATCATCACAGTACACAAAGTCAGTTTCTATGCATGCTGTTGTCTCACACATTTTCAGACTGACAGATTGTTATATATTTTACATTTAGTCATTGGTTCGTGGTGGACATAAAAGAAATTAAGGACAGATCCAGAATAAACCAAAATGATGTCGGGCTGGAACGGACAAAAATGGACAGAATACAGCCATCTCATGCCAGAACGCAGTGTAATTGGAGTACCAAATGAAGCCTGAGACCATATCAATATCTCTGGCTGTTCGGCTTGGTACAAAATACCTTGGGATGTTGTCAGGAAAATGCCATTTGCAGGAGTAAATAGGCTATCCCAACTTACAATATTGAAAAGCTGGTGGAACATACATTTCAGATATACATTATGTCCCAACTGCATGACATTTGGCGCATTCAAAGCCATGCTGTGGTACTATTTGGAACAACAACAACAAAAAATCCGAACTGGAAGTTGCAGTTACTCTCTGAATAACAATCAGAGAATCCTCTCGGTTTGTTGCTGTGTCAAATGTAGTTTACCTTCTGTTTTGAATTCTACATAAAAGCAGACATTGTTTTTTTAAGTTACCTGAAACCAGAGTATAAATTCCTCTATCTGTACTACCATCTGTACAACAAGTAACAACTTTGATATAATGATATTATCCTGTTACTTTGTATGCTCAGCATTACCACTGCCACCACATCCCAACCCTACCCCAGACTCTGGTACATTTGAATAATTCAAAGGTTGCAAACATTATCCCCTAAATTGTATATTAATCCTAAAATGATATGCCCCCGCCATGAGACTGGGTTACACTTTTAATAACTTTGCAGCACAGCAGTATGTAAGAGCGGAACATTGAACATTTTGCAGTGCACTGCACTTTCCTCTGACAGACTTATTGGCAGGAAGACTCCCTGTTGTTTTAATCACATCCCACAGTCTCCCAATGAGTTAAAATGTAATAGCTTCCATAAGTCTTAATCAGGTTACCGGGAATTAAGATTCACAGAGTGTAGTATACTTTTATTAGCACTCCGTTATGGAGAGAAGTTGAGAAATCGCCTGAAGATATACTGAGCAGTAAAGAGGCCTGGGGTAAGAGTTGGATGATGTAAGGTGCTCTCATGGACAACAGTGACTCTTTGACCGACAAAAACCCTAGTGGACAGATGGGCATGTCCTAAATACTAGTTAAAGCTGCCTCAATAGCTTGCCTTCTCTATCTGTAATGTACACACAGTAGCTCGTACTGTAGATGCACTTGAAAAATCCTTGTGAATAAAACCATACATTTCCAATGGTCTTGTGGGAGACATATGTGTGGTCAACGGGATAATATAAAAAATCTGAATGAATGCTAGAGTGAATGCTAAAGACGAATGCTACAGTGGCTAATGTTCCGATCAAAGTAGGCCAAAGGTCACCTTCATCAGAACTATTCCCCAAAAATATGGTTTGACTGATATTTCCTTATTTAAATCTCTATTGTAACCCCAGGATAGGATTCACTCTACATGAGAAAAGTCAATATTTGCATTTGGTGAATATTCATGGGTGTGAATCCGGTACAGGAGGGACTGTACACTTTAAACAAAAGGATTCTGTGTTTCTAAGGTAATGTGTGCAGGGAGATTACATATTCATTGAGAATGGGATGGTGTGTGCATAGACATGAAACTAATTAGCAACTCTCGAGGTGTTTTTCAAACTTCCTGGAAATTTCACATGGCAGAATGAGTGTTGAAATGCAATTGTTGCTGTTGACAAATCAAGCTTCGATTGATAGCCATTATCATCTTGCTGACTGACTTTCTCATCGTTATATGGTGTCCATATTAGGACAGCCTAATAATAGGAGTCAGGGCAACCCCTCTCATTTTGGGGGCCCTACAGAAAATGTAGAATGCCTTATCTTCGCCCAATTGTAGATTTTTTATTTAAAAAAAGTTTTCAAAAAGAGTTTTCAAAGGTAATATCCTATAATTCTACACATTTTGCCATGGCTTTTGACTAAGTAACTATGAAAATCCACTGGGTAAAACGGGTCCATATCAGGGGATATCTTTACATGTAATGTTGTTGATATTCTAGAGCAGTGGTCACAAACCTTTTTTGAGTCGAGATCACTTTCTGAGTCTCAATGCAAGCTGAGATCTATCGTTCCTTTTTTATTTTATTTTTTACATTACTTAAACAATGTCAGCCAATGCAACATTAACCTATTAAAAACAGTACAGTCGTAATTAGGTTAGGCCAGTAGGCTATTGGCCCAAAACATTATCGCTGTATATTGGATTTGCTTGAATTGCCCTGCTAATGCATTGTTGTTCTTCTCAGAACGTAAAAAAAAACATCTCCCTTTTCTCTGCTGACACTGACCAAAAAGGGACACCTTTTTCCAGCTGATGGCAAAACTTGCACAGCATTTTTTCTGCCTCATGCACAAATTCATGTTGTTATTGTTATGACTAGAGACAGTGAAATATTCCTCGATATTAAAAAAGACCCAAGCAGATAACAATAACAACTCAAACCTATTGATACACTCTCCTACTTATTCATTGCAGCTTAGTGCTGGTTGTAACGCGAGTGGAAGCAGGGAGAAGGCACATTTTATGGATTATAAAAGTTTGAATAGAAAGTGTTGACAGTGCTGAGTAAAAACTTAAACATTCGTTGACAGTCTCTGTCTCTAGTCGTGGTTTTAAAAGTTAAGAAATCTTACAGTATCACCTTTGCTGTAGCTTCAGGCATGATAATCTGAGCCATCCGATTGGCCAGCGGTAGACCTATAGTGCCCTTGATTTTCTCCCTCCAGGCCCGCTGGGAAGGGAGTTTATACCTTCAAACGTATGAAATCATTCCAAATGGGAACACGTCGCCTACCCGGCGCTTGGGGTAGCTGAATCGGGTGCACCTACTGCCAACACCGCGAGAGGAATTTAAAAAATAGGAATGCAAGACCTATCATTGGGTTTTTTACAGAAATGTTTGGCGATCGACTAGGAATGCTTTGAAGATCGACCCGTCGATGGCTATTGACCAGTTGGTGACCACTGTTGTAAAGAATACAGACCATTTCCAATGCATACAGTATTTTGAGTTTTATGGATATGCACCATATCCTGACACTCTGAATCCAGATGTGTCTTTTAGACATATATGATATTGGGATTACTCCGAATTACCACACATGGACATTTCCAAATGCCGGATATGGACTCATTCCATATCCAGAGATATGTGAAATCCTATTTCCTCTCTTCCTGTTGACAAATACTGACTGTATACATAGCACATCTGTGTTTTCTCAGCACATTCAAGATAGGAAGCTACTGTATGTTAAGTCCAGATATGCATCTCTTGGCTGCGTTCTTGATATGCTTTTGATATGCTGAAAATAAGAACGATTTCTGATGCATTTCTGAGTTTTCAGCATAATAATCAATAATACATTTTGGATTCCCTCCAGATATCATACATGGCATGGCCGGACATTAACTCATTAGATATCCTGAAATAGGCCAATCTGGACATCTTATTACATCTTATTTTTATTTTTTTTCTAGGTTGACAAATACTGACAGTATAGTATATTTCCTCAGCACATACATATACTCTTGGCTGAGGGCGATATCAGGATTTTGATTTGCTAAATAAGGACAATTTCTGATGTGTATTTGGTATTTGAGGACATGCTCAATAATTTGACAAATTATTATTAAATTCTTTTTTTTTTTTAATTCCCTCTGTTTAAATGCATGAGCAAAGTTCCAACTGTCATTGTTTTATTTGGGCACCACAAAATAGTTTGTAATTGATGGGGCTGACCTGGCAATGTAGAAACAAAGAAGTGAGAAGCTGAACTGACAATACCGCAAAGAAGTTAATGCTAAAGCGAGTAGCTAATTTGAGATTTTGTATTTATCTTAGTAACTGGAATCAAGAACATGAACTAATTTGACCAGTGGCCAGTAGGGCTAGCTAGCTAGGCTCGATAGGGGGGTAAAAGTTACCTGGTAGCTTAGCTAATTTAGCTAGGAACCTAGCTAACAAATAACAACATTGCCTTCCCTTTTTTTACCCCCTATCAAACATCAAGGTAACAGCTAATGTTTGAAAACATTTAGGCAGATTTTGTATTACTGGTTAATATACGCTAACTAGCTAACGAGCTGCTCACTAGTTAACTATTAACTTGGCTAGTCACAATTTGTTTTTTCGTCATGAATGAAGCAGGCAGACTAATGTTAGCTACCTTGTGGTATGGTGAATATTTTATTGCAATATTGACACAATTTAGATATATGCATTGAACGTTTGGAGTGGATCACAGACCAACACTCTGCCCCCACGTTGGTTCTGGACTGTGAGGGACCGCCGCTGACAACCCAATCTGCCGTCATCTCACTGTCCATTATATCAAACAGGGCAGACAGGGATATTAACATTGAGAGTGCGCAACTGTTAAAAAATAATAAAAAATAAATAATAAAAAGTTTGGCCTACCTTTGCATCTTTCCAGAAAACACGTGTTGTGATTGGAGCTCTGGATTTGCTATGCTGCATTCTTAAAATAGAAATATCAGAGATGTTCCTTGGAGATTTGATTAAATCTGACGATGCTTGCCTTTCCATGCCTTGTATAGCCTACTTCTGAATATAGTGCAAATGTATGCTCAGATATGTCACCTTCACGTGTTAATGACAACAGATATGACACATTTCTGAAAACGTGGATTATTTCATGCCTGAGTAGAAAGGCTTAAGTATGTCAGATTGTGACACATTCTCGCTTGCAAATATAGAAGCGTGTGCACGTGCATCATGTGCGTGTCTTGAACATATCTCAACCCCAGATATCTCCCTGGGCTCATACGGTAGCAGGGAGATTTCGGAGGCTGGATTGGAGAAATGTAGAAATTGTCCTATTACGGAACATATCCTAGCCCCGTATATGAAATGAAGTACATGCGTATATGGAGCAGGTTTACTCCTTTTATCTAATAAAATGTCAGATATCCGGAAATATATAGATAAAGACATCCCATGATGTTGACCCTTTTTGCCCAGTGATCAATGGGGGCCCCCTTTAGGTCAGGCCCACTGGGCCAGTGCCCTGCATGCCCGGTTGGCTTAGATGCTACAAGGCTTAGATAGCTGGCTAGACTACCTTACTAGCAATCCAGCTCAAAAAATGTGGCTAATTGAGTGACTGTGAATGACTGACATAAGAGGAAAACTGCAGATGCACTACCAAATTTTGAAATTACACCTTGTGTGTTCAACTTTTCTAACTCTAAACAATAAGTTGAAACCCCGACAGAGCCCCCTAGCGTTAGCGGGGCCCCATATGCAGAGCTCCAATATTAAGGAAGTTTCGAGGTTCTGCTCGCCTGATTTAGCTCATGATAAGCCTGTAGACTATACTATTTGCCAAGAGAGTTTTCATCTATATTTTTCTTAACTGTCTACTGACCACCACAAACTGATGCTGGCACTATGACCACACTCAACGAGCTATATAGGGCCATAAGCCAACAAGAAAATGCATATCCAGTTCCAGCGCTCCTATTGGATGCTGATTTTAATGCAGTTAAACTGAAATATATTTTACCTTATTTCTACCAGCAAATCACCTGTGCAAATAGAGGGGGGGAAAACTCTAGATCACCTTTACTCCACACACAGCTCTCCCTCACCCTCCATTTGGCAAATCTGACCATAACTCTATCCTCCTGATTCCTGCTTACAAGCAAAAACTCAAACAGGAAGTACCAGTGACACGCTCAATTCGGAAGTGGTCCGATGAAGCGGATGCTAAGCTACAGGACTGTTTTGCTAGCACAGACTGGAATATGCTCCGGGATTCATCTGATGGCATTGAGGAGTTTAACACATCAGTCACCGGTTTCATTAACACGTGCATCGACGACATCGTCCCCACAGTGACCGTACTTATATATCCCAACCAGAAGTCAAGGATTAAAGGTAAACATCTGCACTGAGCTAAAGGCTAGAGATGCCGCTTTCAAGGAAATAGACACTAACCCAGACGCTTATATGGAATCCTGCAACGCCCTCCGATGAACCATCAAACAGGAAAAGTGTTAATACAGGACTAAGATCGAATCCTGCTACACCTGCTCTGATACTCGTCGGATGTGGCATGGCTTGCAAACTGTCCCGGATTACAAAGTGAATCCTAGCCACGAACTGCCCAGTGACACAAACCTATCAGACGAGCTAAATAAGTATGCTACGCTCGCATAGAGGCAAGCAACGCTGAACCATGCGCGAGAGCATCAGCTGTTCCGGAAGACTGTGTGATCACGCCCTCCATAGCTGATCTGAGTAAGACCTTTAAACAGGTTAACATTCACAAGGTGGCACAGCCAGACGTATTACCAGGATGCATACTCAGGGCATGCGCTGACCAGCTGGCAAGTGTCTTCACCAACATTTTTAACCTCTCCCTGACCCAGTCTGTAATACCTACATGTTTCAAGCAGACCACCATAGCCCCTGTGCCCAAGAACGCCAAGGTAACCTGTCTAAATGACCCCTGATCACTTACATCTGTAGCCATGAAATGCTGGTCATGGCTTACATCAACTCCGTCATCCCAGACACCCTGGACCCACTCTAATTTGCATGCCGCCCCAACAGATCCACAGATAACGCAATCTCTATTGCACTCCAACTGGATCCTGGATTTCCTGACGGGCCGCCCCCAGACAGTGAGGGTAGGCAACAACACATCCATCATGCTGACCCCTGACACAGGGGCCCCTCAGGAGTGCGTGCTTAGTCCCATCCTGTTCACCCACAACTGCATGGCCACAAACAACACCATCATTCTTATTGACAATGACGGCTTAGGAACAGTGGGTTAACTGCCTTGTTCCGGGGCAGAACAACAGATTTTTACCTTGTCAGCTCGGGGATTCGATCTCTAACCTGCTGGCTACCTGCCCCCCCAATGATGACACGACGGTGGTAAGCCTGATCACTGACGACAAAGAGACAGCCTATAGGAAGGAGGTCAGAGACTTTGCAGTGTGGTACCAGGACAACAACCTCTCCCGCAACATCAGCAAGACAAAGGAGCTGATTGTGGTCTATGTGAAACGTAGGGCAGAGCATGCCCCCATTCACAACAATGGGTCTGTAGTGGAGCGGGTTGAGAGCTTCAAGTTCCTCGGTGTCCACCTCATTAAGGATCTATCATGGTCCAAACACATCAACACAGTTGTGAAGAGGGCATGACAACACCTCTTTCCATAGACTGTTCTCTCTGCTACCGCATGGCAAGTGGTACCGATGCACAACCAACAAGACCCTGAACAGCTTCTACCTCCAAGCCATAACACTTTTAAACAAGACTACTAAATAGCTAATCAAATGGCTACACGGACAACCTGCATTGACCCTTTTTTGCTCTAACTCCCTGCACTTACTCTATGCACACACAAACTTACACTGACACCTAAACACACACACACACTCACACATCTCTGAAGCTAAGCAGACCAACCTTGTTGGTCCTTGGATGGGAGACCAGGTGCTGCTGGAAGTGGTGTTGGAGGGCCAGTAGGAGGCACTCTTTCCTCTGGTCTAAAACAATATCCAATGCCCCAGGGTAGAGATTAGGGACATTGCCCTGTGTAGGGTGCTGTCTTTTGGATGGGATGTTAAATGGGTGTCCTGACTCTCTGTGGCCACTTAAGATCTCAAGGCACTAAGAGAAGGGATATTAACCCCAGTGTCCTGGCTAAATTCCATCATGGCCACCTAATCATCCCCAGCTCCCACTTGGCTCATTAATCTCCCCTCCTCTTCCCTGTAACTATTCCCCAGGCCGTTGCTTTAAATGTGTCCTCAGTCAATTTCCCTGGTAAAATTAGGGTTAAATAAAACATTTATAAAACACATGTACACACACCTACACACATCACATACGCTGCTGCTACTGTCTATTATCTATCCTCTTGCCTAGTCACTTTACCCCTACCTATATGTATAGTACATACCTACCTCAATTACCTCATACCACTGCACATCGACTCTGTATTGGTACTCCCTTTATATAGCCATGTTACTTTTGCTCATTAGTTTTATTCCTTATTCACTGTGTATTTATTCCTCGTATCACTACTTTTTTAATCTTATCTTTACTCTGCATGGTTGCAGAGTTGTTGCATGGTTGCAGACCTGTTGTCTACGAAGCATGTGACAAAAACATTTGATTTGATTTTATTACATCTATAAGATCAAACAGACCAAGAGGTTTTGAAGACCAAGAGGTCTACTTTTAAGTGATGATACTCTTTGTGCGTTGACACATGTACATTTCTGGCCAACGACATCAGGCGAAGGATGTATGGGATTAAACAAAGATTCATTATTCATTATCATTACTCTCAGTGATCAACGAAGGACTGTGGTAGGACTACTTACAATGGAGGCCATACGGATGGATTGGTGATAAGGTTCTATTCACCCCCTCCCCACTGTAATTATCTTGAAGGACGACCCTAGATTTTGGCCAATAATTCCCCCCATAAATGCATTATTTATCTTGGCACCAAGAGTAGATCATGATTCAAGCTTTAAAATTAGTTCTTAAGTAGCTAGACTTAGCGACACAACTCCGTGGCTGAGAGGGCGAGAATCACGTTCCTGTAATTCTACAGTGGTTTTAGTCTAATGTCTATTCATAAGCATTCCTCAAGAGGAAATATCTCAATTCAGTCTCTCCAAAGTTGGATTAGAATGGCCACGAAGACAGCATAGTTGTGGTGAAATGAAAGTAGGGAGCTGTGCAAATATCTTGCGTCACGAGAGATGAATAAGGCTCTTAGGTATGTAACTCCTCATGTACCCCCCCCCCCCCCACCCCCCTGATTATGCTCCTAAACTCATTTTTTTGTGATTATTATAAGGCACCTGCTGAGCATAAATACAAAGATCCAAATGACGGAGTCGGAACACATGTTCCTGGTTGTATAACCCCAGTCCCTACAGGAGCTTAGTTTTCTCGCCTTCATCTCATCAGTAGTCATTCTGTGACTCATTTGTTTCTCGACACATGGATGTTTCCCTCCAAAATAAGTAATATTCCTTGGGCGATTCTGACAAGGCACTAATCCATTTATGCATTCACAATGCTTTTGACTTGGGGCAGTGAGGATGCAGACAACCATAAGGGCACTTGGTTCTACATCCTGCTACTTACTGTATCTATAAATTAATCAACAGAGAAATCTAGGGATAAATAAATAAGTAACCCTCACTTTTTCAAGTTCATCTCCCTTTATCTTCCTATCTTAATGGCTGTATCCTTGCCCATCTCAAGGCAAAGAGCAACGGACAGAACACTTAAAGTTTTTTATTTTAAATTCTAAATAATGAATGACCGGATTGGATTTGTGCTCATCCTATCGGCAGCACACTCTGTGTCGTCTGGACTCCTAGAAACTGCATTAAAAAAGAGCGGACAACATTGCAGGCTCTCACTTTTTCTTAGGTCGCCTCTGGCTTTTTGAATAGATGCATATTTAATTTCCCCATTCAGGTCAATGGTTATGGAAGTTGTTTGATCCAACAAGAAACAGTTACCACCCGAGGATTTTTTGTTTTGCCTTTTCAAACACACCTCTGTCAATCACCTCTGTTTGTTTTTTTGCTTGACATGGCTTCAGAGTCTTGCAAAGCTAAAGCCTGACAGTCATGTCTTCTATGTGTTCTATTTCAAGATAACACTGGAAATCAGAAATGCTGGAAATCAGAAATTATTTGTATTTGACAGAGGAAAAGCTTCAAGTCTAATACAAGCTTGTTTTTTTGTGAATTTTAACCCCCCTGAACGCAACCTCCCCTGCCCTCCCCTCCACTACAATGACCAAAGACACCCCCCCGTACCACCCCTTCCTGTGGGCCTGAAAGCAAAGAAAAGTCTAAATGAATATATCTAATTGGCTTGTATTCAAGATTCAAGGTCCTATCATCATTAAGTATGCAAAACATTTTATATTTTCATTCATGCACTTAAAAATCTATTTTGTAACTTTGCCCCAGAAGCATCTAACTGCAGCGCACTCCCACATCATATGAAGGAATGTGCCTACCTGATTTAGGGGACATAGTGAACAGTTTGGGCCAGTTTCCTTGGTGTTAAATACAGTCTGTGAATAAAGTTCAAATGTATAAATTAATGGTTTGGATTACAGGATGCCAAGGTCATATTTACTCATATTCTGTTCCAATTAAAGGGTTGTTCAGATTCAATCTGTGAACAATACTTATTTAATGGCTAGCTCAGAATATGAGCTTTCCAAAAGGTGTTTATATATTATTGAGATCAGTTATTTTGGGAGCCCATCATTGGATGGTTCAGTAGTTGAGTTTTCTGAGGGACTCCATAGGCCAGCATAGAAAAAGGGAATTGTCTGGTAATGTGTACGTACTGTATCTTTCAAATCTTGGAATGTTCTCAAACCATTACTGTCCATGATATCGGTAAGAATACAGATTCCACATTTGAGCAATTAGGGGGATGCAAAAGGTCACCCTCCAGATCACAAGGCATTATTGCGAAATATTGGGGCATGGGCATGCCATTTTCATTCTATTGTCTTTCAATTTTACATCGTTTAAGGGATATATCAGTGAATACCACCTCTTCCAAGGCAATAGGAGACACCATATTTCTCTCTATAGTAGGCCAGAGGGCAGAATAATCTTATCTAAACCAATTTAGGATTGGGCGAAATGCTAGTGCCTGGAAATACAATTTAAAGTTTGGTACGGATAGTCATCTTACATCTGTCCCTCTTTGTAAATGTGTTAATTTTAAAACTTCATCTGGGATCATTTACCTTGCCATATATATTTTCAAACCGCACTATGATTTTTTTTTGCCAATATCCAGAAGGGTGAGCCATGGGAAGCATTGAGGTACAGAAATTCAGCCGTGGCAATATATTCATTTTGACAATAGATATTCTCCCGGTTAAAGAAACAGAGATATTATTTCCTGAACTGAGGTAGGAATGAAATTATTTTAGCATTCTGTTAACATTTCTGGCAATGGTTTAATTTAAGGAAGGAACCTTAGCTACTACCAAATATTTATAATGGGAAAGGATTGGAGATGGAGTCCTCCATTGGGTCTAGAGAGGCATTAGGGCTGATTTGGTAAGATTCATTTATCAGAATTGATCTATGATCTTCATTGCGTTTGAGAGCGATTGGGATACAGTTGAAGTCGGAAGTTTACATACACCTTAGCCAAATACATTTAAACTCAGTTTTTCACAATTCCTGACATTTAATCCTAGTTAAAATCCCTGTCTTAGGTCAGTTATGATCACCACTTTATTTTAAGAATGTGAAATGTCAGAATAATAGTAGAGAGAATGGATTATTTCTGTCAGATGTGTGCGTACTGGTAGTGAAGTCAGGTGCAGGAGAGCAGAGATTTGTGAACAGGCGCACACTTTATTTAGGCAAAAGTGCAAAACGCGTAAAACAGTCACAAGAATTATGTTTAATAATAAACATCTTCATGAAAATAACACGAAAAAAGCAAGCCAGTCTGGCTCATCAACAATACACACGTAACACAAACAATCTTGCACAAAGACATGATGGGGAACAGAGGAATAAATACATGTAGATTGATTGGGGAATTAAACCAGGTGTGCAGGGAACAAGACAAAACAAATGGATACATGAAAAATGGAGCGGCGATGGCCAGAAAGCCGGTGACGTTGACCGCCGAAAGCTGCCCGAACAAGGAGAGGAGCCGACGTTGGGGGCGGAAGTCGTGAATGGCCACACAAACCGCGGGCCCAGCTTCCGGCAGGGCAGGTAGAGGGGCAGGTTTCGGGTCGGGAGCCAGACTCTGTCCCCCGGTATGAACACCGGGGCCTCACTGCAGTTTGTAGGGCCGTAAGGAGACCGTTCAGAGGGAGGAGACGATCCACAACGACCAGGATCATTGTTTTTCCCTGTGAGGGAGGAAGATCCGTTAGAAAATCTCCCGACAGGTGTGACCAAAGCCGTTGTGGAACGGGTAAGGGATGTACCTTACCTCTGGGCAGGAGCCTTACACTGAGCGCACACCGAGCAAGAGGAAACATAAACCCTCACGTCCCGAGACAAGGTGGGCCACCAGTACTTCCCAGTCAGAGAGCGCACCGTCCGACTGATCCCCGGATGACCAGAGGAGGGTGATGTGTGGGCCCAACTGGACATGGACAGCAGACGGAACATACTGACGCCCGATGGGACACTGGATGGGAGCGGGCTATGTATGCAACGCCTGCTCAATATCCGCGTCCAGCTCCCACAAAACCGGCGCTACCAGGCAGGAGGCCGGGAGAATAGGAGACTGATCCATGGGCCGCTACTCTGTGTCATACAGCCGGGACAGTGCGTCTGCCTTCACATTCTGGGAACCTGGTCTGTAGGACAGGGTAAACACAAAATGGGTAAAGAACATGGCCCACCTTGCCTGTCGAGTTTTCAGTCTCCGAGCTGCCCGGATGTACTCCAGTTTGCGGTGGTCAGTCAGATGAGGAAAGTGTGTTTAGCCTCCTCAAGCCAATGTCTCCACGCCTTCAATGCTTTAACCACAGCCAACAGCTCCGGGTCCCCCACATCATAGTTCCGCTCCCCCGGGCTGAGCTTCTTCGAGAAGAAAGCAGAGGGGCAGAGCTTCGGTGGCGTGCCCGAGCGCTGAGAGAGCATGGCTCCGATCCACTATGAATGCCAAAGAGGGATCCGGATGAGCCAGCACGGGAGCCAAGCTAAACAGAGCTCTTAGGTGCCCAAAAGCCCTGTCCGCCTCAACCGGCCACTGCAGACGTACAGGACCCCCCTTCAGCAGTGAGTTAATGGGAGCAGCCACCTGGCTATAACCCCTGATAAATCTCCGGTAGTAATTGGCAAATTCTAAAAATCGCTGCACCTCCTTTACTGTGGTGGAAGTCGGCCAATTACGTGCGGCTGCAATGTGGTCACTCTCCATCTCCACCCCTTATGTGGAAATGCGATACCCTAGGAAGGAGACGGCCTGTTGAAAGAACAGCATTTAGGGCCTCCCGGGTGGCGCAGTGGTTAAGGGCGCTGTACTGCAGCGCCAGCTGTGCCATCAGAGTTCCTGGGTTCGCGCGCAGGCTCTGTCATAACCGGCCGCGACCGGGAAGTCCGTGGGGCGACGCACAATTGGCCTAGCGTCGCCTGGGAAGGCTTGGTCGGTAGGGGTGTCCTTGTCTCATCGCGCACCAGCGACTCCTGTGGTGGGCTGGGCGCAGTGTGCACTAACCAAGGTGGCCAGGTGCACGGTGTTTCCTCCGGCGCATTGGTGCGGCTGGCTTCCGGGTTGGATGTGTGCTGTGTTAAGAAGCAGTGCGGCTTGGTTGGGTTGTGTATCGGAGGACGCATGACTTTCAACCTTCGTCTCTCCCGAGCCCGTACGGGAGTTGTAGCGATGAGACAAGATAGTAGCTACTACAACAATTGGATACCACGAAATTGGGGAGAAAAAGGGGTAAGAAAGAACAGCATTTCTCAGCCTTGACATACAGATCATGCACCAACAGTCACCCAAGTACCTTGCGCACCAAGGACACCTGCACGGCGTGTGTAGCGGAGTATATCAGAATGTCATTGATATACACCACTACACTCTACCCGTGCAGGTCCCTGATAATCTTGTCTACAAATGAATGGAAGACTGATGGAGCATTCATCAACCCGAATGGCATGATGAGGTACTCATAATGCCCTGAGGTGGTAATAAATGCCGCCCTCCCAGATACGCACCAGATTGTACGCACTCCTGAGATCCAGTTTAGTGAAGAAGCGCACCCCGTGCATTGACTCAATCGCTGTGGCGATAAGAGGTGGCGGGTAACTGTACCTCACAGTGACCTCTATATTTAATGCACGGGCGCAGAAAAAAAGAAACTTGAGGCGAGTGAAGTGGAGGACCGAATGTACCCCTAATGCAGGGATTTGTCTCCATAGCCACCGTCTCCACTTGCGACAGTGGATACACGTGTGACTCCTGGGAAGTGCAGGACCAGGAGATTTATCGCACAATCCCCCTGTCGATGGGGTGGTAATTGAGTCGCCTTTTTTTTACAGAAGGCGAGAGCCAAATCGGCATATTCTGGGGGAATGCTCACGGTGGAGGCCTGGTCTGGACTTTCTACCGTGGTAGCACCAACGGAAACCCCTACACACCTCCCCGAGCACTCTCGCGACCACCCCGTGACAGCCCCCTGTTGCCAGGAAATGGTGGGGTTATGACAGGCCAACCAGGGAAAGCCTAGTACCACGGGAAACGCAGGAGAGTCAATGAGAAAGAGACTCATTCTCTCCTTGTGACCCCCCTGCGTCTCCATGGCCAGGGAGATTCTCCCTGGCTTCCCTGATTAGCCCGGACCCTAATGGTCGACTATCCAGAGCGTGAACCGGGAAGGTCTATCCACAGGAATAATGGGGATCCCTAAACTAAGAGCTACCGCTCTGTCAATAAAATTCCTAGCTGCGCCTGAATTTACGAGCGCCTTATGCTGGGAATGCGGGGAGAACTCAGGGAAACAAACAGGTACAAACAGATGGACGACAGAGGACTCTGGATGAGAGTGGTGCAGACTCACCTTGGGTGATGCCAGAGTGCCCTGCCTGCTGCCTCGACTCCCAGAGGGACCAACCTGGCACCGACCGGCAGTGTGCCCTCTGCGGCCACAGATGGTGCAAGTGAAGGCCCCTCCTCCAGCCTCCCTATGCACAGCCCGTCCCAACTCCTTGGGCACCGGAGCGGGAGTGCTGGGAGATGGAACCGACAGAGCCACCTCAGGACGTCCACGGATGACCAGCAGGTTATCCAACCGGATAGACAGATCCACCAGTTGGTCAAAGGTGATGGTGGCATCCCTGCAGACCAACTCCCTTCGGACATCCTCACGCAGGCTGCATTGATAGTGTTCGATGAGGGCCCTGTCGTTACATCCTGCTCCGGCGGCCAAGGTCCGGAACTCTAGCGCGAACTCCTGTGCGCTCCTCGTCCCCTGCCTCAAATGGAAGAGTTGTTCCCCCACCGCTCTACCTTCGGGCGGATGGTCAAAGACGGCCCGGAAGCGGCGGGTGAACTCCTCGAAGTGGTCCAACGCCGCATCTTCCTCCTCCACACGGCGTTTGCCCACTCCAGAGCTCTCCCCGAGAGGCATGAGAGGAAGGCGGACACTCTCTCCCTTCCTGAGGGAGCTGGGTGAACGGTGGCCAGGTACAGGTTCAGTTGTAAAAGGAACCCCTGGCACTGTGCGGCTGTCCCATCATACTCCCTGGGACGGGAGAGACGCATCCCACTGGAGCTGGATCCGGACGGGTAGAGTTAACCCCGGTTGCGCTGGTCGAGGCGCTGGAGACACTTCCTGTCTCTCCCAGCGGTCCATGGTCTGGACAACGCGATCCATCATGGTACCGAGATGATGTCGCGTGTTCCTGGACGCGCTCCTCGACTCCTCTGACCCGGGGTACATGCTCCTACTGACTCCATGGTAGGTGTAAGATTCTGTCAGGTGTGTGCGTACTGGTAGCGAAGTCAGGTGCAGGAGAGCAGAGATTTGTGAACAGGCGCACACTTTATTTAGGCAAAAGTGCAAAACGCTCAAAACAGTCTCAAGAATTATGTTTAACAATAAACATCTTCATGAAAAATGACATGGAAAAAACAGGCCAGTCTGGCGCGTCAACAATACACACGTAACACAAACAATCTTACTCAAAGACATGATGGGGAACAGAGGAATAAATACATGTAGATTGATTGGGGAATGAAAACCAGGTGTGCAGGGAACAAGACAAAACAAGTGGATACATGAAAAATGGAGCGGCGATGGCTAGAAAGCCGGTGACGTCGACCGCCAAACGCCTCCCAAACAACGAGAGGAGCTGACTTCGGCGGAAGACGTGATAATTTCAGCAATGATTATTTTCATCACATTCCCAGTGGGTCAGAAGTTTACATACACTCAATTAGTATTTGGTAGCATTAACTTGGGTAAAACGTTTCGGTTAGCCTTCCACAAGCTTCCCACAATAAGTTGGGTGAATTTTGGCCCATTCATCTTGACAGAACTGGTGTAACTGAGTCAGGTTTGAAAGCCTCCTTTCTCACACACGCTTTTTTTAGTTCTGCCCACACATTTTCTATAGGGTTGAGGTCAGGACTTTGTGATTGCCGCTTCAATACCTTGACTTTGTTGTCCTTAAGCCATTTTGCACAACATTTGAAGTATGCTTGGGGTCATTGTCCATTTGGAAGACCCATTTTCGACCAAGCTTCAGCTTCCTGACGTCTTTAGATGGTGCTTCAATATATCCACATAATTTTCCATCCTCATGATGACATGTATTTTGTGAAGTGCACCAGTCCCTCCTGCAGCAAAACACCCCCACAACATGATGCTGCCACGGTTGGGATGGTGTTCTTCAGCTTGCAAGCGGTCCCTTTCTCCTCCAAACATACCGATGGTCATTATGGCCAAACAGTTCTATTTTTGTTTCATCAGACCAGAAGAGATTTATCCAAAAAGCATGATCTTTGTCCCCATGTGCAGTTGCAAACCGTAGTCTGGCTTTTTTTTGGGCGGTTTTGGAGAAGTGGCTTCTTCCTTGCTGAACGGCCTTTCAGGTTATGCCGATGTAGAACTTGTTTTACTGTGGATATAGATACTTTTGTACCTGTTTCCTCCAACATCTTCACAAGGTCCTTTGCTGTTGTTCTGGGATTGATTTGCACTTTTCGCACCAAAGTATGTTCATCTCTAGGAGACAGAACGCGTCTCCTTCCTGAGAGGTATGATGGCTGCGTGGTCCCATGGTGTTTATACTTGCGTGCTATTGTTTGTACAGATGAACGTGGTACCTTCAGGCGTTTGGAAATTGCTCCCAAGGATGAACCAGATTTGTGGAGGTCTACAATACTTTTTCTGTGGTCTTGGCTGATTTGTTTTGATTTTCCCATGATGTCAAGCAAATAGGCACTGCGTTTGAAGGTAGGACTTGAAATACATCCACAGGTACACCTCCAATTGACTCAAATGATGTCAATTAGCCTATCAGAAGCTTTGAAAGCCATGACATCATTTTCTGGAATTTTCCAAGCTGTTTAAAGGCACAGCTATCTTAGTGTATGTAAACATCTGACAGACTGGAATCGTGATACAGTGAATTATAAGTGAAATAATTTGTCTGTAAACAATTGTTGTAAAAATTACTTGTGTCATGCACAAAGTAGATGACCTAACCGACTTGCCAAAACTATAGTTTGTTAACAAGATATTTGTGGAGTGGTTGAAAAACAAGTTTTAATGACTCCAACCTAAGTGAATGTAAACTTCCGACTTCAACTGTACGTTGTCTAGATACAGTAAAATATTGTCTGCATATAATGCGGCTCCCGAGTAGCGCAGTCGTCTAAGGCACTGCATCTCAGTGCTAGAGGTGTCACTACAGACCTTGGTTTGATTCTAGGCTGTACCAGCCATGATTGGGAGTCCCATAGGGCTGTGCACCATTGGCCCAGCGTCGTTGGGGTTTGGCCGGGCTAGGCCATTATTGTAAATAAGACTTTGTTCTTACCTGACTTGTCTAGTTAAATGATATATATTTTTGATGAAGTGATCAGTCGATTTTAGGAAATGTTGTGTTATTTCCTTCGTTTGACGAATTGCCTGGGCCAGAGGTTCCGTGGATAATAAGAATAGCAAAGTCAAAATTGGGATCACTTCTAGTGATTCTGAATGGAGCTGAGCAGATATAGTTTTTTAAAACTATGGCTGAGGGATTTCAATCATATTAACGAAATGGGATCCAATTCCCATATGTTACAAGACAGACCAGAGATATGACCATTCTAGTCTACCAAAAGCTTTCTCTGCATCGAGAGATATGCAGCCCAAGGAGCTGTTGTGTCTGATGAAGCATCTAAGATACGTAATAGTCAACAGAGGTTATCTGAGGATAAGAGCTTTTTAACAAACCTGCTTTGGCCTGTGTGGACCAATTTGGTTAAGTAAGTTTTGAGACGGGACGACAATATGTTAGTTAACTGTTTAATATCTGTGTTTATCAAAGATAAGGGGAGATAGTGAGAACACTGTTTGGCAAATTAGTGCTGTATTCACATCTCTCCCAAATGTTCTTTTGTGAATGGCTGTGTTAATAATTTCGAGTAATAGTGGACCTAATTGATTCAGAATTTATACCGTTCCATCCAGGTGTTTTGCCTTTATTTATGCTATCCAATGCCCATTTGAGTTCATTAAGAGCGATTTAGGCTCCCAGCGAGGTGGCTTCCTCTTTTGAGGGTTCTTAATTATTTTTTAGAAAGGACTGGTTTGGATTTACAATCAGAGGCTTTTAGTTCTTTACAGAAACAGGAGAATCTTTGATTAATTTGGGTTTTGATGGTGAATTCCCCCGTTTCAGATTCAATAGTTACTGTTACTAAGATTCTAAAGAACACACCGACTCAGACACACAAAACACAACATGTGACATGTAGCATGCTCTTGTGTTCTTTTGACACACTATTAAAAAGCTGTTATAATAGAACAAACAAAACCAATCCTCAAATGAACTAATTCCACATCATAATATGAACACATTACTGGGACATGTGTTTCTGTCCCCTTCGACCAGAAAACCAGCGGTCAAAAAGCCAAAAATAAAAACTGTACCAAAACTCCCCAAGATATCGTATGTCATCAAACACACACTGTGGCTAGCTGCCACCAGCAAGACAACTTCATGTTATGTGAATTAACACTGGGAGTAGTGTTAGGAGTTGACAATTAGTCAAGCATGGCACACTCTGACAAATAGGACCATTTACTGACATGGAATGAGGGATGCATTCTAATATGGACACACTGAGAGAAAAGCATGGGCCCCTATTGACTGATCAGGCCAAAGAGAGTAATGGGATGGAAAGTTCAATCCTGGTTGAGTGAACGTGCAGTTGGATTGCACAAACAGCACCTTTACACATCCAATTGTGTGCTTTGGTCTAGAACAGGGGACTAATGCTCACTTGCAGTCAATCGATTGGCTGAGCACGCTTGGATAGGTTTAGCTTGTTGTGCCGACAGCAGTACTTTCCTGTTGAATACTTAGCTATCTCCCAAGACAACCTGTTTCGGTTCAGGCTTCACTTGTGAGCTACATCGAGAGGAACCCGAAGGCCTATGTGAGGGAGTCATTTACGTGGAAGGGCAACATCAAAAAAAAAAAAAAACTTTTTGAGGCTGCTTTAAATGGCGGCAAAAGCTTTTGCGCCTTAAATAATCACTTATTAAACATTTTCATTAGTTGTTTAATCAACACTAACAAGCACAATACATCGTCGCAATTTTGCAATGTAATGTAGGTTGTGATGAGATGGACTTCACAACACCTTTTTCAGAGTGTAAGCTTTGGTGCCAATACAACATTTCAGAAACTTCCTAGGCTACAACTTTGTACAACATCGGTACTATTGGAAAATGTTGAGCGACAACCTTGCAACAACCCTCTGATCATCTCCATTGTGACGCCGTGACTACCTATTGGATGCATTCCTAGCAAGGTTGTGTTGGCAGAGAAACGACATTCAAATATGTGGGAATCTTTCTCCCACAAAGAAGTATAGGCCTATCCAAGTCACTGAGGATTTGGACAGATGCATCACTCTATTTGAAATGAAGGTACAGTAGCAAAACGTGTGTTGTTGTTTTTATCGTTCCAAAAAATGTCATGAGGCATCTATATTGAACCATGTTTTAACAGTTGGGCGTCACTCAGCTCCGAGCAAGTCTGTGCCTACATATGCTTTTAGTAACAATGGGAGACCACTGGCACTGCGTTTAGCCTACCATTTTGTGTAATCAAACCAATTACGTCTTGATCCTAGAGCTTTTAAAAATAGAAATTCACTATAATTGTCCATTTTTTCCCCCAGTCAGTATGTAATTGTATAGATTGACAATTACATACCGCAGGTAAACCCACGCTCAACATGAATTCATTCACATGTGTCTCTAATAGTATGTACAGTATTTCTCCATCTTCCCTTATAACTCCTTTCCATATTGTGGGACTCAATATTGTACAAATGTACATTTGTTTTGGTAAATACATTTTTCTGTCCCCTCGTTCAGAACACAATAGAATGAACTTTGCAATAGGTTCACTGAGGAAATAGTCCACTGTCGAGAGATGCTAACTAAGATTACAAATCATGTCCGACTAATTGAAAAGAACATTTGGTTTAAAGTATCACTTAAACAAGCCATACAAAGCTGGTTACAATTTCAGTTTTATCTTCCAGAAAAGATATAACAAATATTACAACAAATGTTATGGTTAAACTCAAATATACTGATGAATGAAAAAACATTGTTAAGGGAAAAAAGGTTTAAAAATGGTATTATACTTATTAATGACATTATGAATGGAAGGAGTTATGTCACATATGCAGCTATCGGAAATATACGGGAATATCTGCTCAATCCTAATTTACAGCCAACTGATTGCAGCACTACCACAAAAGTGGAGGAGGCAAGTGGAAAAGGGAGAAGGTAGGGAACTTGTTTGCCCGCCATATATTTAAGATACAAATTGGCTGAAAGGAACTGGCATAAATAGAAAAATATACCAGTTTCAATTGAGAACAAAAATGTTGACAGCTGTGCCATACAGGTTCAAAATAAATGGGAAGATATTTTCGATATACCAATTCCATGGCACATGGTTTATGAACTGGCACAAAAAACGACACTTGATTCAACACTTAGTTTTTCCAATTTAAATGATTATATAAAATTCTTGCCACCAACAGAGTGCTATATACATGTAGTTTTCCCCTGTAGTCATATGCCCTGCAATGCAGTGATGTAAGAATAGAGCCAACAACCTTCTTGTGATTTCTGAGCAGGGGGTCCTTTCTTGGGTATTTATTCATTAATTATTCATGTTAAAGTCTTTCTCAATACAAAAATGACACAAGTGATTAGTGATGACACACACTGGCGAGAACTAATCAGGCTTCTCTCTTCTGCCTAAAACACTCTTATCAGGTTTTAATTAAGCCAATGTGGAAAAATGAATTACAATTGTTCGGGATTGAAAGGGAGCAGGTTAAATGACACCGGCCTGCCACCGTGAATATATTACTCTTTGTTTCCATGACAGCAGGTATGCTAGTAAAAATACACAGTCTTTCCTGCTAGCGTTAATGTTAATGCTTTTCTCGAGTGCAGACACCTTTCCGGTTTTACCCACTTTCTACGTAGGCCGCTTCTCCATAGACCGTGGTAACACAATGTGTTACTGGTGCAACTTTCAAGGAACTAATCCAAGCGGGGTGACGTGTGGCGAGCGAGTCGTGTTGTGCGTCGTGTCATGTAAAGTTTTTTTTGCGTTGTTTAGTGTGCTGTTGATTTAGACTTGCATCATCTTGTTCTCGCACGTGCGTCTTCTGGGGAATCTTAACTCACCACGGTGAGATGAGCTGAGATGATCTGAGAGCTTCCAAACTGTTGTTTACTACACTCCCGACTTTCCCCAAGGACTCAGAGCCGCTGTTACGAAAACATCACATGGGCCGGGTCTTGCATCCTGGGTTTATGGAACAAATGGAGACGGCAAATGGGATATTGTTGGGGAAAAAGCATGCATTGTATATCTGAGAGAGTGCTGTAAATAGCATGCTTTGGGGGCATGCTTATGAATGTGAATGGGAGCGAGTCAGTTAGATTCAGCTTTGTAATGGGTTTGAAGGCTTCAGATTCAGAAAGGCACCGCAAAGAGAGTAAGGTGGAGCATACCGAAGAGGTAAATGCTTCTGGTAGCCACAAGGCACTAGATATTTATGTATTATAATGATTTAGCAAAGTATGATGCAACGAGTGGTGCACAGGGACATTATTGAGTTTTCCATCCTAAATGCTTTCGTGTTTGAACCACGGCAATGTCATTCTGGTCATGTCTTTTGAGTCCATGTAACTCTTTAGAGTTAAACACGACATGCATCTCATTATGAATACGTAGAAGGGCGTTGCCCTTCAAAACTATGTACACTGGGGTCAACATATGTTCAAATCAACTTTTATTTTATTTGTCACATGCTTCATAAAACAACAGGTGAAATGCTTACTAGACCATCAGACTGAGCACATGGGCTGAATAAATCTGACACTCACTGTATCCCAGTGAGCATGACTTATTTTTCCCTGGTTATTGTTTTACCTCAGGTAAACTGAGGGAAAAATAAGTCATGCTCACTGGGATACAGTGAGTGTCAGATTTATTCAGCCCATGTGCTCAGTCTGATGGTCTAGTAAGCATTTCCACTGTTGTTGTTGCCTTCAAATCAAGACAGTTCCCTGTGAACTATCCATGCATTTTGGATGCAGCCGTTCATCTACGCAACTCTATCTGTCCATCTGTCTTTCTGAAAATCGTCCTCATTGCTGTACAATGCAGTTGTGAATAATGAATGAACATTTTCCAAGTGAACATTCCAAAGAAAATATTTTTTTCATCGGATAAAGCCAGCAACAATTACAAATCCAGTAACGCTAACTAGCGCCCAGAATCGGATACTCCCTCCCCCCCCCCCCCCCCCCTCCCTCCTTCCCACCGCACGCCTCTCACTTTGAAACGGCTAGTCATCAATAAACAAATCATTGCACAGAATTATTCATTTGTCTTTGATGTCACTGGATCACCCAGAGACTGGGTGTGCATACCAATAACCAACTCCCTCTGCCCTTCTATGACCCCCGTCAGTGGCGTTTGGGCACCTTACTGTGCAACACAAAGTCACATTGAATAATCATTATGCCACCCCACCGAGGGGGATAAATAAATCACAGCGAACCATGGCCATTGATTGGCTTGAATCAGGCCACAATGTAGACACTTGTATCGTTTAAATCCTCCCTGACAGATAGGGGATAATACACCCACGGGGAGTCGCTACCAGGGTGACGAAGCCTCTTTACGAGTGGTTTGTTTGTTACTGTATTCAGGTTCCCTGCCAACGGATTCCCTCGTTGACCAATGAGAGTAGAGTGTTTTTATTTCCCTCTATAGCGGGGTTTGTTTATTAGAACACCGTGTGCACCTTGTGGGGCAGATGCATTGGTAATTGTAAAGAAGGCATCTGAGGCACTGAAACATCGTACCATTAGGATGCACCACTCCTTATTCAATGGCCAATACTAAAGCTCAAAGATGATTACAGAGAAGAGTATGGTAGCCCCCTGTTTATACTTTGATCCTAATGTATATATTCATGTTATATAGCTCACTACAGCAGTGGATTGTCCGATAAATATAAACATTTCAAAATAGTGGTGGATTTGTGAAAAGTAGGACTGCGCTCAATACATTGTGTATCAATACATTTCTCTTCGTACTTTATTCACAATGCTTTTAGCTTACGTAGTGAAATGGTGCCCTGATAATTATTGAGGTAGACAACCAAAAAGCAACATAAATAGACCTCCAGCAGATAAATGATGCTTATTGAGTGAATCTTCCCATCATTTCAGTGGCCATCATTAGTCTCAGTGGGATTGTTTTTCCAGTGTTGGTGGCCATGTTCTTATTCCCCTTGAGCAGTGCTAATTATACTGTGATATTTGGGGGTCCCTATTAATTTCATGATGATTTCATCTGACTGTCAAACAAATCACTCCAAAAAGTAGGCTACCTACGTACATTCGTCAACACCAAAATGATTCCAGCATCCAAAAAGTGCACTGTGAAGTGTGAAACCGCCATTTGATTAATGGAAGGAGATTTCTGTTACAAAACACCAAAAAGTGTAATTACATTCAGCGATTGTCATTAGGCCTACACTCTTGTAGCCTGAATTAGCCTAAGTGATGCATCTTGCTGACAAATTAACCTTTTTTTGTAAAAAGAAAAGTCAAGAACACCTGAAACAGAGCTGTGTCCGTCCCGAGCTCATCGGTGCGGGAAACTGAGTGCCCAGCTGAAACAATGTTGCTTGCGAAAGCTTAAGCCAGACAGAGAAACAAATAAGGAAAAGTAATTTGCACACTGCCCTTGAGAGTGATTCCAAAGGGCAATGGAACTGGTGGATAGGGGACCTAAGAGAGAGCAACCTTCCGTTTGAGACCCAACACATTTGGTACGGATGAGAGGTTACCGTGCTTCTTGCCCTGTCAAGAATACTCACTGCGTGTGAAGGTTGACTTGTTAAACACACGATAACTCACTGCCTGAAAAGTAGTACAAAATAATATAAAACACATTTTTGCCTCAATGCGAGATTTACTTAAACCTAGACAGTTACTACAAGTGAACTTCAAAAGCTTTTCAAACTCTGACTATCATTTTATTACCTCTTTAGTATCTGATGTTAATGTTTTTACATTCTTGTATAACCTGCATCTACATGGGATCTTAATTTGATCACCCTGTTGTTGCAGGAAATGCAAACTTGTAGTGTAATCAAGGTTTAAAAAGGCTTCTAAACGTTTGAAGTTTCCATTTAAAATGTCAGACTTGATTTGCCCTCACTAAAAATCTATCAACCCATACAACAAAAATGTATATTAATTATAATCCACACAATAATTCACATTTCCTGTTGTTGCAGGATTATTTTTATTCTGTGAAAAACTGGTCAAATTAAGATCCCACAGCTGTACTTTAAGCCAACTTTCAAACTCTAACATACTATCGTCCTATTAATCTTATTATTTTCAGATTTAAACATTTCTTTATTTGTGTTTTCCTTGCAGGGTTTTTGGGCCAGAGTCCTTGTGAGCACAAGTACTGTGGCCTTGGGCGTCACTGCGTGGTCAACCATGAGAGTGGTAAAGGGGAGTGCAACTGTCTGGACCGCTGTAAACCACACTACAAACCGGTGTGTGGCTCGGACGGCAAGTTGTATCAGAACCACTGTGAGCTCCACCGTGCCTCCTGTCTGGGTGCACAGAGAATTACTATCATGCACAGCGAGGAATGCTTCTACAAAGGTAAGAATTATCATAACTTCTTATAACTTCATAAAATGTCTGTCATGGAATGTGCAAGATCATATTATGGGGTCAAAGCAACATTGTTCAGAGATCTTCTGTGGTGTATGTTCCCTTTATGCAGGAGCAAAGTAGTTACAGGAGATTTGTTTTATCTTCTTTATGCACTATAATCTTTAAAAAAAAGGGTTCTTTGGCTGTCCCCATAGGATAACCCTTTTTTGGTTCCAGGTGAACCCTTTTGGGTTCCATGTAAAACCCTCTGTAGAAATGGTTCTACCTGCAACTAAGAAGGAAAAAGGGTTCTTCAAAGGGTCCTCTTATGGGGACAGCCGAAGAAGCCTTTAAAACTTCTCCAGGATCGGATGAGCTAACGTAGGCTAATGCGATTAGCATGAGGTTGTAAGTAACAGTAACATTTCCCAGGACATAGATATATCTGATATTGGCAGAAAGCTTAAATTCTTGTTAATCGAACTGCACTGTCCAATTTACAGTAGCTATTACAGTGAAAGAAAACCATATTATTGTTTGAGGAGAGTGCACAATTTTGAACATGAAAAGTTATTAATAAACAAATTAGGCACATTTGGGCAGTCTTTTATACAACATTTTGAACATAAATGCAATTGTTCTTTGGATCAGTCTAAAACTTTCCACATACACTGCTGCCATCTAGTGACCAACATCTAAATTGCACCTGGGCTGGAATAATACATTATGACCTTTCTCTTGCATTTCAAAGATTATGGTACAAACAAAATACAAAAAAACTGTTGTTTTTCTCTTTGTATTGTCTTTTACCAGATCTATGGTGTTATATTCTTCTGCATTCCTTTCACATTTCCAAATACGTCAGTGTTTCCTTTCAAATGGTACCAAGAAAATGCATATCCCTGCTTCAGGGCCTGAGTTACAGGCAGTTTGATTTGGGTATGTCATTTTAGGCAAAAATTGAAGAAAAGGGGCGGATCCTTAAGAGGTTTTTTGGTTCTTGATAGCACCTTTTCCTATAAGAGTCTAAATTAGAGCTTTGGAGAAGCCACCAGAGATCCTGCAGTTCTCAGTAATTCATATCTTACGCAGAATGTTTTTGTTGTTAGAAAAATGGTTTTGCACAGTGATGGAGCCATCTCTCACTTTATGATACAACATACAGTAGCTACTTCTTGTACCCTGCTATCTCTATTAGTTTCTCAGTTGGTGCAGAGCATTGCTTGTTTTTATATCATGAGCAGGTGGTAATACTGTACACACCAATCCTTTGATTTCCCTAGAGAATTTCAGATGCTCTGGAACATTGATTGTACAAAGACACCAATTACTTTTCCTGTATGGTAAAAAATGGGCTTTTCATAGGTGTCGACCAGGGATACTCAAGTACTATTTGAGAAGGTCCAGTCACAAAATAATCCTAGGTGGCAAAGGTCCGGATGGACATTGTAATTTATCGGCTTAGTAACAAACCACCACCTCGCAACACATGCGACCTCGAAGCCCGACCGAGTATTAACCCCGTTCTGGGTCCGGATCTGGTCCGTGGTCCGCCAGTTGAGTATGTAGGGTGTAGACCATGGGGTGGGTCTCAATAATATCTTTGTTTTTCCTGAAGTGTGCACTTGTTCACTACTTTACACAAATCAAAAAGCATTGGAGTGGTGGAGGCAAGGACTAGTGGGAGTTTCCACCTTCTTATACCAGTTATTCCCTTTCAAATCAGTGAAGGGAAGTAAACAAGTGCACACTTTGGGAGGAAGGCGAGATGATTGGTACACATGACAAAGCTATGTGATTTCTTATAATATTAGTGAGAGAAACATTGGTTTACCTGGATTTCTGGGAAACTGAGTTTTAATGTGCCTTTCCTTTTGCTGGATGCACAATTGCATGGTACCAGTGCAAGCAAACTGCTGCTAGTGAGTTGTCACGCCACATGATAAGCTACACAGGAAAATAGGAATACAGTGAATGTAAAACTCATGTTTCCCATTTTCCATCACAATTATTAGTTTGGAATTGGAAGAATAATATAATCAAAGATGGTTGTACATATTGCGGAACAAAAGAGCCCATGATAGAACTGCTTATAAAAACCCTCCGCAATGAAAGTATGATCGCTTTCCTCCCATGCATGAGTCTGAGGCAAATTCAGCCAGGGTAGGGCCGTGTCTGCATGCATACGCAAAGGGTACCAATCCCTTTCATCCCAATCAGACAAAGACATTTGGATCAATGATCTGTCCCTGGTTGTCTGATGCTCTAATCAACTTCTCCATGTGTCCTGTCTGGTCAACCTTCCATCCTAGCCATCTGAAAATCAAGCCTCAATCAATGAGCATTCATAAGTGGGATTGTGATATTTGACCAACGTAGGCGGAATCAATACAAGATCAACATGAGCCAAATCAAAAAGGCTCTCGGCCTGAAAATGGTTTCTTTCAGTCGCTCTTTGTCTGTGCCCAGAATTGTATTTTACAGTGACTGATTTGTAATCAATTTCTTATTCGATGTGAGCAGCATAGGCACTGCTCGTAGACCTGTTGGTCCTATTAGAGCCCTCTCCTCTTTAAAATATTCATGGCCCCTTAAAAGCTTTGTTTTTCTCTCTAGAAATAGACTGCAGTGTTACTGCACTTCTAGCCACTTCCCTCTATTCCATTAGTATTTTCCCTGATAGGGCAAAGCCCTAATGTTTACAACATTTGTCTTTCTTCCACATTAGTGCCCGCGTAGGTCTTGGCGGCAAGCGACTGCAGAGGATTTGTTCATTGCAGCGCATACAAAAGTCACAGTTAAAATGGTGGGAAATAGATAATTGAGGCAAATGTGTAGTGGGGCTTACTGCTAGAATCCAGACATAATTATAACCTGTTATGATTGGGGGTTATTAGTGGTGAAATGGAATGTGCCTAAATGTCATTTTATAAAACATGTCATTCACATATTTATAGACCACCCTGATTTCAATTTACCTTGAGTTAATGGGCATAAATACTTCCTTAGTGTAATGGTGATTTCCAATCATTTCAATATCACTATAAAAAAAAAATCCCTTTTGGTAGTGTCAATGTAAATGGGGACGAATTCAGGTTCAGCCATTTCTATAAAATGATGTATAATACCTGATTACTATATGGAAAGGGTTCTACATTGAACCCAACAGAGTTCTACCTGGAACCAAAAAGGGTTCTTCAAAGGGTTCTCCAATGTGACAACCGAAAAATCCTTTTAGGTTCTACATAGCACCTTTTTTTCGAAGAGTGTATGGACCGACCAAATCAGAGCATGTAGTTCTTGATATCCAACATGACCCCTACTATCTTTACACCCTTGGCAAGGAAATTAACCAATTGAACTTTTTCGTACTTAAATCACGAGATCAGTAGCTATGTTTCAATGAACTTGTCCAGTAATTTTTTTGTTGGCTTTAAATAAAATAAAAAATACAAAATAGATGCCACAATTACCTGCTAGGGTGAGTTTCCATTTAACTATCTTGTTCCGATAACAGTTGGACATAATGACATCACAGAAACCTACAGTGTTGAATAAAACAGTAGTGGTTGAAGTGTTTCCATCACCCATTTAGGCAAATTGCACATTAATAAATTGGTGACAGCCTGTATGCCTGCCCACCTATCTGTTTCATGTCTCAGCAAAAGCCCGTAAGGCAATAACTGACTAATATTTGCCATATTCTAATCATTTTCATGTGCCAACGTATCGCCACGGTTCGTGCCATGGTGATACTTGCACTCCTGTAGATCTGAAGTAATTGGATGGTGAAACTTGCATCAAACCAACCAGAAAAGCAAGGTGAAGCAATTCAAGCATTCTTGAAAGTCAGGATAATCCTTGTCCTGCAAAGAAGCATTATTTTTATAGTTGAAAAAAATCATTTTCCAAGCAGTAGGCAATCATCGGCAGTCATCATTTATTTGAAGAAAAAAAAACATTTCCATCATCATTTGACGCATGAAAGAAAAATCCACGCCTGTCGAACGGATAGAAATGATGTTGAACGGATAAAAAATAATTCTCATATATCTTCCATTTCCATTACAGATGTCGCAAATAAAATATTTGCGACATTGTTATTGTTGTGTCTGGCAGACACGGACCATAGACCCAGTAGGCTCACACTAATGCCATGCTAATGTCACAGTAAGACAAGAAACAGACATCCAGGCCTCAAAAAGACTTAAGTGAAGTTGCAAATGCCAGATTAAGTTGATAGAGGGACAATTAGTACCAGGGGCTTGGGTTGCCTAGCAGCAATGATTGTTTTCAAATGTGAGAAGAAAAAAACCTGCTAGGGCTCTTTTGAGTTGGTCTCAGCTTAATTAGTACATGTGGAAATGGACAGCCTCTATCTGCACAGCGCTCTCTCGCTCTTATCTCCTAGGAAGGACAGGATAAAAAATGACAGCCAATGCGTTGACTGAAGGTTCTCATTAGGCCTTTGGATAACACATGACCCCCGTCTACTTCCACCCCCCCCCCCTCCCTCCCCTCCCTCCTCTGCTGCTCGGAAACCGAGTCGGGATTGGATTTGATTGAAATATGAGTGGAGAACAAAAGCTTGTCCAATCCAAGGGGGAAGTTTCGTGGATGGAAGCAGGGCAATCTCAGCAGCAGACAATTGACACCACCATAGACAATTAACAATGAGGTCCTGGCATTCCAGCCAAGTGCTCTCTGTGCTTCAGAAACACATTCATGTACCAGTAGGATGAGATGTTTAGTTTGTGTTGTTGTTTTCATGTGATAACCAATGATGTCACTCATCCAGAGCAAGAATTCAATCATAGAACCAGCCCTATTGCTTTAGTTTTTGACTATTTGGATGTTGAGTAGTGATATAGCATATCCGTGTGATTTCAGTGTGCCTAGAAAGACAAAGACAAAGATTTAAGAGCCTAGGATACCTTAAGGTAGGAGATGCTTAATTACAATACCCTAAGGAGTATTTGGTTATGAATGTCTTGTATGCGACTAGGGAATGGAGTCAATCAAACATGCATTGCATTAACGTGCAACTGCAGAGAAAGTCCCATGTTTCCTGCGCGACAAAGATGCACTACTTTAATAAAACCAAAATACTGTAAGTTGTTTGGTCTCGCCCATGTAAGGTTGTTTTATTAATCAAATGCTTTTGCATATGTCTATAGGGGGAAATGTGCAACATCTTCCGAGTCTCACCTTAATTGTGTATGTTTTCACACTGTTATTGAGTACTTTCTTTTATAAGATTTTCCCTCCAGGGAAATTAACAGTGAGTTAGTACTCGTGGTGCTCTCTGCGTTTATTTATATTCAAGAAATACAATTTCACGTCAACTATATGTATGCAGAGGAAGCAATTAAGGTTTCAGTGTTTCATCTCGCTTCAAAATCCAAAATGAAATGTTGTTTAGAAACAGAAATAGTCCGGCAAAAGTGGAATAGTTTGCGCCAACATCCAGTCAACTGTTCATGTTACCTGTTGCTAGGTTTGTGGTGATATGGACTGAGTTCTCTTTGGAAATATAGTGTCTCAATTATGTTTTTTTTAAATGTTACTATCTCTCAACAAATTGTTTTGCTGAACTAACAAAAAATCTCTACCCGTCGAGCTCTTTAACATATTGGAAGTCATTTATCATACATAGTAAGTCTTCTTCTTTTTTTTATCATAGTACATAATCTCAAGTGCTGAATCTTTGTTTGAATATCCATATGTTTCATTCAGGAACCAAGTTTGATTCTTCTGATAGAAGACATCTGTTCCACTTTTGGAGGATCACTGATTTAAATGAGCATAAATGACTGGGCTTTCCTCTAAGAAGTATTTTTATGTTGTTGAGGGAGACATTTAATGTAACAATTCAAAGTCCATGAATACAAGAGACACATCGTGATTTCCTATGTGCAGTGAACGATAGATCACCTTTACAAAACAGGCAGCATCTTAATTTATAATCAGCGAATACGCGGAAAAATAACATATTTTGTCAACCACAACCTACAGTGTTCCGATGGCCTTCACAGTGTGCCTCACAACAAAACCCTTCCCTGGTGGCCTGCCGTACGTCAGAAAAACATGTTTATGAAGCCATCATGGCATCTTTTCCCAGGAGACCTTCTATCTAAATGAGGTCTCTGTGCTTTTCAATTCTAGTGAGACGACAGTGGGATTTGCCTGCCTAAAACCTCAGAAGTAAGACCTCAGAAGCCCTGTGCGCACTTTCTTTTTTTAATGACTAGGCTTGGCACGGATGCAGCGACCTCCACGTGAGACACTGGGTGTGTCAGCCCCCCCCCCCCAACCCCATAAACCTGCATTGTCACCGGCAGAAAGGCTCCTCATTAAATCCTGACCTGTGTATCATTACGTTTTCAAAGGCTATGGGTGTAAATCAACCCCCAGGGTCTGTCTACATGCCAGTTTTGATGCAATTTACCTACAGTATGTATATGTATCTCAATGCTCCATTTTTAAATGTTTGTGTGGTTGCGCTACAGTGTTTAAAAGTGGCTAACAGTGCAATGCTAAAGAGCACTAACACTCCGAGTAGTCAAGGTTAAACGTTCCGGCTCAAATCCAGACAGATTATGAGGCTCATCTGCTGTATATCAAATTAATGATGCAGGATCAGTTTGGTGCATGTGTAACTAAGAACAGCACACACAGGCACATTTGAGAAAAGATAGAGATGCTAAAGTACCCTCTTGCCTTGAAATCATACAGCAAGTATTTCTGTATGATGGTGTTACTCAAATTCTGCTTCAAAAAAGTCTGCCGCCAGTCAACCCTGCATTTGAAAAAAAAACTCACACAAATGGAAAATGAAAATGTTTGCTTTTGGTCTTAAAATTATTAAGAAATGCAGTGAGTATTGGGACAGTGACACATTTAAAAAAAAATGTTTTGGCCCTGTACTCAGCTTTATTTTGAGAGTATTTTCATCCATAACAGGTGGACCGTATAGAAATGACAGCACTTTCTGCAGTCCCCCCATTTTAGGTGCCAAAAGTGTTGGGACAAATTCACATCTTTAACCTTTATTAATTTATTTAACCTTTATTTTACTAGGCAAGTCAGTTAAGAACATCGTTTTTTTTTTACAAGGACGGCCTACCCCGGCCAAACCCTCACCTAACCTGGACAAATTGTGCACAGCCCTATGGGACTCCCGATCACAGCCGGATGTGATACCTACCGGGATCGAACCAGGGTCTGTAGTGACGCCTCTAGCACTGTCATGCAGTGCCTTAGACCGCTGTGCCACTCGGGTGCCACTTATACTGTATGGTTATTCAAAAGTAAACTATTTGCTCCCATATTCATTTTAACAGACACTCTTATCCAGAGCGACTTAAAGTAAGTAGTGAGTGCATACATTTTCAAACCCACAACCCTGGCTTTGTAAGCGCCATGCTCTACCAACTGAGCCACTCGGGACCACGCAATGAACACATGCAACAAATACACGCAATGAATACATCAAACTTGTGACTACAAATGTGTTAGATGCATTGGTTGTTTTTTTTGGGTTGTGTTGCAGATAATTTTGTTATCGTTGTGAACAGAGTGCCCCATGATGGGGGTGAGGTTATGGTATGTCCAGACATAAGCTACAGACAATGAACACAATTGCATTTTATCAATGGAAATTTTCAACAGAAATACTGTGGCAAGATCCTGAGGCCCATTTATTTTAACCTGTTTGGGATAGGGGGCAGCATTTTCACGTTTGGATGAAAAGCATGCCCAGAGTAAACTGCCTGCTACTCAGTCTCAGTTGCAAATATATGCATATTATTTGGATATTTGGATGGGAAACACTCTGAAGTTTCTAAAACTGTTTGAATGATGTCTGTGAGTATAACAGAACTCATATGGCATGCGAAAACCTGAGAAAAATCCAACCAGGAAGTGGGAAATCTGAGGTTTGTAGTTTTTCAACTCTTGGCCTATCAAATACACATTGTCTACGGGGTCAAATTGCACTTCCTAAGGCTTCCACTATATGTCAACAGTCTTTAGAACCTTGTTTGATGCTTCTACTGTGAAGCATGCATTTCCTAAGGCTCATAAGGGCTGTTTGAGCCAGATGTCTGGCAGAGTGCCATGAGCTCGTGACGCACGTTCACGTGAGAGTTAGCTTGAGTTCAATTGCATTTCTGAAGACAGGAATTCTCCGGTTGGAACATTATTGAAGATTTATGTTAAAAACATCCTAAAGACTGATTCTATACATCGTTTGACATGTTTCTACGGACTGTAACGGAACTTTTTGACTTTTCGTCTGCTCGTGCATCATGAATTTGGATTACTGGGCTGAACGTGCGGACATAAAGATGAACTTTATCGAAACAAATGAAACATTTATTGTGGAACTGGGATTCCTGGGAGTGCATTCTGATGAATATCATCAAAGGTAAGTGAATATTTATAATGCTAATTATGACTTCTGTTGACTTCAACATGGCGGATATCTGTTTGGCTTGTTTTGGTCTCTGAGCACCGTACTCAGATTATTGCATGGTTTGCTTTTCCCGTAAAGTTTTTTTTAAATCTGACACAGCGGTTGCATTAAGGAGAAGTATATATTTAATTCTGTGAATAACAGTTGTACCTTTAATCAATGTTTATTATGAGTATTTCTGTAAATTGATGTGGCATTACTGAACGTAACGCGTCAATGTAAACTGAGATTTTTGGATATAAATATGCACTTTATCGAACAAAACATACATGTATTGTGTAACATGATGTCCTATGTGTGTCATCTGATGAAGATCATCAAAGGTTAGTGATTAACTTTATCTATATTTCTGCTTTTTGTGACTCCTCTTTTTGGCTGGAAAAATGGCTGTGTGTGTTTTTGTGACTTGGCTCTGACTTAACATAATCATATGTTGTGCTTTCGCTGTAAAGCCTTTTTGAAATCGTACACGTAGGGTAGATTAACAAGAAGTGTATCTTTCAATTGCTGTATTGGACTTGTTAATGTATGAAAGTTACATATTTCCCAAAAATATTTTTGAATTTCGCGCGCTGCCTTTTCATTGGAATGTTGTCGAGGGGTGCCTAGGCATAAGAAGTTTTAAGGTATCTGTGACTAACAGGTAAATAAAGGATAAATAAAAATAAATAATATAAATGTATTTCAATTGACTGATTTGCTCATATGAACTGCAACTCATTAAAATCCTAGAAATTGTTGTGTTTATAGTTTTGTTCAGTATACATTCATGTGGATACTGCCATGATAATAGATAATCCCTAACGAATTGTGAATGATAATGATTGAGAAAGTTACGTACAAATATCACCCCCCCCCCCCCCCAAATACTAACCTCCCTTGTTATTGTAATGGTGAGAGCTAAGCATGTCTTGGGGGTATTATATTTGTGCAGTGCATTTTGGTTCTGAGAGGCCTGGGATTGAAGGAAAGTCAGTCAGTAATCACAGTGCCATATTAGTTTAGATGAACTTAGAATGAAGCTATGTCATGATTTGTAAAATACAAATAGTACCGAGGTTGTCAGATTTTTTACAAAAGGGGACATTTACACCCAAGGTTTATCAGCAATGAAATCAATCACTTTTAGTCACTCTCTGATGTACAGTTCATGATCTGAGCAGTTAGTATGTTTCAGCAAAGTCACAGGAACATCTATGAGGAAATTTATGCAGTGAGTAATGGAAGACCAGACATGGGGCTTTTAGTAGGTTCTGAATTGCTGTTAACAGGAGGAAGATCAGTAGTGTTGAAAAGTTGTACATGTAATTCAGTCGTAAAGAGTATTCAGGTGAGCTTCCCAAAAAGGGAAGCTTTTTTTGCTGTGATAATAGATTTAAATAGTAACCTAGGTAACATCGAGGGACATGATCCCATTTCTACTACTGGGACTCTAAGATCAATATTCTGTGTGTTGGAATGGAGCTATCAAGTTCAGTATAGATTTTCTTGTCTTTTATTGCTCTTCATTTGGCTTTTTCTGAGATCAAAAACAGCGCATAATGATAGGAATATCACTGGATGGCATAGCCAGCCTTTCTTATTATGGCAAAATAAAGACAGATGCTGTAGGATGACGTTGCAGATTTATTGCATAGCTTTGGGGACAGGGAATGGCCCGTTTGTCAAAAATGTATATGCTAAGAGAAATTTGCATTCAAATGATCTCATTTTTCTTTGTCTAGTCCTCTGCAGTCACGTTCATGTACTAAAGACTGACCAACTACCTGTCGGTGTCGGACCTGGGTCATATGCATGTGTACAGACTGTTATTCCATTGAGTTAAAGTCTAGGAATTAGCTTGGGGAGCTAATATGTTTCTTTAGGATAATGCTTCTTTAGGTCTCAGTCAAGGTTAGCCATCATGTGACGGTGAGTTTAATCCACTTAACCACCTCCGCTACTCTGGCCTAGACATGCTAGTGGAGTGTAAGGTTGAGTCGACAATCCATCACTTTCCCAACCATAAAGCGATGCTAAGGGCCTTAGACATGCTCTTCCCCCTCAGTCCATGCCAAAGCCTGCCATACACTTCCAGGAAGAAGATTACCAGCTTTGACAGAGTCAGTACGATATCCCCTCTTTTTATATTCTTCAATTCTTAGAAGTAAAAACTCACTGTCATGTGTTGCATCAAAAGTTGAAAAAAAATCAGCAATGTTCTTTGGAAGGTAGCCTACCCACAGACAATATAATAACTTAATTTAGGAACGAGTGTTTCATAGGATGTGTTTTATTTTATTTGCCAGCCTTTTCTTTTGGAATGTAGTTAAAGTTGTGCAAACAAACAGTTTATGTAAGACTTGAACTTAAAATCAAATCAAATCAAAAAAAAATTGTGACATGCTTCGTGAACAACAGGTGGCAGCCCTTATGGCAGCCCTTATGGCTTGCGGGGTAAAAGTTGTTCAGGGTCCTGTTTCTTCCATCCTTGGCGCATCTGTACCGCTTGCTGTGCGATAGCAGAGAACAGTCTATGACTTGGGTGGCTGGAGTCTGACAGTTTTTAGGGCCTTCCTCTGAAACCGCCTGGTATAGAGATCCGGGATGGCAGGGAGCTCGGCCCCGGTTATGTACTGGGCCGTACGCACTACCCTCTGTATCGCCTTGCGGTCGGATGCCAAGCAGTTGACATACCAAGCAGTGATGCAGCCAGACAAGATGCTCTCAATGGTGCAGCTGTAGAACTTTTTTTGCCAAAACCTTTCAGCCTTCTGAGGGGGAAGAGCCATAGTTGTGCCCTATTCACGACTGTATCGGTGTGTGTGGGCCATGATAGATCCTCAGTGATGTGGACACAGAGGAAATTGACGCTCTCAACCCCCTCCACTATAGCCCGTCGATGTGAATGGGGGTGGGGGAGTGCTCGGCCCTTAAATATTTACTTCTTGTTAATCCAACTACGTTGTCAGATTTCAAAAAGACTTTACGGTGAAAGCAAACCACGCAATTTATCTGAGAACATCACCCAGCAGACAAATCATTACAAACAGTAACCAACCAAGTAGACGAGTAACAAAAGTCAGAAATAGTGATAAAATGAATCACTTACCTTTGATGATATTCATATGGTTACACTCACAAGACTCCCAGTTACCCAATAAATGTTTGTTTTGTTTGATAAAGTCCCTCTTTGTATCCAAAAACCTCCGTTTTGTTAGCGCGTTTTGTTCAGTAATCCACTGTCTCAAACAACATCCGGTGAAATTGCAGAGCGTGAAACTCAACAAAACAGAAAATCTCATAATAAACATACATAAAAGATACAAATGTTATACACCAGTTTAAAGATAAACTTCTTGTTAATCCAACCACTGTGTCATATTTCAAAAAGGCTTTACGGCGAAAGCAAACCATGCGATTATCTGAGAACAGCGCCCAGCAGACAAATCATTACAAACAGTTAGCAGCCAAGAAGAGGAATAACAAAAGTCAGAAATAGCGATAAAATTTGATGATTTCATATGACTGCACTCCGAAGATTCCATGTTACACAATAAATGTTCATTTTGTTCGATAAAGTCCCTCTTTATATTCAAAAACCTCCGTTTTGTTGGTGCGTTTTGTTCAGTAATCATTGAAAAAAAGCGCGATCACAACAGACAACAGACGAAAAACAAAAATAAAAACATAAGAGTTTGTAGAAACATGTCAAACAATGTTTAAAATCAATCGTCAGGTTGTTTTTGTCATCAATAATCAATTATATTTCAACCGGACAATAGCTTCGTCAATAGAAAAGGAGAAACAAGAAAGGCGCGCTCTCAGTCATGCGCTGGACTCATGTCTGGTATTTCCACTGTCCTCTCATTGAAAGTGGTGTTTCTCCCTCATTGTTCAGAGTAAAAGCCTGAACCAATGTCAAAGACTGGCCACATAGTGGAAGTGGAAGCCATAGGGATCGTGAACTGGGTCATAAGTCTTTGTATGGTGGATAGGCTTTCAATGGAAAAACAGGCATTTCAAAATAATAGCATTTCCTGGATAGATTTTCCTCAGGTTTTCGCCTGCCATATCAGTTATGTTATACTCACAGACATCATTCTAAAAGTTCTGGAAACAGTTCTATCCACCTCTACCAATTACATATATATCGTCGCTTCTGGACCTGAGTAGCAGGCAGTTTACTTTGGGCACGCTTTTCATCCAAAATTCCGAATGCTGCCCCCTACCCTAGTGAGGTTCAAGGTCTTACATCGGCTATGGAGAGAGTGATAACAGATTTGTCTTGAACAGCTGGTGGTCTCATTGTTGTGTTGTTGTGTTGAATTGAATTGAATGGATATTGGACTGGGAGAGTTTGAGAATTTGAAAAGCACTCAAATATTTTATAGCAATGCTTAAAGTCCTTAACTAAGATATTAGGTACAGTGCTACCCAAGCTCTACTGTTCATCCAGAAGTCTTCAAGTGGGTATTTCAGAGGACCGCTGCATCAGAGTGTACCCACGCGTTCACCACTTTAACCACAGGGCAATCACAGTTGTATTCCCATTGTGATGAAACATATTGCTAGATTGAGGTTGGGAAAAAAAATGTTTTACCCCTAGCTATTCACAACTCTACACATCCACACATTAGAGGTGCGAGGACTCAATCAACACATCACAGGGCCAAATAAAATCATAGCACACAGTCAGATGATTCAGTGCATTCTGTGTGAGATGAAAAGCAATAATGATGAACATTTCACTTCAGAGGTTCTGGCCTTGTTTGCGCACCGTCTATCTCCTTCCATTTATGCTCTCCAGCAGGCCATCTAACCAGGCTAGGCCGCTCTCCCACGTTTAGGAACCACCTCACAGAAGCATGTCACATCAATTGTAAATGCACATTAAAAGCCTGGGCTACATATACACCCGTGTGTCGATGCTGCTTATTGTACGTGCGAAGTGAAACATGACAGAAGCCCCGCTGGTTTCACTCTAAGACAAACAAATAACCATTGTCTTTGATTGGTGGGTGTATTTACTGCAGGCTAAGCATCAAAGCCTGCCCTTATTCTTTTCATGTTCATTTTGTACCTAAAATGGGCAATTATTCCATCAAACATGCGTGCAGAAAGTTGGAGGGCAGACACAAAACAATAACATGCCAAATTTGCCATTTAGACTTCTATTGATGCTGTGGCCCTCTGATGTGCAGAATAATATGTTGACAGAATGGAAATGTCATTATTTGATGTTCACTGAAAAATAATACTGAAACAGGTGATTTTTTTATGAATAATTTTGAAAGGAAAGGAAGGGTATTCATTTCATTTATGCTTTGCTGGTATGTATGTGGTAATTGACTAGAGAATGAAGGGCTACTGTACAGTAAGTATATCTGCGAAATGTCATTAACAAGAAAGTGTCGTGGAAAAATCATACCATTGGTACTTTTGATGAATATGTTTTGGTACAAAATGACATTGCTTTGCCAAACTAGGAACAAACACAATTGTCCAAATGTCCATTTTATTTGTCCGTGGTGAGAATACCTGCAGAGCTATCCATCTTAACACATTTCCTTTGAAATACCTGAGGTATTCTCACGAATTTATCAGCTTCAATTGCAAAAATAGTTTCCAGTTCTCTGTTTCTCTCTTCCTCTATCTCCCTCCCACTCATTTTCTTGATTTTATCCTCACTGAACAATTTGGAGAAATAAACCAAACAATTGCTGCCAAGATTGCTTGAAGCTGTGTCTTGAGTTGAGTGAGAGAGGGAGAAAAGGAAAGAGAGAGACAGAATGGTGTGTCTGAGTGGAGTTTAGAGCGTTTGATTCTGCAGAAGTGTGTCGTAGTATAAAAACACGAACCTCAAACTATGTACAGTACATCTACCCCCAAGCTTGATGACACAGAGAAATGCATTTAATTTGTGGACACTGGCTACTTCCTCTACCAGGACATTTATCTCAAGGCACTGTAAAAGAAACTCTGATCGATATCGTATAGAGCGCAGCACAAGCCCTTTGATTTGCCACTGTAATCGCCCTCAATAAGAAAATCAACGTTGAGGAAAGAAAAAGAAAAGAAAAGTTGAAGATCCCTTTTAAATATCGAAAAATCAGGATCAAATACCATCTGATCCTGGATCTGTACCTAAGGGCCTCACCTATGAGACTTTGGTCGAAGATCGCCCCCCCCCCCCCCACCCTGAGTCCTCTATCAGTTTGAATGAGGGCCCCGCCAAGACTGTCTGTGCGAAAATGACTGAGCGGACTGCCAATACCGCAGATTACATCATATATCAAGGCCAGTCAGATTTCACACAAACCATCAGTAAGAGCAATGCACATTTTGGACACAGAATAAATATTGGCTGACCCATAAGCCCCAAGCCAATGTGTTACGTGTGTATACTCTTAAAGCCCTCGAGAGGGTGATGTCCAAGGTGAACAGGGATGTACCGCAACCAACTTGGACTTTGAATATTGATGAATTGGAACTGTTTCAAACATATTCATTCATACTGATCTTCTCTTCACGGTATTTAACACCACTTTTGAGTCACTGTTTGATACTCGTTGAACTCTCTATATAAACTCACAATTCCCCGGGGAACTGATATTTGTAACCCTTGATAGCCTTCATCTCGATCAATACGGAGCCACAAGAGAGTACTGTATGATCTTTATTTGACTCATGTCTGTAGTTCCCTGGTTGGGTTCAAAAGGTGATATGGTTGTTGGTGTGCTGTACTGTACTGTGCCCTGTCTGTGACCCTATTGGGGATTGATAGTAGCCTCATAGAAGATCTCTTCATAGGAGCTGTAATCCGATGTGTACTGCGAGCCATCAGAGGACAGAGAGGCTATGTTCACATCACATTTGTGTTTGAAAAATAAAGATTGTACAGTGTGTAAGAACCCTGGTATTTGTCTGGTTATCAGAAAATGTGTGCCCATGAATGTCTCTGTGTGTGCAAGAGTTTCTGTGGTCTGGGTGTTCCCTGACAGTTGCACAGTTAAAATAACTTAATTTGACCAGTCACTGTAGAATACATTTGTGAGGACGTTTTTTTTGGGGGGGGGGGGGCTTGGCTGAGTTGTGGTCTTGGATAGGCTTTCAATTAGGGTTATCCCACCTACCATCTTTCCAGTAGTCCGTATATAGATATGGTCCTCTGGTGCTGATTTGATCTGTAGGATAACTGTGTTATAGCTCTAGATCTTCTTCCTGAGCCTTGAGGTTGGTTGTCCTCCATCATGTCAACATACCTCGCCACCAAAGGAGTTTAGCTGTACCTAATGAACAACAGGGGGATCAGCCTGTGCCTGTAAACGGAATCATACACAACACCACACTCTCTGCCCTCTCAAACACACACTGCCCTAGAGAGCTACAGCAGCCACGAGGCAGCACTTGGCGTTCTGAACTAGTTAAGACTGGCAGATCTAAAGGAAGGAATCCCTACTTCCTTTGCTGGGCTTGTTGTATGTGTGTTTGATAAATAATTCGAGTGGATCGATGCAGAGATGGCAATGTTGAAACATGCTGTCCATGGAGTATGGGGCAGTGGATGATCCTCAGAGGAGGAAAGGGAGGATCATCCTCCTCAGGGAATTTATAAAAAATCTAAATAGTGAAAAATTAATGAATGTAGTTCTGTCCTTGAGCTGTTCTTATCTAATGATGTTCTGTATTATGTCATTCTGTATTATGTTTCATGTTTTGTGTGGACCCCAGGAAGAGTAGCTGCTGCTTTTGCAACAGCTAATGGGGATTCTAATAAAATACCAAATTATTATTTTGAACCTTTTTAGATAAAACTATAGTAAACAGTGGTGGGAAAAGTACCCAATTGTCATACTTGAGTAAAAGTAAAGATACCTTCATAGAA
Organism: Oncorhynchus clarkii lewisi; assembly: GCF_045791955.1. Taxonomy (NCBI): domain Eukaryota; kingdom Metazoa; phylum Chordata; class Actinopteri; order Salmoniformes; family Salmonidae; genus Oncorhynchus; species Oncorhynchus clarkii. Next base: position 38,831,225 of record NC_092177.1, on the reverse strand, counting down.
AATGACTCAAGTAAAAGTGAAAATCACCCAGTAAAATACTACTTTAGTAAAAGCATTTGGTTTAATATACTTAAATATAAAATTAAATGTAATTGCTCAAATACTTTGTGCCTTGTGAGTATTAGGTGATGAGTGGCTAATCTGCCTTTGCCATCCGTACTGTTAGATAATGTTCAATCACTGGAAAAGAAATGGGACAAACTGAAAGCACGTACAGTATGCCCTACCAACGGGACATTAAAAACTGTAATATCTTATGTTTTACATAAGCTGGTGCACGATATCTAAGGAAGTATCGAGGTTTTGCTCGCCTGAGGTGATAAGCTGTAGACCACACTATCTGCCTAGAGAGTTTTCATCTGTATTTTTCATAGCTGTCTATATACCATCACAGATCGATACTGGCACTATAACTGCACTCAATGAGCTGTATTCTGCCATAAGAAAACAGGAAAACGCTCATACAGAAGCGGCGCTCCTAGTGGCCGGGGACTTTAATGCAGGGAAACTTAAATCTGTTTTACCTCATTTTATCAGCATGTTAAATGTGCAACCAGAGAGAAAAAAAAACTCTAGACCACGTTTAATCCACACACAGAAACGCGTACAAACCTCTCCCTCACCCTCAATTTGGCAAATCTGACCATAATTCTGTCCTCCTGACTCCTGCTTACAAGCAAAAATTAAAGCAGAAGGCACCAGTGACTCGGAAAAAATGTGGTCAGATGAAGCAGATGCTAAACTACAGAAACTGTTTTGCTATCACAGACTGGAATATATTCCGGGATTCTTCCGATGGCATGGAGGAGTACACCACATCCGTCACTGGATTCATCAATAAGTGTATCGATGATGTCATCCCCACAGTGACTGTACGTACATACCCCAACCATAAGCCATGGATTATAGACAACATTCGCTCTGAGCTAAAGGGTAGAGCTGCCGCTTTCAAGGAGTTGGACTCTAACCCGGAAGCTTATAAGAAATCCCGCTAGACGAATCATACTACACCGGCTCCGATGCTCGTCAGATGTGGCAGGGCTTGAAAACTATTACAGACTACAAAGGGAAGCACAGCCGAGAGCTGCCCAGTGACACGAGCCTACCAGATGAGCTAAATAACTTCTACTGTATGCTCGCTTCGAGGCAAGTAACACTGAAACATGCATGAGAAAATCAGCTGTTCCAGGCGATTGTGTGATCACGCTCTCCGCAGCCGATGTGAGTAAGACCTTTAAACAGGTCAACATTCACAAGGCCGCAGGGCTAGACAGATTACCAGGATGTGTACTCTGAGCATGTCCTGAACATCTAATCGAATGGCTACCCAGACTTGTTGCATTGCATATTACCTCAATTACCTCGACACCGGTGCCCCCTGCAAATTGACTCTGGCCGATACCCCCTGTAAATAGCCCGGCTATTGTTATTTACTGCTGCTCTTTAATTATTTGTTATTCTTATCTCTTACTTTTTTTGTATTTTCTTTAAACTGCATTGCTGGTTAAGGGCTTGTAAGTAAGCATTCCATTGTAAGGTTGAATTGAATTTGGCACATGTGACAAATAAAATTAGATTTTTTGATTTGAATATACTTAAGTACAAAAGTAAAAGTATAAATTCATTCAAATTCATTATATTAAGCAAACCAAACAGCGTCATGTTCTTGTTTTTGTTACGTACAGTGCGTTCGGAAAGTATTCAGACCCCATTACTTTTGCCACATTTTGATACGAGAGAATGCCAAGAGTGAGCAAAGCTATCTTCAATGCAGAGGGTGGCCACTTTGAAGAATCTCAAATATACAATATATACTCGATTTGTTTAACACTTTTTAGGTTAGTACATGGTTCCATGTGTTTTTTCATAGTTTTGATGTCTTCACTATTATTCTACAATGTAGAAACTAGTACAACCCTAGAATGAGTAGGTGTGTCCAAACTTTTGACTGGTACTGTATGTAAATGTGATATTTCAATTTGATATGTTCTATAAATTTGCAAGCATTCCTAAAAAAATGTTTTTTTTTTCATTATGGGGTATTGTGTGTAGATTGATGAGGGGGGAAAAACAGTTGAATCCATTTTAGAATAGGGCTGTGAAGTAACAAAATGTGGGAAAAGTCAAGTGTGACTGAATACTTTCTGAATGCACTGTATAGCCAGTGGCACACTGCAACAATCAGACATTATTTACAAATGAAGCATGTGTGTTTAGTGAGTCTGCCAGATCAGAGAATGACCATGGATGTTCTCTTGATAATTGCGTGAATTGGACCAATACCTGTCCTGCTAAGCATTCAAAATGTAACGAGTACTTTTCGGTGTCAGGGAAAATGTATGGAGTAAAAAGTACATTATTTATTTTGGAATGTAGTGAAGTAAAACAAAAAGTTGTCAAAAATATAAATAGTAATGTATACACATACCCCAAAAACTATTAAGTAGTACTTTCAAGTATATTTACCTAAGTACTTTACACCACTAATACTAAATACATTCACATGTCACCAAAGAATTGATTAAAACACTGTTTTGCAATGGTCTACAGTAGGCTCAGAAGTTGGCTCAGAAGTTGAACAGTTTTGAACAAATGTATTTCTTCCAAAATTAAGGAGAAGCGAGAGAGAGAAAGAGAGAGCTAGCTATATTTTGTAGTATATATTTTTTTCACTTTATCTTTCACTTACTTAGCTACCATGGAACGCAGCTAGCTAGTTTGGTCTTCTCAAACACCCAGCTCAATCAGAGAAGGACGCTATGTTAGCTAGCTGACTATGGTTATCCAACACTGGAAGTCAAGGTAAGCTTTTGGTTTTATTTAATTTATTGCCACTGGGGCCCACCGGTGTAACTCCTAAACTGCTCGCTGCTGACGGTACACTGTCCTACATGATTCCAGTGGGTTTACTTACGTGTTAGTTCTAGTAGCTATGTTGACTTGACGTTAGCTAATATGGTGACAATGATGTAGGCTGTGTGTAGCAGGTAGCGGTCATGATATGAAGGTTTTGCTTGGAAATTGTTTTTTTTGCCTCGTCACAGACAGCTGATGTGTTGTGCACTGAAGTCCATAAGATAGATGCAAGAAGTAATTATATATACAATGAGCTGTTTGAATGTGGCTGCTATGAATGTGAACTGTGTTTGCTTGTGATCAGGGGTGTGTGTATTCATTGTGCCGATTAAAAAAAAAATATATATCTTAAACAGAAGCAATCGCAACGAAACAGGGATAGACATACCTTAATTTGTCCAATAGAAACTCTCGTTTGCAACCGTTGGTCTAATGATTATACCGTAGATCAGCTGAATGCAGGCAAGAGTGTGCAACACGGTATTGAATATGACCTGTCTGTCACCTTGATTACTCATAATTTTCTCGACTTGTGCGTAGATCAGTTCACGTTGTAAACTTTCATTCATAGGCTAGGTTGTAGCAACCTCATGATGGGTACAGGTAAAATTTGAGTATCATGTAGTAGCCTAAACCTATCTATGTTACACTGAGCTTGGTGAATGGAATATGAATGCCAGTCATGTAATCTGCTGTAATAGCGCTAAAAAAAAAATATCCCCCCTTGTCTTAAACGACACGGACAGCCACTGGTATGGGGGTTATGATTTAAAATGGGTTTGGTCTTCTAAATAACGATGGAATGTGAATGTATTTCAATAGCACCGATGAAAACATAATGTTTTCATAGAGATCCAATGGAATGTGAATCCCGCAGCGGATACATAATTGGAACAGTTTTCACTTTGCGAAGAAAAGGTGAGGGGACACTAAAATGCATAAGAGCTGAGTTTAGCTAATTAGGGAGGGAGTGTATTGGCCATAGAATTAGGAATTAGAGTACTAACAATAATGTAATAGGATCTCTATGGTACTGGCTCTCTAAAGCTAGTTCTTAGAGAATGAGTAGATTCAAGACTCCTGGCAAATAATGACCTCCTCAAAGGTTGGGGTGTGTGTGTGCACGAGCGTGCACTCGTGTGAGTGTGTGAGTCTGTGCGTGTGCGTGTGCGTGTGTGATTGAAGATAAAGGAATGGAGAGGAACAGTGGGCCCAGCTCACAGGAGTGAGAAAAGCAAATTAGAGGTGCAACTGGGGTGCCAATACACACTGGGAGGTAGCGGTAAGGTGGTAAAGAGACAGAGACAGACAGAGACTGAGTGAAGAGAAGGGCTACAGACAGAATAAGAATATTTTTCACCTGGAGCTCAGTGAGGTATCAACTACACCGCTGTTATAGCTGGCAAAATCACAGGTTGCAATGGATCGTTTCATTTGATCTGGACTCTGATAGCTAGCTAGGTTGCTAGAATGAGAATGTTCTATGTCCAATTCGGTGTAGAATGTCTATAGGAATATACAGAGTCTAATTCAATGCATTGACTTGCATCTCAGAAAAACAGCAAATCGGTAGTGGGCTGGCTACGGCTGCGGTAATACAGTCCCCCGGCTCGGCAGAGCAGCTGTGGGGAGTTTGCGGCCCACTGCCCAGAGATCCATTTCGGATCCAGTCAGGTGTTACACCAATGACACCTCTAGTTGGTCTTTAAGATAGCAATCAGTGACCTTTGATTTGGGTAGCCGAGTTGTCACGCCGTGGTGATTTGATGTATGGTGGGGCGGAGGCAGTACCTGGCGGATAGGGGGGGGAAACGGGGACGGGGGGGGGGATGTGACACAAGCTATTCCGCTGAGCAGCCTCTTTCCTCTTTCTCTACATAAATAAAACAGCAATACTTTTTGAGCAGGGGACAGAGTTCAGCGGCATTCACCGTCACTTTAACAGTGAACTGTGGTTTGGGGTGAAGTGGATGTTTAATCTACCCTTAATGAACTGTCTAATTTCTACTCTTCCCCGTTCATACATCATATCCTGTTTACGCTTTGTAATAATGGCTGACAGATCTATATGAGGGTTGCAAAAGCCCCTTGGCTAGAATTTAAAGTGATATTCTCCAAAACAATGGAAAAAAGGGATCATGTCAGTTTGGATTCAAGGCTACAAAGGCTCAATCCTCAAGGGCCATAGTACTGCTGACTTTTATGTCCCTCTAGCCTGATCTGTTTATGTTTCTAATTTAGACATAGGTTTCACACATTTGGTTACCCGTGTATAATACAGTGTCTTAAAGGCAAAGGATGAAAACCAACGTACATGACGGACCTTGAGGACCAGGACCCATATTCATAACACGTCCTAGAGTAGAAGTGCTGCTCTAGAATCAGTTTCACGTCTTTTATCATTATGAATATGATTATATGGACCGGGGGGGGGGGGGGTCCTAAATGAGCACTGAATTGTTTACTGTACAAATTGACTTTGAAAATGTTTCTTTCTGTGTACAAAATGTGTAGCAGAAATATGCTAAAGAGGCATGTAAAAAAGCAGGGTACACTGTAATCCATGGATCGTTGTTATCGATCCCATGCGATTACAATGCGTAATGTGTAACTCTGGATGTAATATTGTTAAGTCAGGTTGTGGGGAAGTAATGACAAATTATTGCAATGCTTTGCCACTTGATTTAAAATATAAACGCAATATGTAAAGTGTTGGTCCCATTTTTAATGAGCTGAAATAAAAGACCCCAGACATTTCCATATGCACGAAAAACGTATTTCTGTAAAATGTTGTGCACAAATGTGTTTACATCCCTGTAAGTGAGCATTTCTCCTTTTCCAATTGACAGGTGTGGCATATCAAAAATCTGATTAAACAGCATGACCATTACACAGGTGCACCTTGTGCTGGGGACAAGAAAAGGCCACTCTAAAATGTGCAGTTTTGTCACACAACACACTACCAAAGATGTGGCTTCCGGCTTCTTCACCTGCGGGATTGTCTGAGGGGAGGGGGGGTAAGGCAGGTTTCTGTCTCTAATAAAGAACTTTGTGTGGAAAAACTCATTCTAATTGGCTGGGCCTGGCTCCCCAGTGGGTGGACTTATGCCCTCCCAGACCCACCCATGGCTATGTCCCTGCCCATTCATGTGAAATTCAAAGATTAGGGCCCAATGACTGATTTCCATCTATGAACTGTGACTCAGTAAAATATTTGAAATTGTTGCATATTACATTTATATTTTTGTTCAGTATAATTGATGTATTGACAACTCAAACATGTCAATTGGAATAACATGAATAAACGTATTCGTTTCAAATCAAATAAGCAAGAGACTAAAGCCGTGAATGGACCGTCAAATGATCATCTATCCTATATTCTCCAGAGAGCTGTACAGCATTAGTTTAAAAATGATTGAATTTGAATTGATTGATCTTAACCGCTCGCAGATAAAAATGACATTGCGTCTCTTCTCCATCTTATCGTTTTCACTGGGACCCTCTTTTTATCTATCATTGCGGGAATGAAAAACAAGAATGACTTGACAGAACAAAGAAAAATGAATTCCTTCAGATTCGCCATGCAGCAAAGCCATTGCACAAGGCATGATTCCATGATTCAGCATTAGGACCACGACTGTTGTGAACAATTACTCTGTTTGATTGCTATATTCTACTCTGCTGTCAACAGTAATACCTCTGTGGCGTGGGGCTCTCGTGATGGATCCAAATCGTATCCTTCAACCCCTTCTGGCCAATATGCGTGCGTCTGCTCACCCATATATTCTCATCCTCGAATGGGGAGCTGACCTGCAAATTATTTCACCAGTCCATTACAATTAATAACACACTTTCGTGCTTAGCGAGCCACTTAGCGTCACACCTGCCTGACGTGACCAGAATATTCTTTGTTTTTAAAAACAATGTCTGAATGGGAGTCCGTGGCGGCGGTGGAGAAAAAAAAATCCCCATCAGAATGGCCAGTCAGCCATGGCGACGGCTTTTACATGGAGTCTCTCGGGCCTCGAGGAGTGGTCACACGTTTCCGACATGAACAATGTTGCCGGAGTTTGCATTATACAGAGGCACTCCAGGGGGACAGAAGTCTCTCCGGGAGTCTTTTTTGCACTTCCCGAATGCATCGCAAAAGAGATGTTTCAGAAAGCCTTGGTTAAAATTGAAACTAACTTACTTTATCCAGTATTTCGACCCTCGTCAAGTTTGCTTGTGGTTGTAGCAAACATGAACAATTTGATTCTCGCAGGTGTTGTTCAAGTTGGTTGAATGTAGGTTTTTTTTTCCATTCGAGACGGATTCCCAGCCATTCAGAACACACTGTATTGAAGAGATGCACTCACCAAGCCGTTTGAGTGTTTCACAAAGAATTTAGGTAGGGGTTAACAACGGCACTCTTCTCACAACATAGCCGAAGCACTAGACACTATACTAGTCTAGCAGACATTATGAGTGGCTGCCATTCTTTTCAAAGCGCCCTACTTGACAACTTAAGTATATCTTTTTTAGTTTGTTTTAGAAAATAGGCTGCCGAGGCTGTTGAATGAATGCTCAGTAATTGTACGTGTACCTGTATGTGTGCGTATTTTATAGAAAGAGAGAGAGAGTGTGCGAGTGTCTGTCCGTAAGAGAGTGTGAGTACGTGCCTGCAGTGTGTGCGTTTTGTATTTACGTGTGTGTGTGTGTGTGTCTGTCCCTGTGTGTCCAGGGCTTTTGATAACACTGACCTTCATATCCCCTGGGCTAGGGCCAGCAGCCATTTATCTTTTATTCATTCGGCCATTTCTGAGGCAGCTTTTCTGTCACCAAGGCTTGTCAAAACAGAGGCCATTTCATGATGTGCAGCGCTTGGCAGCAAAATGGTGCACAGTCACACCCTGTAGATGGTGATGCCACAGTCCTGGAGAGGCTTTGTCTTGAGATGACTCTCTGTCACTAATTGTGTTATGCCACTGTCGAGAACACCTGTCTAAAGCAACTCGAAACATTCCCTCAAACTTTCTTTCCTGCTTTAGTATTTTATTTCTGTCTGGGGGAAGCAAAGTCTACTCAGGTGTAGTTCACAACAGCCAACAGAACTGTCACTACAGAACTGTCACTAACACTTCTCTAGATATTAGAAAAATAAGTTTTACAATATGTCATACATTGGAATGACAAGTTCCAGTCATTATTTTTGCTCGTAACTTTTCTATGCTGAATATTTCATGCAGTTGACTCTTTTGATGTCTGCTTTTTGGTGGTGGATTGCAAACACAAATCATCATATTTTCTCTTACTGTTGGTGTTTTGATAATGAATTCGCTCACAACGTCCATCATTGCCAACCCACACAACACTACAAGTTATGAAAGTGTTAAACTTAATATTCTGCATGAACAGAGACTCACATTCTGCAGACAGGGGCATCATGTACCCATTATTTTGGAAGGGGCACAAATGTTTGGTTGTTTTGGCTCTGTACTCCAGCACTTTGGATTTGAAATGATACAATGGGTATGCGGTTAAGGTTCAGACTGTATTTTCATCCATATCGGGTGAACCGTTTAGAAATTACAGCACTTTTTGTACATTGACCCCCCGCCCCATTTTAGGGTACCAAAAGTATTGGGACAAATTCACTTACGTGTATTAATTTAGTAAAAAGTTAAGTATTTGGTCCCATACACACAATGACTATGTCAAGCTAGTGACTCTACACATTTTGGGGATGCATTTTCTGTTTGTTTTGGTTGTGTTTCAGATTATTTTGTGCACAGTAGAAATTAGTCATCCTTATTTAACTAGGCAAGTCAGTTAAGAACAAATTATTTTTTACAATGACGGCCTACCCCGGCCAAACCCTGACGACGCTGGCCCATCAAGAAGGAATCAACAGGCAACATAGCTTGATCAAATGAATTTACAAACATATCTCCTGCGGGTGCTGCCCATCACCAGCAGCTAAAATCAAATCAGATGCTGGGTGTGTCACTTGACACTCTCTCCTCCTCCACTAACAATACTAGTCATGTTCCACTGCTTAGACGTTGCATGCATCAACTAATGGTTGCGTGCCACGTCATCGACTGTGTCATCGACTGAGATTGCTATAACATATGATGTGGTTAGCTGATAGGACAAATATGGTCCAGTTAGTGTGCCCCATCTGCAAAAGCACACTTTTTATAAATAATTTTGATCAAATGTGGGCTTAAATTTTTTTATTAAATTATTTAACCTTTCTAGGGGAACCCCTCCACAACATTCTGCTGAGATATGTAACTTTCACACATTAACAAGTCTAATACAGCAAATAAAAAAAAGATAAACATCTTGTTAATCTACCCATCGTGTCTGATTTCAAAAATTCTTTACAGCGAAAACACAACATATGATTATGTTAGGTCATAGCCAAGTCAAAAAAAACACAGCCATTTTTTTTTTCCAAAACATCCGGTGATTTTGCAGAAATACTCATAATAAACATTGATTAAAGATACAACTGTTATTCACAGAATTAAAGATATACTTCTCCTTAATGCAACCGCTGTGTCAGATTTCAAACAAACTTTATTTAAAAAGCATAATCTGAGAACGGCGCTCAGAACCCAAAACAGCCAGAGGAATATAGCATTTCGTCCAGACAAAAACTCGAAAAGTTCCATTACAGGTCGTAGAAACAAGCCAAACGATGTATGGAATCAATCTTTAGGATGTTTTTAACTTAAAACATCAATAATGTTCCAACCAGAGAATTCCTTTGTCTTCAGAAAAGCACTGGAACGAGAGGTAACTCGTCATGAGACCAAGGCACTCTGCCAGACCACTGACTTAAAGAGGTCTCATGAGCCCCTCCTTTATAGTAGAATCCTCATTCAAGTTTCTAAAGATGGTTGACATCTAGTGGAAGCCGTAGGAAGTGCAACTTTATCCATATCTCAATGTGTATTCGGTAGACCAATCTTTGAAAAACTACAACCTCAGATGTCCCACTTTCTGGTTGGAATTTTTCTCAGGTTTTCGCCTGCCATATGAGTTCTGTTATACTCACAGACATCCTTCAAACAGTTTTAGAAACTTCAGAGTGTTTTCTATCCAAAACGAATAATAATATACATATATTAGCATCTGGGACAGAGTAGGAGGTCGTTCACTCTGGGCACGCTATTCACCCTAAAGTGAAAATGGTGCCCCCTATCCCAAAACAGTTTAACATCTGAAAATAAAATAAAAACAGGAGAAATTTGAGATGTTAGTGTCCTTGTACCTCCTATGGGTATGACATCTCTGGGTGTGCACATTGGCTTTATATGGGCCTCACTTTACATGATTAAGCCATTTTAACTTTTTCTCTCTTGTTGTTGTTCCTCAGATGACAACTGCAGACTGAGTGACTACCGGAGGTTGAAGACCAAAATTCTGAACCTGCATGACCAGCGATACATGGAAACTGGCAACCATGGGGGCCACAAAGAAAACATGGCCACCAGAAAGAAGCTGGTCGACCTTCTGTTTAAGCGCTTTGACGCCGATGGTAGCGGGAGAGTAGACAGCAGCGAACTATCACAGGTGAGGAGGCCGGGACTTGGATGTCACTAAGTGTTTGAAAGAAAAAGGGAAAAACCAACGAAACATTGTGTTTACTACACACCAAGGAGTAGGGAACTATCACAGGTGAGGACACGAGGGTGGACAATAAAGCCACAGTAAATGTCTCTCCCACATGTCAGTAGCCATGCCATCACACCCTTCCCTGAAATGAAGAAAGGGTCAACAAACAGAACCTTAACATTGCGTTTACTATAGCCTGCTAGGAATTTACTATAGGAGCCATCTTGATGTAATATTTTCAACATTATTCCCTTTTCAGTTGGTCTTTGCTTCAGAAAGCGAGGCGACTAAGAAATGTAATAATCCAGGTCAAAGGAACGTTCCGCTCGTGGGTAGAATGTCGGCTTTGACTGTTACGGCCCGGAAAAAGTGTGGTTGAATATGGAGTATTGTGTGACTTTCATGACAAAGGAACACATTTTATGCATAATGAATTTATGTTTCGCAATACCCGAGCACTGGTTTATATCCCATGCATTTAAATAATTGAATAAGTAAGCAACCACTGCTGGTTTAAATAACCTTTCAACTGCTCTCAGTTTCATATGAATATATCCAGTGGCACTCTGATTACTCCTGTCTCTATTAGACTGATGTGAGATAGAAAACAAGCTTGATTCATATTAATATATCCAGTGGCACTCTGATTACTCCTGTCTCTATTAGACTGATGTGAGATAGAAAACAAGCTTGATTCATATTAATATATCCAGTGGCACTCTGATTACTCCTGTCTCTATTAGACTGATGTGAGATAGAAAACAAGCTTGATTCATATTAATATATCCAGTGGCACTCTGATTACTCCTGTCTCTATTAGACTGATGTGAGATAGAAAACAAGCTTGATTCATATTAATATATCCAGTGGCACTCTGATTACTCCTGTCTCTATTAGACTGATGTGAGATAGAAAACAAGCTTGATTCATAATAATATATCCAGTGGCACTCTGATTACTCCTGTCTCTATTAGACTGATGTGAGATAGAAAACAAGCTTGATTCATATTAATATATCCAGTGGCACTCTGATTACTCCTGTTTCTATTAGACTGATGTGAGATAGAAAACAAGCTTGATTCATATTAATATATCCAGTGGCACTCTGATTACTCCTGTCTCTATTAGACTGATGTGAGATAGAAAACAAGCTTGATTCATATTAATATATCCAGTGGCACTCTGATTACTCCTGTCTCTATTAGACTGATGTGAGATAGAAAACAAGCTTGATTCATATTAATATATCCAGTGGCACTCTGATTACTCCTGTCTCTATTAGACTGATGTGAGATAGAAAACAAGCTTGATTCATATTAATATATCCAGTGGCACTCTGATTACTCCTGTCTCTATTAGACTGATGTGAGATAGAAAACAAGCTTGATTCATATTAATATATCCAGTGGCACTCTGATTACTCCTGTCTCTATTAGACTGATGTGAGATAGAAAACAAGCTTGATTCATATTAATATATCCAGTGGCACTCTGATTACTCCTGTCTCTATTAGACTGATGTGAGATAGAAAACAAGCTTGATTCATATGAATATATCCAGTGGCACTCTGATTACTCCTGTCTCTATTAGACTGATGTGAGATAGAAAACAAGCTTGATTCATATGAATATATCCAGTGGCACTCTGATTACTCCTGTCTCTATTAGACTAAGGTAACTAAGGTAACTGAGCTAAACGACTACCGCCCCGTAGCACTCACTTCCGTCATCATGAAGTGCTTTGAGAGACTAGTCAAGGACCATATCACCTCCACCCTACCTGACACCCTAGACCCACTCCAATTTGCTTACCGCCCAAATAGGTCCACAGACGATGCAATCTCAACCACACTGCACACTGCCCTAACCCATCTGGACAAGAGGAATACCTATGTGAGAATGCTGTTCATTGACTACAGCTCGGCATTCAACACCATAGTACCCGCCAAGCTCGTCATCAAGCTCGAGACCCTGGGTCTCGACCCCGCCCTGTGCAACTGGGTACTGGACTTCCTGACGGGCCGCCCCCAGGTGGTGAGGGTAGGCAACAACATCTCCTCCCCGCTGATCCTCAACACTGGGGCCCCACAAGGGTGCGTTCTGAGCCCTCTCCTGTACTCCCTGTTCACCCACGACTGCGTGGCCACGCACGCCTCCAACTCAATCATCAAGTTTGCGGACGACACAACAGTGGTAGGCTTGATTACCAACAACGACGAGACGGCCTACAGGGAGGAGGTGAGGGCCCTCGGAGTGTGGTGTCAGGAAAATAACCTCACACTCAACGTCAACAAAACTAAGGAGATGATTGTGGACTTCAGGAAACAGCAGAGGGAACACCCCCCTATCCACATCGATGGAACAGTAGTGGAGAGGGTAGCAAGTTTTAAGTTCCTCGGCATACACATCACAGACAAACTGAATTGGTCCACTCACACAGACAGCATTGTGAAGAAGGCGCAGCAGCGCCTCTTCAACCTCAGGAGGCTGAAGAAATTCGGCTTGTCACCAAAAGCACTCACAAACTTCTACAGATGCACAATCGAGAGCATCCTGGCGGGCTGTATCACCGCCTGGTACGGCAACTGCTCCGCCCTCAACCGTAAGGCTCTCCAGAGGGTAGTGAGGTCTGCACAACGCATCACCGGGGGCAAACTACCTGCCCTCCAGGACACCTACACCACCCGATGTCACAGGAAGGCCATAAAGATCATCAAGGACATCAACCATCCGAGCCACTGCCTGTTCACCCCGCTATCATCCAGAAGGCGAGGTCAGTACAGGTGCATCAAAGCTGGGACCGAGAGACTGAAAAACAGCTTCTATCTCAAGGCTATCAGACTGTTAAACAGCCACCACTAACATTGAGTGGCTGCTGCCAACACACTGACACTGACTCAACTCCAGCCACTTTAATAATGGGAATTGATGGGAAATTATGTAAATATATCACTAGCCACTTTAAACAATGCTACCTTATATAATGTTACTTACCCTACATTATTCATCTCATATGTATACGTATATACTGTACTCTATATCATCGACTGTATCCTTATGTAATACATGTATCACTAGCCACTTTAACTATGCCACTTTGTTTACATACTCATCTCATATGTATATACTGTACTCGATACCATCTACTGTATCTGCCTATGCTGCTCTGTACCATCACTCATTCATATATCCTTATGTACATATTCTTTATCCCCTCACACTGTGTACAAGACAGTAGTTTTGGAATTGTTAGTTAGATTACTTGTTATTACTGCATTGTCGGAACTAGAAGCACAAGCATTTCGCTACACTCGCATTAACATCTGCTAACCATGTGTATGTGACAAATAAAATTTGATTTGATTTGATTTTGATTTGACTGATGTGAGATAGAAAACAAGCTTGATTCATATTAATATATCCAGTGGCACTCTGATTACTCCTGTCTCTATTAGACTGATGTGAGATAGAAAACAAGCTTGATTCATATTAATATATCCAGTGGCACTCTGATTACTCCTGTCTCTATTAGACTGATGTGAGATAGAAAACAAGCTTGATTCATATTAATATATCCAGTGGCACTCTGATTACTCCTGTCTCTATTAGACTGATGTGAGATAGAAAACAAGCTTGATTCATATTAATATATCCAGTGGCACTCTGATTACTCCTGTCTCTATTAGACTGATGTGAGATAGAAAACAAGCTTGATTCATATTCTTATGCATTCACTCTTTTGAATCCAGTGCCCCATTTGATTACAGCCAACAACTCTGATATTTAACTATAAATATATATATATATATATATATTTACATAACAGCAATGCTTTCAGCTAGGGGATGGGAGCATAAATCGACGAGCAGCGGGCGAAATACATAACGAAAGAGAAATTGTAGTGTTGTGTTGGGCTTTATTTGACTATGCAAATATTCCCTGTTGATACATTGGTAAGTTGCTTCAGGTAGTTACCATGGGTACCAAAAGTATTACATTACTGATGACACTAAGGGCTAGACACAAAGCTATGAGCCATCGTCTATCCAGGTGTTTTAATGTCAAAGTCTGTCCACAAACATCCACTGCGCAGATTGAGTCACGCCATGTTGGTTTTAAGTCATTCCTCACAGAAAATGCTAAGGTCCCTCTTAATCCTTGAAACATATGGCAATGGTAACACAGTACATATACAGTACAAACTGGTATTACATGCAGAATATGTAGTAGCTATTCTAAGCCCAATGTTTTTGTCTTGTCTACAAAAGCACTGCGGTCATTAATTCTGAATATCAGACGTTGACACAATTGACCTTAAACTATGCCACATCTCAAGAAGTCCTCAAACTATGTCACATCTCAGAGGTCCTCAAAACTATGCCACATCTCAGAAGTCCGGAATTCAACCACTGAAATCCTAAATTCTTCGCTCTTCTTGTTTTGCCAGGTTAAATTATACAAATTTGACGTGACCAATCATTTCAGCCCTCATTTACGACTTTTCTATTTGTGTATTTGTTAATTGTAAATAAGAATTTGCTCTTAATCGACATGCCTAGTTAAATAAAGGTTAAGTAAAATACATAAAATACATCAAGTTAATGGGGTGTTAATTTGACACGGACTCTGGCAGCATTCCAAACACAATGTGAAACATTTAGTTCAAAGGTTAACGCTTGGTATAGATTGTGCGCGTGTGTGTTTGTGTGTGTTCAATATGTCTGTGCATGCGTATGTGTGTGTCTTCAGCTCTGAGTGGAAGAAGGGTCAGGTGGGTACACTCTATCTTCAGACACTGACCCCCTTCTCTATGTTGACGCAATCAGATAGTGTCGATTCCTCCGGTACATCAAACCCGAGCATCAACTACAGAGCAAGGTAAAGATGGTTTGATTTCTAGCCGGTACATAAAACATTTAAGAGATGGTGTGAGAATCATCAAAGACTGTGGTGATTCACAGCTCCCTCTAATATTACCATCTCCCTAAATCAATCCGTCCGCCATGGGGTGGTTCAGAAAAGCAGGGAATACTTTGGAATGCCCTGTTTTTTTATAACACTTTCTCTGAACCAACTGTGTCTAATGTATTATGAATGCATTCAATTGCCAATTCTTATAAATTGTCTTAAAGGATGGGTACACTTTTATGAGTGCTTATAGCAAGTGTTGTAATGTACTGTGAAGTGATAGAGGTCAATGGAAATACATTTCTGGTACTTTATCATGCACAGATGGCTTTAAGGACGTTTTTGAAATCAACATACGAGGTTGAATCATCACAAACATTTTGATAATTCTTTATAGTTTACACTTGTAGTTCAGTAAGAGTTCAGAAAGCATAGGCAAAGTTGCAAAGAACAAGACATACTTGATGATGATACATTAGGCAGCAGTGCTGGGGAAGCTACTCTGAAATCATAGTTGACCAAACTACCAATTACTTCACACTAGAAGAAGTTAAGCTAAACAAAAGCTACCCTTAATACATTTTTTTTTTTAATTATATAGTTTTCAAGCTACCTCAGGAAATATGATCATATCTAAATCTGAAATGTCAAATTGCAAAAACGGTTTCAAGTGAGAATTAGGCAGGTCTGAAGCTGAAGAATAAAATAAATTATTGCCTATTTCTCCATTATTTTCTTCTCTTTTTGCCCCAAAAAGTAGTGTAGTTTCAGTAGTTAGTTACATGGCAAAAAGTAATTCACTACAGAAAACACTACCAAGATTTGAATTGTGTTCAACTTCCACCAAGCTACTGCAAAATACAG